>NC_061100.1:86977749-87115308 GCF_015104395.2 Macrobrachium nipponense | reverse complement strand
TGATACTGTTTGGTAGTTTCAGTAGTTGAAGAGAGATAATTAAAATTTATGGCTTACTGTGTAAAGTGATTGCTTGGCGATCTTTCGATACTCGTAAGTGCTGGATGTGAACAGAAGTTTGGAAGCTTTTTTTTTTGTTTGCTTATTATAGTTAATGGTTACTTAATAATTATTTGAAATGAGTACATACAATACATTTAATAAAAAAAATTGTGAATTAGATATCATAAAATATAAAATAAATCAGACTGCCAACAAATACATATTTTTTAGAATTCTTCTTGTTTTAATATTACGTTACGTATATATTTCATTATAGCTGTCAGTAACTCGGTATCTCCATTAGGTAAAGATAGAATAAAGAATAGAAATGAATGATTATTATACTGTTTGGTAGTTTCATTAGTTGAAGAGAGATAATGAAAATTTATGGCTTACTGTGTCCTAGGAAAAAGGATTGCTTGGCGTTTGTTTGGTACTCGTAAGACGGTAAGAGCTGAATGTAAACAATCGATTGGAAAGTTTTGTTTGTTTGTTTGTTTGTGTATTATAGTTAAGGATTAATTAATAATTATTTGAAATGAGTACCTACTGATTATTTATACATTTTATTGGCATATTCTAAGCTTTTAGCTTCTTGGGTTTAGATGTCAGAATCATAGACTAGGCTACAGTAGCAACCGCTAACATAGGCTAGACTTATTGCTAAGGGACATATGCTAAAGTCCTAATATATGCAGTAAAAATGGGGTTGAACATTACATGCAGTTGAATATTACTCAAGTATTTACAGTATTTTGCCTTTTTGGAGTCATATTTCTTCCGTCAGATCGGCGTCGTAACCCTAGAGCATGTGTTTTAGGCCTGGAAATATAATTTACTGGGGTGTTTTTGGAGGGCTTGGAACGGATTAGCCATTTTACATGTAAAATGTGGTCCAAGATACGAAAACCTCATGATACGAAGGGCGCCTCGGAACGGATTAATTTCGTATCTCGAGGTACTATACTGTAATTATTTTGAATTATTTGTATTACAAGCCTACCATTTTTGCTACTTACGCCTTAAACTTATCTAGCCACATAAATCATTTTGAACATGTCAAAGATTTCAAATTGTCCAAACTTGAGTTAGAATCATTTAACAAACTTGAAGCAGCTAATCATTTTTTCCATGTATACAAGACTTGACATTTCACCCATTATGTCAATGGTAAATATTGTTTTGTTAGTACTCACCATACTAGCTTTCATATGTATTGTCAGTGTTAGTTATTGACAAGCTCAACACCATTAAGACTTTACTGAATAATTTGCCTTCAAGTAACTAGTGTTCTAACATTGTTGTATATATTGCCATTTATGACTGCTTTCAACACTGTATTTTTTTATGTAGTATAGGTGTTTTGATAAATTTAGGCATTGAGGTCACTGCCTGTAGGTGGCCGAGTGTTGTTAGGAATACAACAGGAGTCTGTCTATAAATATGTAGGGACAATTAGATAGGAAAATCCAATGGTAGAAATATACAGCGTGAGGGTAGAGTTATGTAGATGAAAAGCCAGGAGGAAGTAGATGTGTGGTAGTAACAAACTGCAGCAATAGCAGTTTGGAAAAATGAGACAAAACACAAACCGTACTTCGCCAAACCAAGAAAATGTTTACTCCAGTGGAAAAGCTGAACTTTGACACCATCAGTGGGTAGTTACGATAGATTAGGATAACCAATAAGACTAATCAAGGGGTGACACCGGAAGTAAGGAAAGCCACTCGAGTAGAAGTAGGATGTGTCTTAATAGAAGTTGAGGAGGAGTTTAACTGTAGGAGTTAGGCTGAGACTTCACTTGAGGTCTCACAGGAGTTCAGTCAGGAACTAACCTCTGGACCCAAACCCCGTGTCGGTATACTCTGTGCCCTGTGTAGTGTTGCGTAGTTTGTAAAATTTGAACTAGTACTCTAATAATAAGTGAGATAAACTAAGTGGTGTTTAACTTGCCAAGAGTCCTAATTCGTACTCAAGCCTTAAAATCCTGAGAGACTGGAAAAATGAAAGAATTGAATTAATATAATTTCAGAATCTGCAAGACGTCCAGACCGTAAGTAATCTCAATATATAACAATAAGTTCCTAAGAAAAGAAAAACTCAACAACAAAGCAATATAGATGAAGATTGCCCATATAACAAACTACAAGAGAAACAAATACAAACCAAGTTACCAAAGAAAAGACTGACTAATAAATAAGTGGAAAGAAAGAGAATAAAAGCAAACCCGTATATATACACATCACAACAAGAGTTTTTGTTTTTTTTTTACTTCTGAATAACAGAAAACTAATCAATTATAGTACAATAAGGTCTTTCAATGATAAGGATGACAATATTATTGGTAATATTTTGCCAGTGTGCTCTGAGGAAAATACCTCATATTCCTAACTCAAATATCACCCTAACTTCAGATCCAAGGAAAGTACTTTATTTTATCACAGCAGATGCCAATACAGACACTCCTCTACTTACAAGCTTTCAAGTTATGAACTTTCTGAGATACGAACAACCGTGATCATCCATTAAAATTTGTTTGGAGTGCTAGACTCCATCTACCACCTGTAAGTTTAAATTTTGCACTGCGCACCTCAGTTACATCTGCTGCTACCCAAGCCAAACAGCACTATAGCTGATGCCAATATGCCAGTATGCAATCACAGACTCCCGAGCTACACAAATGGTAAAATGTCATCCATGTAATTCTTGTGAGTTTATTGTGAAATATCTAACCCATCCTTTGTCTATCATGGATAATAGAAAGCGTAAAATAAGTGAAGTGGAAAACATAAAATAAATAAAGATAGTGGTTATAGAAAAAAGCACCAAGCTTTTGCAATGGAAACAAAAGTGCTAATTATACAGAAATTAGAGAGGTGAAAAAATGGTTGAAGTATCATACCACTATACAGTAATACCTCAATCTTACATGAGGTTAAGTTCCATACTAGCTCACACAAGTTGAATTTTCTTGTAAGTTTGGTATGGTCTCTAAAAATGCTAATATAAGTTCATTTCTAGGGTTAGAACACTTAATATGAATGACCCTAAACATGCTCCCAAGTATTAAGTTGACTTTTAAATTACTAGACAGTCATCCGGGCAGCCATTTGATTTTTTTGTTTGAATGCCGACTCACCTAATCGGCAGGGAGATATAGCTAAATTTAACAGTAGGTAAAATTCATCTCAAATAAAGCATCTTCATGTAATTCATGATAAATTATGGTTGTCAACATTCTTTCATTATTAAGCAGCAAATCATTCTACCTGTCTGGGTTGAATAACGCCGTCCTAGAATCCATACAGGTTCTTCGGATTTTGGAAAATCTTCTGGTTCACTAAGGGCACCTTCGTATGTCATGCACGCTGTAAAAGTAGTAAACACTGTAGATTACTCATAAATAAGGCTTAAAAAATAAACCACAGGTAAATAAACCTAAAGAATAACATAAAAAGCTGTAAATACTATTAATGGAAAGTACTAATTTTTCACAATGGTGAATATTCCAAGGTTAATACTATTTAGTACAGCTAATGAAAAAACCATAAAAAATAAAGAAAAAAAATTACTTTTGAATAAGAATCTACGAAACAGTTGTGTGCCTAAAACAGCATACAGTATATACAAAAAATACAGCACTTTTGTCTAGCAGACACCAGAATTTTGTGAAAAATATATGTTAAAAAATACCAAATTAAAAAATGAAGTACACCAAAAATATCTTGGAAGCTCCACTTAAAAAATTGACATAATTCACAAGGAACGGCCATACCACGTTACAAAACACATATTTACAAAACTACTAAGCATATTTTGTTTAGATATGTACAATATTTCTCCATGGTGAAATTCAGTTTCAGAAAAAAATGGTTTGTAATCTATTCAATTTCATCAGCAAAATGAGATTTTCACTAAAGTATGCTTCAAACTGAGAGAGTAAGAAAAACCTAAAGGATTTCAATATTGTTTTCAATTTTCTATGTTCAATTTACTTTTGAGGTCTAATGAATCATCATGACTTCTACCTAAATGCTTTGTTCAAATAAAAAATGGCTGAATCAAACACTTTTATTAAAAAGCCCCAATATGTCTCAAACATACTGAAGTTGTGATAAAATCTACTTAAATTTTACATGCATAAGTTAATTTTGCACCATATGTTAAATTAAACTAGAAAGCTCTACACCCTTATCACACAAATCACAGAGACAAGACCACAAAATATTAAGTGAAAAATTTAAACGTTTAAACACAGTAAGAATTCTCACCTTCTGAAGGCATCTGCTAAGGGGTTAAACAAAATCATCCATCTCTGAGGGACACAAGCAATGTATTGAAGCTAATCATCAGAACACAGAAACAACCTTAAGTATCAGTTCACAGCCTACTATAATTCCCAATACCTACCTATAGTACCCTGCAGTACTGTCATATTCTATGTCACATTAAAAATAAATCTTTCATAACTGACACTGCATTTCCAGGCTTCAAAGAGCTCAGTAAGTTTGCAAAACAAAATGAAAAGAGGCATCATATTAGAGTTCTTGAAAGACAGGATAGGACAAGATTAAGTAACAAGTTGTTTATCAAGTGAGAAATATTTCATAAAAGTGAATAATGAATGGAACCTAACAATGAAAAATGACAGAAAAATGTAGGTTGTGAAAATTAAATGAATGGAAATTATACTCCTTCCATGGGATGTATAAACTTCTATCACAGCCAAAAAAATGTGTTTAGTTAGAACCTTCCCTATCACCAAGTCACTTAACCTCTTGAATCTTACTTGGTTCACACATGAGCTACTATATTCATGGTTGACCTCCTGAGAACCTCACAAAGCATTATTCCAAGTGAAGCAGTATGGAAAGACTAACACCAACTATATACTTCTGATGATTAATGACTCAAATTAAGTAAGGATATATAACTACACAAATTGTACAGACTTGAAAATAGTTCTGTACAAGCCAAATTCACATGTTTCATTATGAAGAAATCTACATATGTTCTTGATGTAATGTACACAAAATTTATTCATATCCCAGTTAATATAAAATTATTCAAGTGATTTCATACTATGAGAAGTATATACGTTACATATAATAATTCTCCAACTATGACTCTGTTAAATCAAAATACAACACTTTGCCCAAACTTGAAGCAAACAGTTTAAGAAATATGTAATATACAGTACAGGATACCATATGCAATTTAGTGAATACCCATACATAGGCCAGTGTGAAAACAGTGCAAAACAGCAAAACTAAATACTGTATAGTACTCTTAAACATCAGTGAATGTTGATATAGTTCTCAAATACATAATCCAAATACTCCTTTTCCTTTTAGGTATGCAGTCATACTACGTATGTATTTTCACTAATCTTAACCCGTGAGTCACATACAGCAAAAGAATACCCAACATTTTACAACCAATTTTTAATCTCTTTGGGCATATAAACACTATCTACAAATATGTTACATTTTAATTGGAGGCTAAAAAGGCCATACATGACCTAAAAATGGTAATTTAGAACAAAATATATTTATAAACAATTATCAGCTTTACAAACATCAACAGACAAAGCTATGGGGACATGATAACATTCCCTAATGAGTCAATTGACCCATATGCCCTAGTGGTTGAAGACTTCTAAGTGAAATTCCAAAGTTTAGAATTTAAAGTTATATTAAACTTCCAAACATCTTAATGTACTTTGTGTCTTTACCTCTCTGCTGGCCATTAAGACATAAAATAAGTTATCTTGTGCAAATACATTAAGCTTAGTGCAGATAAATAGTAAAACCTCTCCAGATTACAGGGCAGGATAGTATAGTATGACAACAAATGACATGTCAGTCACTTGCTTCATATTCACAAGGGTCAGAGTGAAGTTAAATCTTACTGAAGTATGCCTGAAAGCGGATATAGGCAACTCAATATTTCTACTCGCACAAACTACGACTAGCAAACCATCTTAATAGTTTCCCAAGGAAAACCTGACCAAAGGACTTGTAAAGTTTCCTCATAAGCCTCTTTAACATGAGTCAGATTATATTTGGTAGTTTACTTATGGTTTACGTCCCTTCTCAATATTCATCAGCTCTCCATTTCTGACAAGTTGGATAAGCCCATACTTTCAAGTAGCTGAGCACCAATATCTGAAGTCTAAACAAAACATTCTACACATACTTAGAAGAGAACAACAAAGTGAACGATTCATTTCTGTGCATCAAAATACAGTGGTGGTATAGCTCAGAGATATTGCCAGCAAATTTCCATATCTCAGGGAATGACAGATTTTCCCTAGTGCAAAATTTTTTGTCCTGAACTAAGGAGGGTTGGTTTGGGGATATACAGGGGAGTGAATAACTCTACAAACTGAGCCATCAGCAGCTATTTGACTTGCTTAGGGTCTCGTGTGATTGTGAGGGAGCTCTGGTGCTGATCTACAGCACTGTACAAAAGTGCAATAACCAGTCCATTATCTCTGATACTTTTATATATCTAAAGGGCTGTGCAATCCCATAATGAACTGGCCCTTTTTCTGGGGTAATGCTGGATAATCTAAGTATGAACATTCAGTACCTGAAGGCCATGATGCAACCTCTCAAAGTCCAAGTACCTGAGAATTTGGTGGCAATATGATACTTGACTTAGGCCATCTGACATGGGATTCCTTTTGGTACCAGTATGGTACATCCAACGATAATGAAAAAATACCTCTTCATAATAATATACGCAGTTCCCAGTTACCAGGGGCCTCAGTTATCGCCAATCCAATTTCATGGTGCTTGTCTAACGCTGAAAATCAGTGATTTTCGGTGGCAAAATGCGCCAATTTCCGGTTATCAGCAATGATAATAGAGTATATCGACACTGATACATAACAGAGGCGCCATTAACCATTTATCGGCGCAGATAAGCGCTGAAAATTGCAGATTTTCAGTTATCAGCGATTTTTGCTCATCACTGTACCGTCAGAACAGAATGCCTGCCGATAACCACGGACTGCCTGTAATAATACCTTACTGAAAAGGGGCATCATAAAATTTCTGAAAGTGTGTACCTGTGTACTAGGGTGTATATTTTCCATACTTGAAAATAAAAATCTTGAGTGATAAATATCAAACTTAGGTACTGTACTGTAGTTGCTATCTGAGAGCTAAGAAGCTGGGCAGAACTTAAAACCAGATAAAAACAAATTTAAAAATTAGGTATACTGTATATACATACTGTATTCCTCAGACAGCAATGTAACAAGGTTCCCTTTTATCACTGACAACTTTATCCACATTGAAGGGTGTTATTGGGCGATTCCATTATTGGACCTAGTAATTCATGCTCTATCTTCCAGATCCCCTGAACATGAACATATGACAATTTTTAAATCTATATGTATTTTCCATAAATAACAAATCTTCAGTCTCAACGTAAGGCTAAATTCTCTGGTGCTAACTGGAGTCCAGGTAAAACCAACACAAGGAGTTGGTGGCAACTGGCATCGGCAATAGGGGAGACACAGGGAGCTCTGCAAACTGCTTTACCCGATCTACACATCATCAATTCAGTATCTCTCTAACCATCATTGTAGCCAGACTGTTTGGTGCACCTTGTTGCAAGAAGCCGGTTATTTTACACCTCCTGCCCGCTAATGCCTTGGGATTCTAGTTTTTTTCTTTTTTTGTTGTGTGGTGGGAAAGCATATTGATACCTGCATTTAAAGGTAAAGGATGTCCAGGAATGCAGTAATTATAGAGGTATCAAACTAATGTCTCACGTTGAAGATTTTGGAAAGAATAATAGGCTGAAAGGAAGTAAGAATAGGGAAGGAACAGTTAGGCTTTATGGAGGAAAGCGGCACTACGGATGGAATATTTTGCATAAGGCAGTTGATGGAGAAATTCAAAGAAAAACAACAAGACCTGCATCTGGTATTCATAGACCTTGAAAAAGCCTATGACAGAGTGCCAAGGCAAGAAATATGGAGATGTCTGAGGGAGAAGATGGTGCTGGAAAAGTATGTCAGAATTATTCAGGAGACATACAGGAATGTGTATATTAGAGTGAGAAACAGTGTTGGAGAGACAGATGGATTTGAGATAGCAGTTGGATTATACCAGGAGTCGGCACTTAGCCCATTCATCTTCAACGTCGTGATGGATGTAATAACCAAGGATGTTAGAGAAGCAGTGCCATGGTGCATATTATATGCAGATGACATTGAGGAGTTGGAGGGGAGGTTGGAGAGATGGAGAGCATAACTTGAGGAGAGAGGAATGAGAATAAGCAGATCAAAAACCAAATATGTGTGTTCCAGTATTACTGAGGATGGTGGAAATAGCATAAGATTGGGTGGGGAAGATATAAAGAGAGTACAGAAGTTCAAGTACTTGGGGTCCATATTAGAGAATAGTGGAAGCATGGACCAAGAGGTGAGACATCGAATTCAGGCAGGATGGAATAACTGGAGATCTGCATCAGGGGTCCTCTGTGACAAGAAGGTTCCTCTGAAATTGAAGGGAAAGTTTCATAGGACGGTGGTCAGACCAGCTATGTTATATGGAACAGAAACAGCAAGTATGAGGAAAACAGAGGAGATGAAGTCGGATGTAGCAGAAATGAGAATGTTGAGATGGATGTCGGAAGTAACAAGGGAAGATAGGATTAAAAATGAGTATATAAGAGGATCAACAAAGGTAGTTGAAATATCAAAGAAAATACAGGAGGGAAGGCTTCAATGGTATGGACACCTGTTACAATGAGAGGAACATCATGTCGAAAGACATACGATGTAAATGGAAGTGCAGGGTAGAAGGAAGAAGGGAAGACCAAGAAAGAGATGGCGTGATTGTGTAGGCGACTCATTAATAACGGCGACCCCATATAAAAATGGGTTAAAGCTGGGAAGAAGTAGTGTGCTTGATCTGTGCTTTACTTCCACTTCCCAAATGTAAGCCCATGTTTCAGGTTAACCGCCCAGACATCGGAGACATTACTTCTGACGCTCGCCCCACTTGTAGTAGGTGTAGATCTAATTTTGTAAATTAAGTAACCCATGGTCAGTGTTCTCTTTGGTCTCCTGGGTAATGAAAGAGATTTTCTAATAACTAATAAGAGGCAGTACAAGAGGAAATCAATAGTGCCATCTTGGGAAGGCTTCTCGTCTCCTTTAACGGGGAACTTCTGGCTAATAACCATTAAATTTCGTCAAACAGAACTTTTAATAAGCTAAAAAATGAGTCATTGCTCGAATCTGTGCATAATCCCATTCTTTTACAATTTAATTTCAAATTACCACCAAGGTACTTCATTGGAGAGCGCCATTTATCCAGGATTTGACTATATTGCCATCTGGCGGATTAGTTCCGATGACATAGTGTCGCGGTCATTTCACAATAACAAGCGCAGTGAAGCATCCGTATTGTACTGTATTCATCCTTGGTATTGTCCTTGTGTTTTAGGTCATTTGTCATTCAAACAGCATTAATTATGCCAACTTGCATGGCTGTTGGTTGTGCCAATATTTCTGGCAAGTGTCCAAAAGGCATATCATTCCACAGGATTCCATCAAATACAGAGAAATGAAGTTGCTGGCTGATGGCTCTTCAAAGGGAGGATGTCAACATCAAAACCTTTCCACCTACGATGCAAACCATTGTCTGTTTGGACCATTTCTTGCCAAGTGATTTAAATAATGACATTAGGAGCAGGTTGTTAGGTATGGCTATGAAATTTAAATATGTTTTGGGAACTTAATTTCCCTTTGAACAGACCATGGTACCAACGAAGATAGGGCAGATATCTACCGCTATCTATACTATGGTGCCTCCACTTGTATGCATTTGAATAATGAAATAGAAGAAGGAAATGAGAACTGGTGGTCCCCCTAGAAACAAATCATTGCCTAAAGACTTTTTCCAACCATTTCAGTCAGAACAAGGCAATCCAACAATGTAGATCTTTATATAAAAAAAAAAAAAAAAAAAAAAAAAAAAAAATTATATATATATATATAATAATATATATAATATTAATAATAATAATAATAATAACTAATAAAAATAATAATAATAATAATAATAATAATTAATAAATGTGGCGCCGTGGCAGAGTGGGTTAGATCGTCAATCGTCAAGTTAAGCAACATTGGGGCTGGTCAGTCGTTGGATGGGTGACCGCTCTCCTCGGCATTGATTCCTTGGAAAAGGATGTTTACCATAATTTCCTCAGTCTACTCAGCTGTAAATGAGTACCTATCCCTGATGGGGTAGGGTCCAGCTATGGGTTAAATAGCAAAACTCAGCAATGATGGAAAGAAATGAAGGAATAAACGACAACGACGTAAATGGAACCTCTGGCAACAGAGGAGCTTCGTCCAGCAGCCAGGTATTCAACCCAATTGAAGGGGAAGACTGTCAGGTACTTGGAGGTCATCATCCAGCAACTGACCACCACAACGACAGTAACCAACAGCCTGAGATTGGAGCTACAGAAGCAAACCAAAGGAAGAAATGGACAAGAGAAGAAAATAAGGAAATATGGAGATGCTACATCAGAAGCAACCCGACGGAAAGAGGATATAGAAGAAGGTTGGTCAACATCTGGAATGAGAGGAATAACACCCCCCAAACAGAACAGAGACTGGCAGACCAAGTAAGAAACATAAAGAAAAAGAACTGGCTCTCCCCAACAGAAAGAGAAGAACTGGAAAGGGAAATGTCACACGACAACGAATTACACGAAGACGAACTGAGAGACGATGCCACAGAAGACGACAGGGATGATGAGGTATCAAACAACGACACACGAAGAAACACCAACGAAGTAACAGAGAGGACGGAATGGGTAGAAAAGATTAGACAATGGATGGAACAAGATACAGAGAGAACAAAGATCCCCTCCATGAAAGCCTACAACACCAAGAAATTAAGGGAGAAAACAAGTGAGGTCAATGAAATAATGGGCATAATACACACCACCAGTATCACAGAAACAAATTGGCATATGCAGGAGCAAGATTAGTAGCAGAACTGATGGGGATACGAACACCAACACCACCAGCACAACCAACCCAACAGAAACCAAAACAGCAACCTCCTTGGAAAAGGCGCCTGGAAAAGCAAATCATGGTGATGAGATCTGACTTGAGTAAACTGAAAGAGATGGCAGAAAAAAGGCTAAGAAGCAAGAAAACAAGGGAGGAACTCAATGACAAATACAAAGTACAAGAGAGGGGATTAAACAACACAATAGAAGATGTAAAACAGAGTTAAGGCCAAAGCAAATAAGATCCAACGGTACATGAACAGGAATAAGGGATACCAACAGAACAAACTATTCGGAACTAACCAGAAAAGACTATACAGCCAACTAAGAGGGAAGAAGACACCACCAAGAAATTCCTGAAGCCGAACCAAGTAAGAGACTCTGGGAAAACACATGGAGCAATCCGGTATCACACAACAAACATGCAACATGGCTCCAGGAAGTCAAGGAAGAAGAAACAGGGAGAATAAAACAAAGATTCACAGAGATCACGACAGACACAGTCAGACACCAACTAAAGAAAATGCCAAACTGGAAAGCCCCAGGACCCGATGAAGTCCATGGATACTGGCTCAAAAACTTCAAGGCCCTACACCCAAGAATAGCAGAACAACTCCAGCATTGTATCTCAAATCACCATGCACCCAAATGGATGACCACAGGAAGGACATCCTTAGTACAAAAAGCTATACAACTACCTAGAGGAGACAAACACCATCCCCCACCAACAGAAAGGCTGCAGAAGGAAGTGTAGGGGCACAAAAGACCAGCTCCTGATAGACAAAATGGTAATGAAGAACAGTAGGAGAAGGAAAACCAACCTAAGCATGGCATGGATAGACTATAAGAAAGCCTTCGACATGATACCACACACATGGCTAATAGAATGCCTGAAAATATATGGGGCAGAGGAAAACACCATCAGCTTCCTCAAAAATACAATGCGCAACTGGAATACAATACTTACAAGCTCTGGAATAAGACTAGCAGAGGTTAATATCAGGAGAGGGATCTTCCAGGGCGACTCACTGTCCCCACTACTCTTCGTAGTAGCCATGATTCCCATGACAAAAGTACTACAGAAGATGGATGCCGGGTACCAACTCAAGAAAAGAGGCAACAGAATTAACCATCTGATGTTCATGGACGACATCAAGCTGTATGGTAAGAGCATCAAGGAAATAGAAACCCTAATCCAGACTGTAAGGATTGTATCTGGGGACATCAAGATGGAGTTTGGAATAGAAAAATGCGCCTTAGTCAACATACAAAAGGGCAAGGTAACAAGAACTGAAGGGATAAAGCTACCAGATGGGAGCAACATCAAACACATAGATGAGACTGGATACAAATACCTGGGAATAATGGAAGGAGGGGATATAAAATACCAAGAGATGAAGGACACGATCAGGAAAGAATATATGCAGAGACTCAAGGCGATACTCAAGTCAAAACTCAACGCCGGAAATATGATAAAAGCCATAAACACATGGGCAGTGCCAGTAATCAAATACAGCGCTGGAATATTGGAATGGACGAAGGCAGAACTCCGCAGCATAGATCAGAAAACCAGGAAACATATGACAATACACAAAGCACTACACCCAAGAGCAAATACGGACAGACTATACATAACACGAAAGGAAGGAGGGAGAGGACTACTAAGCATAGAGGACTGCGTCAACATCGAGAACAGAGCACTGAGTGGCTAAAGAGCGCATGGGAAGAAGGACTAACAAAAGTAGACAAAGACCCAGAAATATACAGACAGGAGAATGACAAACAGAACAGAGGACTGGCACAACAAACCAATGCACGGACAATACATGAGACAGACTAAAGAACTAGCCAGCGATGACACATGGCAATGGCTACAGAGGGGAGAGCTCAAGAAGGAAACTGAAGGAATGATAACAGCGGCACAAGATCAGGCCCTAAGAACCAGATATGTTCAAAGAATGATAGACGGAAATAACATCTCTCCCATACGTAGGAAGTGCAATACGAAAAATGAAACCATAAACCACATAGCAAGCGAATGTCCGGCACTTGCACAGAACCAGTACAAAAAGAGGCATGATTCAGTAGCAAAAGCCCTCCACTGGAGCCTGTGCAAGAAACATCAGCTACCTTGCAGTAATAAGTGGTACGAGCACCAACCTGAAGGAGTGATAGAAAACCATCAGGCAAAGATCCTCTGGGACTATGGTATCAGAACAGATAGGGTGATACATGCAAATAGACCAGACGTGACGTTGATTGACAAAATCAAGAAGAAAGTATCACTCATTGATGTCGCAATACCATGGGACACCAGAGTTGAAGAGAAAGAGAGGGAAAAAATGGATAAGTATCAAAATCTGAAAATAGAAATGAGAGATATGGGATATGCCAGTGGAAATCGTACCCATAATCATAGGAGCACTAGGCACGATCCCAAGATCCCTGAAAAGGAATCTAGAAAAACTAGACGCTGAAGTAGCTCCAGGACTCATGCATAAGTGTGTGATCCTAGAAACGGCACACATAGTAAGAAAAGTGATGGACTCCTAAGGAGGCAGGATGCAACCCAGAACCCCACACTATAAATGCCACCCAGTCGAATTGGAGGACTGTGATAGAGCAAAAAAAAATAAAAAATAAAAAAATAATAATAATATAATAATAATAATAATAATATGTACCATCTGTTCATGGATACGGACTGATTTATGCTGCTTTGGTGATGGCGGAAATGCGCTCTGTAATGAGTGCTACTCTTGAATATTGGTTTTGTTTTTTAATGGTTTTATTTTTCCTGTTTTATTTTAACTCCTTGTGTTTTGCATTTTTTTTTCTGCGGGGTTGGCTGTTATTGGAAGATTTACTGAGCTTGTTATTGTTTTATTACTTTTCTTTCTAGAATAAGGTATTTTTCCAAATAATCTACAGTAACTGACGACCTTAATAATTTAAACAGAATCCCTGTCAGCAGTTTATAACGATTTCATAAGAGACCTTGGCTTAGATTGAAATGCTGTAGTTCTTATTGTGTGTGTATACTAATATTAATATTCTTTAGTTTCGAATTTTGTTGAAGCTTCCTCCTTGAAGAACATTTTATTAAGCATTACGTAAAGTACTAGTAATGAACAGAGGTTTTCCTGGAATAGGGAAGAATCAGAGGGCCTGAAAAATTCTTAATTCTTATGAAAAGCGACGTTAATTTTCTTTATACTGGGGAGATGGTTAGTTTACTTAACCATAAACTTAGCACTGTTTACAGAGCTATACTTGCAAATCAATGTCGTACATGTAAGCTGCCATTTTTGTTGTGTGGACAGCATGCCTGGCAGAATAGTTCCGCCTGTCTGGGCCTACCGCGACATGACGTCACACATAACAGATGAGCCACACATAAATGGCTGTGCCCATGCAATAGAAAATTGGTTGTAAAAAATAAGACAACACCCCTTTAAAAAAAATTTTCACCAGAGATACTTAAATGGAATACTACATATGGAACAGCTAAAATTCAACCCGAAGTTTCCCTTTAATGGCTGGGATTCTTATTACAGTAGAACCTACTTAAAAACCCCTCTATAAATGCTTAGAACTGCCTATTTTGATGGTTAAAACACACACAAACACACGCACACAAAAAGCCCTAAAATGCTTATAATACCTGAGTATCTTAATAGTTTTATCACAAAAAGTGCATTTAGTCACAAAAATTATATGAAAATACAGTAATTTGTGAATATTTCTCAGTGAAAATACCACAAATACACAAATTTTCCACAAATAATGGGTATATCTGGCCCATAGAAAAATCCGCGAATAGGAGAGTCCGTAAATGGCAGAGGTCAACTGTACTTCTTGTTCAGCCTCTTCTTTACCGAAGTCTCCTCTTACTACTGCTTCTTCTCACAAAGATTATTCCCCCTCTCACTCTTATCTGGCCTTATCCTTAGAAGATTTGAGTGGAGGAAGGGGTTGGGAGGTCATATTTGTAATGTTGCTGCCCACTTTCTCCCACACAAGGGAGGAGGTAGCTCCCCCTTGTACAATTTTTTCAGGAAGAGATGCTCAGAAATGTCTGAGTGTTGGGCATTGCTAGGCCTATTAGGAGTACCTATCCTCTCTGGCCTTTTGTCTCCTTGCATGTCATCTCGTACCACAGAACTTTCTGCCATGACAGTTTCCAGATCTGCTTCTGTGACGTCATCTCAAATTACTATGGCTCTCCCCAGGGCTGTTTCTAATGCTAAGCAGGGTCCGTTGACTATGTCTCCTACATCTGCTCCCTCTTTCTCATCCAGGCTCTCGTTGCCATAGCTGAAAGTGTTTTTCTTAAGAAGTACGGCCATGTTGAGCTTTCAATCTCCAAAAAGAGAAGACATAGATCGCCTTCCTCATCCTTGCCTTCGTCTTCTCCTGGCTCCTCTTTGTCTTCTGTACCACCCATTCATGTCAGACAATGGAGGAAAAAGGATTTCATAGTCTCCCCTATGAAAAAGAGTCAAAGGCAGTCTTCAGACCATCACTCTTCAACTCCTTCACCTGATGCTCAGCCAATGTTTCCATTCCTCCGCCATCACACGGACATTCCGTCAGCAAAGTGAACATCTGTGTTTCTCCTGCTTTAGTCCCAGATCCATGGCCTTCTCGTATCACAAAACAAGAACCTGTGTATTGTTGAACAAGCCCGTAGGAAGGATCTTTATGCTCCAGTTAAGGAGACACTTGTGAAGCAACTATCTCAGGACAGACCTTCTTCACTCTCTTCCCAGTTCATGTTCTCCAGAGAGAAATAAAGAGTGGTGCTCTCACTCTCACAGCCGTGGTTGTCCTTCTTGTCACAGCAGCCCAACATGCGACCATGATCCTCCACATTCTCAATCCCACGGCCACAACCATTTTTTTATGCAATGATAGCTCAACGCATGACCACAACCGTTCCTCAAGGAATGTCAGCCCAGTCAACTGCCGTGTCCGTGCCTCAAGGAATGACAGACCAACGAATGGCTGTGATCATAGTCCATTTTCCCTATCTCTAGGCTGTGGGCCCCCTTTTGAGACAACAGCCCTTCCCATTCTATAGGTCTACAGGCCCACAAGAAGGTCCTGGGATCTGAACAAGCCTACGCTCCAGTGGTAAATAATGAAGTTCCAACTCCCCCAACCCGGCTGATAGACCAAATCATGATTCACATGAACCAGATTGAAAATATGGATCATCAAGAGTTTATGACTACAGGCAGTCCCCAATAAACGGCAGGGGTTCCATTCCCGGGCGAGCACCGTTAACTGAAAATTGTTGATATGTGACTGGATCACACCAACTATGGTAATAAGTAATGTTTACAATGCTGTAAGTGTTGATAAACCACTTACTGGTTCTGAAAATCATTTACTGATGCCAATAAACAGCTTACCAGAGCCGGAAACCACTTGCCAGCAGTGAAAATCACTTGCTGACACTGAAAATCTATTTAATGACCTCATTAGCCAACCCTTGTAAAACCAAAACACCATTAACCAATGCCACTGATAAGCAGGGGTGGCCTGTACTTATGCCAAGGTTGTTGTACTTATTCGTGGGTGTAATAATCTAGCTGAAGAAATTGGCTACCTCAACGGATCACACTTAGGCGTTGATGCTCTTCTAGGACCTAAGAAAGAGGCTAAGTCTTCTTTAGGATTACATATGCTCTAAGCATGCTGATTTCATTCTTAGCCAAGTGAATTCTGTCTCAGGAAGAGATAATTGACTGCATTCCAGTAAATCATTTAAGCTAGCTAATAGTACTTCTTTCACCACTACTACCTTTATATAGATGCTTATATGCAACCATCCAAGGTTTCCTTACAGCCTAAACAAATTAACCCAGACCTGGTTTGTTTAGACACAGGACTTACATTAGACCAGATAAAAGTAGAAGGTCAATCCTTCTCTCATCAAGAGGCAGTTGCCTGGGTAAGCAGCCTCATGGCTTGATTTATGGGCAACAACAGTGGCTCAGATCTCTTCGTCTTCAGTGGATAACACTGAAGAGAGAGCTGCCGCCTTTAGGTTGTTGCAATCTGGTGTTACTACTACCGAGGATCAATCCATCCATTAAGGGTTACGAAAGTTGTCTACTCAGATTTATGTACAATTTTTCCAGTGTAAGGAATTAGCATTGGATCAATGGGTAAAGTCAAAAGGGGGCTAATGATTTTAGCAGGTTAAGGGAATTAATCCTTACTGAAGAATTTAGGAATAATGTGGGTAAAGAGTTGAAAATACTTCTAAAGCTAGACACTGTGAGGGCAATGGCAGTAGCTGCAGATGAATATGCACTTTCACATAAAGTCGTGTATAAGTTTGTGTATAAGTTTGCTGAGAAGCAAAGCAAGTGGGGCACGGACAGGGGGTATGAAAGGACCCCATAGAAAGGAGTGAAGTCCTCTGAGTCTAGTTCTCCAGTGGAGAGAGATCTGTCTCCTCCAAAGGCAAATGAAAGGGACTTGGTCTGTTTCTTCTGTAAGAGGAAAGGACATACATATAAAGTCAGTGTTCTGCCTGGAAGGCGCAGGGAGGTTTAAAGAAGCCAGTAGGTCTGATTGGAAAGAAGTCTGGGCATGTGTCCTGTGATCTAGGTAGTTTTGAAAGGTATGTCTCAAGGGGTGAGGTGTTCACCAAGGACCTAGAGGGTTCTGGGATACAGTTAATTTGTTGCAGGATACAGGTGCTGACCAGTCACTTATTTTGAGATCTGTATTACCTGATAATTTTGAAGAGGAATTGCTGGATTATGTGTTGTTGTTTAGATTACCAA
Organism: Macrobrachium nipponense; assembly: GCF_015104395.2. Classification (NCBI taxonomy): domain Eukaryota; kingdom Metazoa; phylum Arthropoda; class Malacostraca; order Decapoda; family Palaemonidae; genus Macrobrachium; species Macrobrachium nipponense. Next base: position 87,097,408 of record NC_061100.1, on the reverse strand, counting down.
GTACTGTAGTAGCATGTCCTGTAGGTGAGTTTTGATTAAACTCTGATTGGGTCAATGGACTGGTGAAGCTGGCAATTGCATATGAGCCACCAGTGAATGGCATACAGGTCATAATTGCCAATGATGTTGAGGCAGATTCATTTAGTGATTACCCAGTGGTGCAATGCAAAGTTGCTGCTCATGTTGGCAAAAACAGACCTACAATGGTTGTAACCCGTTCTACAGCCCAGTCATCAGTTATTGATGATGAGGATTTGGCTTTAGATAAGCTTGAAGGGTTATTAGAGGGAAGTGTCCCTGTTATTCGGATTCCTAGTCTGGTATCTGAATGGAATGATACTCTGGGATGGGATCGTCAGTCACTGAGTGCTGCTCAAAAGGAGGAATTTAAAGAAGTAGGAGAGGTGAACTTGGATTTGACAAAACCCAAGTTGAAACGGGAAAAAGGCATCCTGTACTGGTTAAGTCGCTCCAGAAAAGCGAAGAATTAAAGGAGTGAGGTGAAAGAGCAAGTGGTGGTTCCTCTAAGATATAGGGATAAAATCTTGTGGTTTCCTCATGACGATATATTTGCAGGTCATTTCAGAATTAACAAAACTTTTAGGAAGGTTTCTGAAAATTTCTTTTGGCCAGGAATGAAGGTGGATGTGAAGAGGTATGTTAATTCCTGTAGTCAATGTCAGGTGGTTGGTAAACCAAATAAAAAGATCCCTAAAGCTCCATTAAAGCCTATTTGAGTTGTTGGGGAACCTTTTAGTGAAATTTTGATTGATATTGTGGGACTATTTCCTAATAGAAGCACTTATTGGGTTCTTTACTAGGTTTAGATTGCCAAAATCAGTTCAATCAGAATGTGGGAGTAATTTTAAGAGTAGGGAGTTTGCTAAACAATTGAAAGACTTGATATAGCCTTATCTTGAAAGAGAGAGCAGAAACCTATGTTATTAGAAAAGGTAGGAGTCGAGAAAAATACTTTGGATTTTCATGGCGAGTGACCCAAAAGTAATAAGGAAATTGTAATAAAATTATCCAGTCTGTTGCCTCACTCAGATGAAAATCAAAAGAAATCTATGGTGGAGTTGGTAGAACCTTTTCCCCAGGTATTCAAAGACACCCTAGGTCTTATCAAAGTGATACAGCATGATGTAGAAGTTGGAACAGCTAAACCTATAAAGCAGGTGCCTTATAGAACCAATCCTTCAAGAAGGAAAATAACAAGGACAGAGGTAGAGTATATGTTGCAGCACAATCTGACAGAGAGTACTAATCACAGCCCATGGACTTCACCAGTAGTGTTGGTGAAGAAGAAAGTTGAGTATCGCATGTGCATTGACTACCGTAAAGTTAATGCAGTAACAGAGACAGACAGTTTTCCTTTAATGATGTAGGTAAGGCAAGATTTATCAGTAAGTTCGACCTAAAGATAGGATACTGGCAAGTTCCATTGACATCCAGGGCCAAGCAGCATTTGTTTGCCTATTAGGTAATACCTTTTGGCATGAAAAATGCCTCTGCTACATTCCAGAGATTAATGAACCACCTAGTAGGTTCTCTTGAAGGTACTATAGTAGTGTACATTGGTGACACTGTGGTTTGCAGTGATGACTGGTGCACTCATATTCAGATGATAAGAAATTTGTTTGAAGTGTTTAGTCAAGCAGGGCTAGTCATTAATCTAAGAAAATGTGAAATTGGGAAAGCTAAAGTGTTGTATTTTGGCCACGAAGTAGGTCATGGGAAGATAGCCCCTAAGGATGCAAATGTCAAAGCTATTCTAGCGTTGCATGTGCCTTATGACAAGAGAGGTTACTACAGAAGGTTTATCAAAAACTTTGCTACTGTTGCTAACCCTCTCACTAATTTATTGAAGAAAGGAGTGTCTTTTCAGTGGGATGAGGAATGTCAGAAGGCATTTGATCAGTTAAAAGGAGTTTTAGCACACTTTCCTGTCCTGAGAACCCCTAATTTTCAGAGGCCATTCCAGCTGGTAGTTGATGCTAGTGATTTTGGTATAGGTGCTGTACTATTTCAAGTTGAAGAGCAGGTAGAGTACCCTGTTCCTTCTTCTCTAAGAAACTTACAGATGCACAGAATAAGTACTCCACAATAGAGAAGGAGACTTTGTGTTTGATTCCAGCCTTAGAATATTTTAAGGTATATTTAACAAATGTTCTTGCACCAGTGGCGGTGACGACTGACCACAACCCTTTGGTTTTTTTGAACCACTATAAAAACAAGAACCAGCTACTGATGAGGTGGAGCCTGATTTTGCAGGAATGGGACTTAAACATCCAACATGTGCCAGGAAAGGACAATGTTGTACCAGACATTCTGTCCCGTTAGTGTCACTTTCCAGCACTTTAGTAATACTAATGTAATTTTTTTCCTCAAGGAATTGCCTAGTTAATTCAAGGTTTTTGTCTTGATTTACATGTTTCCTTAAGGAATCTTTTTCACTAGTTCAAGTACTTACATTCATAATCTTTGATATTTGGTTTAGTCCTCTTTATTTTGATATATATATATTTTCTAATTTTGATTTTTGTAGTTCAAAAATCTTTTAAGGAAGGGGGTCTCACATACCTGCCTTTAACGTAGATATATTTTAAGAATCTTGAATCTACAATTAAAGTAAATATTTAGGCTTTTTAAGCAAATAAGCTTTCTAGTCACTTTAGCGCCATCTATTGTTCGCGTGTGTAGTCAGTTACATCACCCATGGAGTTTTTTTTTTTTTTTTTTTTCCATGTCCATGGTGAGAGGAAGAGAGAGAGAGACGAAGGATGAATGGAGGAGACTAAGAAAAACCAGATGAGACCGACATGAGTATTTTCCAAATGAAGATACTTTTCTTAAAGGTGCTTATGGAATGTTGGATGGAAAGCTGTACCACTTCAGTATCTTGGTGAGGAACTCGGCGCTCTACAAGTCTCGGAACGGACGTGTTGTAGCCATCTCAAAATCTCCTGATGTTATATTGCTTTTCACTGTTTTGCTCTATGGCAAGGGCATAATTGTGTTCATTTCTTGGACCATTGGATGTTGCAGAAGGAGACTGCACGTCAGACCAGATGTTTGGTGTTCTCCCCAGCAGCTACGATAATCAAAGTGTGATATGCTATTTCTCTCTGGTAATATATCCATAGTTTTAAGAATGGTCAGCTTCTTCATGCACCAAGATTATATTATATAATTATCATCCGTCAGTGAGGGTTATGATGCAAGAGATGTAGTTGTCCCACAGAAATATTTACTGGAGAGATGGGCCAGTGGAAGTGTTTGGGCCTCGAGTGTTGATGTCATAATGTGGGTGGTTGTGTCAATCTTCAGACTTGAAATCTTATATATATATATATTTTTTCAACTTTGTTAATATAATGTTAGATTTGATTATGAGTCTTTGTTTCAAACTCTTCCTGCTTTTGAGAATCTAAATACGTCAATGTCTGGTTCTAGTGGATTATTAAAAAGAACCCTTTTCGTTAAACTATACAGTTGCCTGGCTGGAGAACTGACATAACAGACCGACTGGTTTCCAAGCAAAACTTCACCTTCCGCATGTAAAGATTCAAAGCACCGATGTCCAAAACGAGTCTCCATCCCCCCCAATGCCTTGGGGACTACAAAAATTCTGTTGTAAAAACCTATGGAATCTGAGTCTTGTACCTCTTCTATGGCTTGTTTCTCGAACAGAGCTTCTACTTCATTGGCTATGGCCAAAACTCTCTCTGATCCCTCTGAGTAAGCTGTCAATGCGATGGGACCATTGGACAGGGGTAGAATATCTTGAAAGGGGATTCAATAAACTTCTTGGAGAACTTGTACAACCTATAACTCTGCTCCAATCTGGCTCCGTTTCTCCCAGAAGAAATGGAGTCTTGCTCCTATTGGTGTGTGAAGGACACAGATTATTTGGAGGTCGACTTGAAAGAGGGCTTCTTGGTTGACTACGATGGTATAAGTCCAGAGTCCAAAACACTACTTTGGCTGAAGCAAACGCTGACCTTCTGTTCGCACTTACTAGACCAAAGAAGTCCCTTAGAGAGGAGGCACATACTCCCATGGGAAGAACTTCTCCAGTTGCGTAAAAACTTTACTTCTTATTAAGAGGCTTGGAAAGGGGGTAGGTGAAAGATGCTTTTCCCACCTCCCACTTCTTAGCCAACCACTCATTCACCTCCTTCAAAACTTTCTTGGGGACTGGGAAAGGACCAGCTTGGGTAAATCACTCGCAACTGTCTTCCTTCCCTTTAGAAAAATTGAGGGTTGAGGCAATGGAGGAGCTGTTTCGAAGAAATCTGAGTAGTTGACTAGAAAATACCTCAAGAGACTTGAGTAGGCTGACAAAGAATTGGAGTCTTGGTCCTCTTCCTCTTCTTCTTCTTCTTCTGACAACACAGGTGACAAGACCAATGTCCTCCCCTTTAGGAGCAGTTGCCTTCTTCAGAAAACCCATAAGTTCTTGAAGTCGTTGCCTAAAAGGTCCCAAAGATGAATAATTTTGTGGAGTACTGGCTGTAGGTGTCGAGACAGTGACAGTCGAATGGCTCTTCTTAGTCGACGATCGACTGGCGGGCAAGACAACTTGTGTAGGCAGAGGCGAATGAGTCGAAACTCCTTTCGATGAGCACTGAAGGGAGTCGACAGCACGTGAGCAAGTATGCTGATCCAAGAGCTTTGGCACCAGATTATGTCTGTCGCCAGAATGATCCTGTCTGTCTGATTATGAATGGCCTGAATCCTGAATAAACTGATCAGGCGCAAAACTAAACGATGGTTGTGGACTCCTATGCTCCTTTGACTTCTTCACTGGAGGAGTCGAACAACTTGTGAGTGAAGCATGTCTCTTCAGTGGGCAAGAGACACAGCACAACAAGTTTGTCGCTTCTTTTCAGGCAACAACACATTGGAGTTAGACAAAAACTGCACTGCACTGCACTTACATCTACGCCTTTCCAATGGCGCTTAGTCAAAGCCCTTGGGTCAACAAGCTCGACGGAGTTGATGACTGCCCGTGGGCAAATCCATGTCTCCTTAAACCTCCGGTATGTCTTCTCAAAGGTGTGGGGGAGCCGGACAGATAGTGACCTTTGTCTAGGAGAACTGAGGGGACAGACAGCCACTTCCTTAGACACAACACTGACACTAGGCACTTCACTATTCTTGGCATTGATCGATTGCTAAACAAAAGCATGAAATGACATCCCTAAATCCATTACAGATTTAGCCAAAAATTCAAATTTCTTGTTCATTTTGGACTCTGAGCTGGTAATGGTGTCAAGATTGGAAGCATGGGCTACCTGAACTGGAGTAAGTGGTAAAGAAGTAGGAGGGCTAATGATAGGAAAGATGTTAGATAAAAGAGGGGAAGATAAAGTGGAATTCTTTGCCTCTAAAGGCAAAGGAGTATGAGTTGCCTCAATACAAGATTTACTCTTGGCTCCAAGAGCTGCCTTTCTCTTCCTATTCTTTTCCATCTTTTCCAAATGTGACTTAAAAGTTCTTCCAAGCCTAATCATCTAAACTCTGGCACTTGGTGCAAGTTAAACCTTTATTACATTCCTACCCCCTACTCTTTAAGCACTTGGAGTGCAGATCATAACAACTTAGGCATCCTAGTTTTGCAGCGAAACTGCTGACGAACTAGAGTCCGACATGCTAACACTGAATTTTATTTAGCCAAATAAAAAGCTAAAAAAAAGCAGCTAAGGATAACAACCACCAAAAAAGCACTTCACCAAAATATGCAGTTGAAACACAAAGGTGATGAAAAAACGACTGAGAGAACTACCGATGTTACTCCATGGCTGGCAGAAAACTAATTTATGACAGTTAGCGCGGCAGTACCAGGTGTTCCCGACAGTGGGTGGGTCCCTAATCATTTACACTAATGACAGCAGCGCTACCACTTCCAAATAATTTGAATTTTCAACTGCCAGGTTATGGAGGAGTGATAATGGTAGTTACATTTGACAATGTCTTCAAAGAGAGAGAGAGAGAGAGAGAGAGAGAGAGAGAGAGAGAGAGAGAGAGAGAGAGAGAGAGAGAGAGAGCGTCATTGGGTTGAGAGTAAAAGTTTTCGTGTTTGATATGTTGTGTTTTGTGTTTGGTGTTGCTGTATGATAGTTTTGTTTGTTTGTATGGTGCTTTTATGTTGCATGGAACCAGTGGTTATTCAGCAACGGGACCAACGGCTTTACGTGACTTCCGAACCACGTCGAGAGTGAACTTCTATCACCAGAAACACATCTCTCACTCCTAAGTGGAATGACCGAGAATCGAACCCGCGACCACCGTGGTGGGACGCTAATACCATACCAACCACGCCGCTGAGGCACTAGCTGTATGATAGTATGTGAGAATGTGTTTTTCTGGAGAGTGTGAGTGAGCGATCGATCGATCGAGAGAGATCGTAATTGGTAGATGCATAATAAGGAGTGGTTTGATGGCGGGCGTAAGCACCGAGTTGTTTGTTACAGAGAGTCGCCGAGGCAGTCAATGGCGAGAGTCCGTTACAGAGAGTAGTAATGAGTCAGTAAGCCGGAAAAGACTTGTCAGTCAGAAGTAGCGAGTGTTATTTGGAGTTTTCTTGATTGATATTAATGTTGTATGGTTATTGTGCATGTCTGTCTGGTGGTTCTTGAGCTGAAGAGGTTTGTTACTTGATTTTGCATTTTGATGGTTCTGTGAGTTGTCTTTTGGAGACAGTGTTGGTGGTTGTGGTTTGTTGTGCTGGTTTTGAGTTATCGTACGATTTGTCGTGGTTTCGAGCTGTTGGTATTAGTTTGTGTAGTGATTGGGGTGTTGTTTTTGAGTTGTTGTACAGTTTTGGTGCTTGTCTGTCTTGGGTAGTGAAATTCAGTGGCTGTGGTGTCTCGACAACTAGCCTATATGCAGCGGACAGCACAGCGCCTAGCCCAAGTATCTAGAGTCTGAGGTGAGTATGTGTTTGTGTTTTGTGTGTTCTGTATTTCAGTAAGCCAATTGTCCTGAATGTATTTAGTAACGTGAAGAGGAAAGTGCGACAGAGGGAAAGTTTGATAGTCGGTATGATTCTTTTTGTATCATCCAGATTCTCAGGCACAACGTGACGTTGCCAAGTAGTGTCAGACTTTTTTTTTTATTTCTAATGTCATACATGTTGAAAAGTTTGCGAATTCACAGTGCTTATTTCTTATGGTTACATAAATGTGATCCCTTTTATACATTGGTATAATTCGTAATCTGTGTGATTTTAACCGATTTTTTTTTTCACATTGCTTAGTTCAAAGTACGGCGTGATAAGGTTAGCATTACCATCAATAACAGTGCACTTAACATGCTCCTCAGGCTAGTCAACGTAGCTGCACCTACCGCATTATATCAGTAGACCTAATAAGCTCAACAGTCATTATAACATTTTCAAAATAGGAATAGGAATTACAACAAGTTTTCTTGTAATGTAGAAGATTTAGGGTGTGTTCAAACTGCCTGGATGTTGCAAAATGATTTATAGGCCTAAAAACTAATCTAAGCCTTCTGAGATGTAATCTCTGTTACTAATGAATTTATTTGTAGAGATTACCTGCTCTTTGAAGAATAAAAGATGATGATTTTGATTTTATGGAGAAGATGGCTATTAATCAAAATATCTATTAGGAATAACATCATGGCATATGGAACACTTAATTTTTAACTGGCTTAAAATATTATTTTTTTTAAAGTTCTTCTGCTTGCTCTTGCTATAAAATTTATTCTTTCATAAGGTAACTTGAAGTGCTAGAATGTGTAGATAACCTCATTTGCTTCTAGCCATAAATTGTTAATGGGGAAATGTGAATGCTAAGTGTGAAGTAAAGAAATCTTACATACCTAGCCACATTCTACTTTTTATTTACAAATATTCAAATTTTTTCCATGTTGCAGTTTAAAAGCAATCAAATAGGACTATTTCAAATTGTATGCTTCTTTTGGAAGCAATACTAATGTTGGGAAATTATTTTTTCGTTTTTTATCTAACATTTGAATCGAGGTTTGATGACGACTTCATCTTGGAAAAATGCTTAAGCGATGTGTGAACGAAAGTTCTGAAAATGTTTCTTTAAGAGTTTTTTCTGAAATTTGGCTATACGTGACATTTTCTTCCAGTTTAGAAATATATGACACATTTCACCATTAAGAAACATATCATGGCCTTATTGTATGCAATAATTGTGTTTTCACATTGAAATAACAGATATGGAGCATGTTAGGTTGCCAGTTAGCGAGTTTTGAACAAAATCCTATGCACTTCTGTAGCAGGAGTTTTCAGCAGAGCCGTACAGACAGTCCCTAGTTATTGGCGGACTTGGTTAATGGTGATCCGGTTTTAAGGCACTTCTAAAACCAGCAATTTATGATGCCATAATGGGTCAAATTTTGGTTGTTGGCATCATTAGGTGCCAATAATAGAGTTACGTTGCCATAACATACCTAAGAGGGCATCATTAACCAAAACTCAGCGCCATAAATTGCTGCATTTCAGTTAATGGTTGTTTTCATTTATCAGCAGCCCACCAAGAACAGAAATCCCGCCGATAACCGGGGAGTTCCAGTAACTGTTTGGCAAAAGTCATTTATCCCTCTTACGGCAACTGGACGTATTTTACATTGACATTTTTTGTCTCTCGTGTGCCGACTGGACGTATTTTCCGTCGACTTACAAAAGTTTATTTTTTAAATTCGCGGAAAAATACTTATAGGCCTACCAGCCGAAAACTTTTGAATCATGCGCCTTGGGGGATACTGGGAGTTCACGGATCAAGGTGTTGTTTTGTTTACAATCGTTACGCAGGCGCGCAAGCGCGAATTTCTTTCTTGCCGCACTAAAAAGTATCTGTGACACATCTTGGAAATTATTTCGTCACTTTGACATAATTTTTGTACCATTGTAAATTAGCCGTATTATATATGAAATTATATATGTAATTATATATGTATTATATATGAAAATGTGTGCATTTTTATGTAGAATACAACAATAAAATACTCATGATTGTAGCTTTTATCAGTTTTGAGATATTTTCATATAAATAACGATAATTGCCAAAATTTCAACCTTCGGTCAACTTTGACTCTACCAAAATGGTCGAAAAACACAATTGTAAGCTAAAACTCTTATATTTTAGTAATATTCAATCATTTACCTTAATTTTGCAACTAATTGGAAGTCTCTAGCACAATATTTCGATTTATGGTGAATTTATGAAAAAACTTTTTCCTTACGTCCGCGCGGTAACTCTTCCGAAAAAAATCATACATGCGATTGTGGTAATGTTTGCACCATTTTAAAATTAGCCATTATATGAAGTTTTATGTATGGAAATGTGCGCAATTTCATGCACAATACAACTAAAAACAACCCATGGTTGTAGCTTTTATCAGTTTTGAGATATTTTCATATATATAACGATAATTGCCAAAATTTCAACCTTCGGTCAACTTTGACTCTACCGAAATGGTTGAAAAACGCAATTGTAAGCTAAAACGCTTATATTCTAGTAATATTCAAGCATTTACCTTCATTTTGCAACAAATTGGAAGTCTCTAGCACAATATTTCGATTTATGGTGAATTTATGAAAAAAATAACATTTTCTTTACATCCGCGCGGTAACTATTCCGAAAAAATCATATGTGCGATTGTGGTAATGTTTGCACCATTTTAAATTAACCGTTACATAAAGTTTTATATATGAAAATGTGCGCAATTTCATGTAGAATACAACAAAAAATAATTGAAGGTTGTAGCTCTTCTCATTTTTGAAATATTTGCATATAAATCACGATAAATAGAAAAAAAACCACGTTCGGTCAACTTTGACTCTACCGAAATGGTCGAAAAACGTAATTGTAAGCTAAAACTCTTACAGTCTAGTATTATTCAGTCATTTATCTTCATCTTGAAACAAATTCAAAGTCTCTAGCAAAATATTTAGATTTATGGTGAATTTAGAAAAAAAAACTTTCCTTCCCTCCGCGCGCGGATTCTTCGCCACAAATCTCCGAAATGCATACGTCCCATTCTCGGAATATTTGCTCCGTTTCATATTAGGCATTTCATAGAGTTGTATATATGAAAATGTGCGCAATTTCATGTAGAATAAAACTAAAAATATTTGAAGGTTGTAGCTTTTCTTATTTCCGAAATAATTGCATATAAAAAATATATATATATAAAAATTCGACATTCGGTCAACTTTAACTCGTCAGATATGGTCGAAAACTGCAATTGTAAGCTAATACTCTTACAGTATAGTAATATTCAATCATTTGTCTTCATTTTGAAAGAAATTGGAAGTCTCTAGGACAATATTTAGATTTATGGTGAATTTTTTTTTAAATTATTTGTTTACGTCCGCGCGTTACGAATTCATGCATTATTTTGTGATAATATTTCCTCTGTGTTGCTTTTATCATTTTACTATGTGTTATATACCAAAATTATCGCAATTTAGTGTACATTACAACGAAAAAAAAAGCAACTTGTTACCTTTAACCGTTTTGCGCACAGCGCGATTTGAATACAATTATATATGAAATTTTGTTTTTGCGCTATCATATATCGCATTATTTATATATGATAATGATAATTTTTTTCATTTCTGATGGTTGCATACTAAACTTCAGGCAATGGCAAAAAAAGGAGCCAAAAATGAACTCTTAATCTTGAAAACTAAGCGTGCTGTGATTTTTTGAAAACTATATTTTTTCCGCTTCCGCGCTCACTCCGAAACCCCTCAGGCATACGGGAGACAATTTTTTATTTACCGCTCCAGCGTAAGAGGGTTAAGTGAAAATTATAATTATAGCTCACACAATACCAAAACAAATAAGAAATAAAATTAGTAACAAATTCTGAGCATACTTGTAGAATATTTATGTAAATTTACCAAGAACGAAGATGCAATAACTTTTTTGGATTTATACATGTTATACATGTTTTTCCTATATTTTGCACTTTTCTTTGCAAAATTACATTTATAACTGACATACTATCATAAATGATAAGAACTAAAACCAACAGCAACCCCCTGGTATATTTATGAGCAAATTTACAAAATGACGTTTTGAGAGACTGAGAAGCAGTACATCCTCCCTTGAAGTCAAGACCACAACTAAGCTCCTGAGCCACCCAGTCTCTCATCTTAGCCAGTCTAAAAGTTGCCATTAGTGAATTTATGGGCAATACGTACATGTAATGGCATCTCTTTCCCGCTCAATTCCCTCAAATCGATGGCGCGTAATATTGTTTACTTACCATGAGTCACTCTGTCCACCACCCAAAACCTGTTATTGCTACTCATGTGAGCATGTCTGTCCATTAAAGGTTTATGATAGTACATATAGGCTACCATATCAGCCTCTAGTCATAAAAACTATGTTATTTTATTAAATCCAGGATACTGTTTATATCTAACCCTAGGATATTTGGGCTAAACTATCACTTAGACCAACAATAGGAAGATTCCTAAATTGTTTCCTCTTAGCTTAGTACATATAGGGTATTGTTAAATCCAGATTATTCTAGATTACTCATAATGTAAAGGCTATATGAAAACAGAAACTTACTCATAATGTAAAGGCTATATGAAAACAGAAACTTACTCATAAGTAAACTCAATTAGGCTAAAATTTTGTCTAACCTGGTAGTTTATATCTAACCCTAGGCTATTTGGGCTACTACATAAAAATAGTAGCTTTCTGTGAAAAATACGGGTGCAAAATTTATCGTTAGTCTATCACCTAGTATAAGTTATGTATTGTCTAATCTTGATTAATTAATTCACCTATAAGGCTATGGAATTAACCAGATGTAAGTTGCAGCCTTTAAGTTAGTCTTCTACCTCATAGCATATTCAGTTTAATGATTTTGGTCTACGAGATAAACAGTAACTCACTACTGTAATGAGAAACTTTATAGTTGGGCTATCACCTCGTCTATGTTATTGTCTAATCAATCCAGATTATTTAATTCCCTTTCAATGGCATCCACATGATACCCTACATTACTAAGACCTTGCAAAAGTACTATATGTACAGGCTATATAGAAGGAAAAAGTCTGTAGCCATTTATCTAATCCTAAGGTCTTTGTCATAAACTTAGGCTACTGCCTAGGTCTATAACAGTTTAAGTCTTTAAATCTTACCTTAATTCAGGTTACTACCTAATCGCAGTATTTAAGTTCACCCTTAAGGATACATAATCCTAGATTATAGGCTACAGACAACATCTACTACAGTCTAGCTAACTTATTCTCATTGAATCTATGTAGATTGTATGCTACTGCCTAGTAGGTGATTGTAGACATTGCTATCTGAAAGGATTTATCTGTTATTAATAATAACAACTAAGGAACATTAAATCATTGTTCCACAGTTTAAACTAAGTTTTTAACTGGAACTTCAAATTATGCACTTTTCAACTTAGATGTTTTCATGATTCTTGGTAATAAAATCACAACAACGAAGATCTTTAATCACAGAGCGCTGGTTCCAGTCCAGTACACTTTACATAGATGACCAGAAAAAGTAATGGCTTCTTAGTCCGTTTTTGGTCGTATGTACACAATATGATGGCATAAATGCACATAGCCACTTTTTGTGGGTTTTTAACGTAGGTAAACTGAGTTTAGCATTCGCTGAGGATAAGAGAAAATGCCTTCTTATCCCAAGTCCATTAATATGCGCTCACATGTTACAACATTTATCACTTACAACACAATATGCGGCCACAAGACCAGCTAAAGGAGAATTCTTTGACATTAATCTGGTCGCCATGGAGCTCTGGATAGACCATGGAAAAAGTAACTCCTTGAGGATGAGACAACTACTATACTATCATAAAAGAGCAATTCACAACAATTTCACTTATACTAACATGCAATGAAAATCAATACAGAAGAGCACTCGCTCAACAAAACTTTCAAGAAAAAAAATAATTAATTCTATGTTAAGGAATAAACAAACAAAAGGTACTGTAAAGCAAAATAAAGCACTTGGATAACATCCACATAAAAATACTATCTTCATGAAAAAAGCTTGAAAATTGTTTAAAACTAGCCAGGCTAGACCTACAGTGTTACTTTTTTGTTTCCTGACATACATGTTTCACATAAGCCTTCCCTTAAGTGGAATAATAGCTTACATATGACACTTTTCATATTTGTGTAGGAACACAAAAGCTGACAACTCACCTAAATGATCAGTGCCAGTTCTCAAGCTGCCTATTTAACCTCTGGGCAGAAGGCAAATGTAAAACAAGGGTTCATTTGTTCATGAGCATATCAAGAGTTATAGCTAAAGACAGTAAGCATGACTACACATTACAAGAATTGAAGTTACAAAATTGTATACATAAACATCATCAGAAAAGCACACATTGTAACTACGGTGATGCTTTTTGCCTCTTACGATAGTACGTGTATTATTAAAATACTAAACATTTATTTAAAACACTACATATACGTGTCTTGGTGCACAAAAAACCAGTTTCATTTTACATAAAACATGAAAAAGAATAAGGTACTACAAGTTTGCAATACTGTAAATGAAAAAAAACTATTATAAAATTGCCCATCATGTTGCCTCCGTTCCATAAACTTTAGACTCAGAGCTACCACACTCTTATATACATATTCTAAAACAACAAATATGACACACTCATGCCCATCTAGTTCCATACAAGTAAATGCAGTGACTGTGTTATATGGTAAATGACATAAAAGGGGAACCATACTATTTACATCATTTTAGAATTTAAGGTGACATTTATGATAACAGCCATTTTCCAAAAACACACTGGACATACCTATCATCCTAAAGATTCTACGTTGCCACCAAATAACAAGAGAAAAATAACGATCAAAGAGATGTACAATCCAAAGTAGGGTTCTGCGCCAGAAGAATGGAAGTCTAAGGGCCCATCTTCCACTCATGTTCTACAAAAACAGAAACATGTGTCACTCCACTCTGTATCTAAGGGCCTTTATGGAGAGTAATCAGATTGGTGCAATACTTTCAATTTTACACCTCTAACATTATATCAAATTACAAATTAGTTCTGTTAATAAAAGATTTCCCATCAATGAGTGCTTTCAAAACAATTCAGACAATATCAAAATTCATTATATGTTCAAAATTTTCTTAATTCAAAAGTACTAGTCCATGCTGTTTGACTACACGAGGCCACAGAAACTTATAACGCATGGACTATAATACCTGCTTGACCTATATAAAACCACAAATATGAGTTTGTTATGTCTATTAATCATAATCAAATACCAAAACTATCTAAATATGAGTGGCATTTCAAGAAACTATTAAAATATAAAATATTTGAGTGACATCATAAAGCTGAGAATATTTATGCAACAAACAATAACCCAATAGTAGTCACAAATAAATTAATATGATACACACAGCTAAACAGTCATACAGGAAACTGGGTACAAAAAGAGAGAATAAATCAACATTATATTAGTAATAAACACATCTCCTACCATACTATTTTTACCACAAAAAATCAAATGTACAAGTATAAGATAGGTCTTTGAAACTGCAATCATGTTACTAATCACACCCACACAAACCGTTGTGCTCTCTTCTCCACACACCACTTTTTCACAGTTACTGCATAAAACACTGTAAATAACCTGTGCTCATTTATGAAACTCCCAAGTCCACTTATATCCCTAGAAAAAGATATCAGAATTACAACTGAATAAAGAAACTAGTTTGTGTGTTGCCCAAGAAATAGCAGCACAGTGGATTAGTTATTTTGTCCACAAGGAGAATAAACTCAAAGCAAAACAATATGCTATGCATAAAGCAAAAAGAGAAGAAAAAAGGCTCACAACCAAAGGCACCAGCCATATTGCAGGTAATTCAAATGAACGACAGTTTTGTTTTTAATGAGTTAACATAATACTCTTGACCAAGAATTAGCTGTAGTTTTTACCAATAAACTATCTGACAGCAGCATTAAGTGCTTATTTTCTGGGCTCAGCCTGTGTCGCTACGTGAAATGTTCCTTTAGCACACATTTCTAAGGTAAATTATTGCTAACATACCAGAGAAAAAAAGCTAATATGGAAATGCCAGAATATTCTGGCTCGCTCACATTATTTAAAGGTGTCGGTATGGTTTCTGGGGCGAGTGAAACCACTACCAGGGGTCCTTTGCCATTTAGATTCATCCTCCTTCAAAATCCCTCTACTAGAGAGGAGCCGACATAAGGCCCACTCCCCGCTACTGTTACTGCTAGCACCACTGACGTCATTCCTTTTCATTAGCACGATCCAGACCGCACGCGTTTTTCTTGCTATGTGTTGTGCTTGCTCTGGATTTATATTCTTTCATCATGCAACGTCAAGACTCATCTGCATCCAAGTTAAGTACTGCTAATAATGTTTTGTCATTTATAGCCGGCCAAGGGCCCATTTAACCATTTTATTTCGGTTAAGATAGACGGCGTCCTGGACGGCTTTGTTCCCGAGGCGGCTCGCTCCCACGTGTTCCATTGTTTCATGCTACACTCGGTCTTCTATACCGTTTAAGCTCGAACTATTTTGCAGTACATTATCATTATAACGGAGATGCATTATTGACGTATCATTGATATTATTTTTGTAATCTTTAACACGGGGGTTGTTATGAGTTCGCTCTAAGCTTGTAGCCTACATCGCTTTCTTCAGCTTAGAGTTCATGCATGCATGTTCTTTTAGTTGTCAGGTCTCTATGTTAGGCTCTCTAAGGACTTAGGTCCTTCTTTTTGGTCCTGAGCTACCCTGGTCACCGCCCTACGTTCTATGTATCAGCATAGGCCAGCTGCTTTGAGTTGCTAAGGTCGCCCTCCCTTCTCGGTTGGTCCGATCCAGCTTCTCCAGGACTCTTCTTTCTCTTCTCCATCATATTTCTTCCTTCTCCCCCGTGTTTTCTTAGGATGTTATTGATATTCATGCTTTTCGAGACGGTTCAGGCTGGCCTAGGCCACCTTCGATCGCATGGTCTTTCTCACCGCGTGGCTCACCCCACGACCGAGAAGGGTCCAGGCGGCCGCTATGAGCCACCCAGCGTTGGTCCCCCATGCTTACTCCCAGCTCCAGGGGGGAGATACGCTCGTTCACGTTGTCCCTGGCAACCGATCCGAGCTCCCTCCCTTCCTCCCCCCACCACGTGGGGGATACGGGAGTTAGCTGGAGGACACTCGGCGCTGGCTCGGCTCAACACCGCTCTCCCTATATAGTACCGGGGGGACCCCTGCCTGGCCGAGTCTCGGTTGGCCACCAGGCTCAGTTACGCTCGGCTCTCCTCAGTTCTCAGGCCGAGCTCCCCTACCCCGAGTCATCACCCTCCCCCGCTCTGGCGGATCAGGGCTCCGGCATTGCCAGGTCCCAGGGTCAGTGACTGTGGGAGAGCTCCGGCATCTTTTTATACCTCGTGCATGTTTACTTTTATTATTATCATCCATTATTTTAGTCTAAGTTGGCAGAGACCCTGCTCCCCATCCGGGTTTCACCACCTACTTCAGGGATTTTGACAAAGGAAAAATCTATTTCTGGGCAAGGGCCCGTGTCGCCCAGTGAAATGTCCCTTTAGCACACATTTCTAAGGTAAATTAATGCTAACATACCAGAGAAAAAAGCTAAAATGGAAATGCCAGAATATTCTGGCTCGCTCACCTTATATAAAGGTGTCGGTATGGTTTCTGGGGCGAGTGAAACCACTGCCAGGGGTCTCTTGCCATTTAGATTCATCCTTCTTCAAAATCCCTCTACCAGAGAGGAGCAGATCCAAGGCCCACTCCCCGCTACCGTTACTACTAGCACCTCTGACGGCATCCTTGGAGTTAGCACCCAAGCTTGGGCCAAAAAGGGGAGGGGGGGGGGGGGGGGTACAAGAGAAGGGTGGGATTTCACTGGGGGACACGGGCCCTTGCCCAGAAATAGATTTTTCCTTCGTCAAAATCCCTTTTCTGGGCTCAGCCCGTGTCGCTACGTGAAATAGTACCAGAGAAATGGCCACAAAAGCTTGGAACAATGGAGTACAAAAGAATATTGTAGGAAAAATGAAAAACAATTAAGGTTAATTAGTATAATCTAAAAATAAATTACGAACAAGTAACAAGTGTACTGAAAACGAAGATTAAATACAGTAACTTATGATTAACCTTAAAATTAGATACAATATAACTGAAAGTGTGATTAATCCTAAAGTTAAATACAAGGAAACATCACAACTATGTACAACATGTGGCATCCAAGGTACGACAAAGGCTACATGGTGGCAGAGCCACGGCAAGAATGTCAGTGAGGCAGGTAGAAAGGAGAGATCTAGATGTAAGCTACTTACTACTACTTAAGCTGCCACTGCTGGAAATTTAAGTGCTTCTAAGGACTCGAGGTAATGGCGTTTGAATACTGTCGGAGATTTCCAGCCTGTATACTTTTTCAGATCATCAAAATTCATATGCTGAAAGTAGTTAACTGAGGTAGCTACTGCCCTAATGTCATGTACATGAGGGAAAGATTCTGGGTTGGCTTGTTTAATGAAATATAATATTTGTTGCCTTATTCCTTTTAAGGAAATAGTGCCACCTTTTTCCCTCATAAATAAAGGGCCTGAAGATCTTAGGGCCGTTCTAGCAAGGTATGCTCTTAGGGCAGTAACTGGACATAAGGATGGGTCCTGAGGAAGTGAGAGAATTTTCCACGGGGCCCACCTATCTAGTGGGTCCTCATTTTTAGCTAAAAATTGACGATCTGGAGAAAGTAAGACTTCTACTGAAGGGAGAAACTCTATATGACCTGAGTCTCTAGATAGAGCCGACAGTTCAGATACCCTGGCTCCTGAAGCTAGACTTAAAAGGAATAATGTTTTCCTCAGGAAGGGTAAAAAGTCACATGATTCATTATCAGTGTCCGAGGCCAGTTTGAGAACATCATTTAAGAACCATGACACAGACTTAGGCCTCTCTAATGGCCTGAGTCTAGCACAGGCCCTAGGGATAGATGAAAAATAAGAGTCTGTTAGGTCTATTTTGAAACCAAACTGGAAGATTTTCTTGAGTGCAGATTTAGTAGTAGTAATAGTACTTGCTGCTAAACCTTTTTCAAACAGTGTCCTAAAGAAGGATATGGCCAGATTGGTTGTCATGGTTTGAGTTTCAGAATTCCTCAGGAAAATAGCTAGTTTTTTAACTGCTGAGTCATACTGACGTAGGGTTGATTCCCGTTTATCCGATTCTAAGAATAGGATGGTCTGAGGGTCGATGTTGGCATCCTTATTTGCCGCAAACTTCATGAAGTCCATAAAGTTAGGGTTTTCTGAATTCCTGAGGAAGCGTACACAGTCTTCGTTTGTACTAGTTGTGATAGGTGAAAGTTGCTTTCCCAATCTCTCTCTTGAACTTCAACAAATCTTCTATATCACGAAGCAAACGTTTAGCAGCTTTCGAAAGTACGAGCTTCGGGAGGAGAAGATCAAAATTCTTTCTTCTCATCAGGAAGATGGAAGCAGGCGACTGGGAGCGGCTGCTACGAAGTAATGCGGGTACATATCCAGAAGGTAGCGTGAAAGCTTCGAATAGCACAAGAGAGGGATATAGTCCACTTCTAAGTCCTCCTCGTCATCCAAAGAGATCGGCGACAGAGAGGGTTCTTGATTCGACTCATTGTTCTTCGTACATTGTTTGCTTTCTTTCATCCAGTTCATCAACTCTTGCAACTGCCGACGTAAAGGAACTAGATTCTCATCTTCTTGAGTCGAAGTTGCAGCAAATGGGGTTGTGGACTTCGACACGATCGACACCGGAGGTCTCGTGCCAGTCGAATTATGTCGCATGCAAAGTCGAAGGTAAACTTTCGACAGCTTGATGAGTCGAAGACCTTGACGGACTCAGAATCGGTTGTTCCACAATCGAGTCGAAGGCGGCTGTTGCTGTTGCAAGAATACAAGGCGAAGTCCACGTAGCTACGCTGCACGACAGGCAAGAGTTATCTACTTCTCTGTTCCTCTTCACAGGGGGCGGAGAGAACACCTCTTCAGTTGAACGTCTCTTCAACGGACGCAAGACTGAAGAATCACGCCACTTACCACATCTAATCAGCGACAAATCACTCGACTCTGTCGATAACTAATTACAGAACGACACACCTTTCCAATGGTGTTTAGTTGAATCCTGCTGTCGCACTACAGGATCGACGGAGGAAGCGACTGTCTGTGGGCCAACCCCGACAGTCTCCCTTGGACCTTCGGTATGTCTTCTCCCCGAGGCGGGGGAGTTAACAGGGACCTTCGTCTAGGAGAGCTATCGGGACAAACAGCCACCCCCTCAGATTGCACTGCAATGACACTTTTCACTTCACTAGAAGTCTTTTCTATGAAAGACTTTACCGATAAACCTAACTGCACAACCGTGTTAGCTAATACATCAAATTTCTTTTCAAATTTAGACTCGAGACTGGCAATGGTGTCAGGAGAAACTCCACGGGAAGTTGGCAAGGGAGTTATAGGAATAGGAGGACTCAAGATCGGAGACATAATAAGAGGAGAAGGAGAAGGAATAGGAGCAGGCGCTTCGATAGAAGAAGCAGAAGAAACTGAACTAGTCTTACTTTCAGCTCTGAGAGCCGCCTTTCTCTTCCTATCCTTAATTATTTTCCACGAGTGAAAAAATGATATTGTTATGATACAATAAAGTTTCATACATACTTACCTGGCAGATATATACGATTAATGACCCACCCAGCCTCCCCGCAGGAGACAGGTGGAAGAGAGAAAATCTGATAGAAAACGGGAATGGTTCCTAGTCCTGCCACCCAGGGCAGGGCGGTAGATCACCTGACCTACCTGTAGCGAGTGGCGCGAAATTTGAATTTCTGTCGGGGACAACGGAGTCTATAGCTAAGTATATATCTGCCAGGTAAGTATGTATGAAACTTTATTGTATCATAACAATATCATTTTCATACATTCAACTTCCCTGTCAGATATATACTTAGCTGATTGGCACCCTTTGGTGGAGGGTAAGAGACAGCTAACTACTGAAATAGACAGGTAAACAACATATGTTGTAGGTATTAATAGACCTTGGTTCCTACCTGATAGGTGGAAGACTTCATGGTTGTTGCCCAGGAGTCTGCATCACCTCAAGAGCCTTAGCGAGATATTTGATCTATGGCCAAGAGTTCTTGTGGGTCTGCCGATGGGGTCTTATCCGCTTACTCGGCAGAGCCTAAATGGTATTTGTCAATGGGTACTGATCCACTAATATGACAACACACCTTTTGAAGGAGCACACAACCGATCCCGATCACCTGATCCTAACCACCATGTTAGTACTAAAGATTGTTCAGAGTTATCCCCCAACTCTTCACAAACAACCAGAACTCGAATAACACCGTACACACGCATACATAAAATTAAAAAAAATATATATTTAAAATACTCTTCTAAGAAGATATCACAAGGGTTCCTTACTGAACAATAGTGACCGGCCGCCTGTGCGACATCTAGCACTTTTGCCAGCAGAAAGCCAAGAACATATCTAATAGAAGGTACGCAAGAAAATTAAGGATCTGTGCTCGCTCCCATACCCAGGATCGTATCTGCTGACACGAACGGACCCAGAGAAAAACATTTCTCGTAAGTCCCACGAACGTCTTTCAAATAGTGCGATGCAAACACTGAGTTGCACCTCCAATAAGTCGCTTCCAAGATATTCTTTAGCGACATATTTCTTTGAAAAGAGAGAGACGTCACGACTGCTCTCACCTCATGAGCTCTTACACTCAAAAGTTTAAGAGAGTCATCGGGGCAGATCTTGTGTGCATCTGTAATGACGCTTCTCACAAAGAAGGCCAAAGCATTCTTAGATATCGGTCTTGCTGGATCTTTAACAGAGCACCAAAGACCTTGTCTAGAACCTCCCATCTGCTTCTTCTTATCCAGGTAGAATTTAAGAGCTCTCACAGGGCAAAGAGACCTTTCTGCCTCTCTACCTACAAGATTGGACAAGCCTTTTACTTCGAAGTTTCTGGGCCAGGGTTTCGAAGGATTTTCATTCTTCGCCAGAAACAGCGCTTTAAACGAACAGATGGCCGAGTCTCCTTTAAATCCTACCCTAGCATCTAGGGTGTGCAGCTCACTAACTATTTTGGCTGTCGCAAGAGACAAAGGAAACAAGCACTTTCTTGTGACATCTCGAAAAGAGGCAAGATGAGGTTCGAACCTTTTGGAAGTCAGAAACTTAAGGACGACGTCTAGGTTCCAGCTAGGAGGACTTTGTTCCTTAGACTTTGAAGTCTCAAAGGACCTAATTAGATCGTGCAGATCCTTATTCTCCGCAAGATCTAAGCCTCTATTTCTGAATACGGCCGAAAGCCTACTCCTGTATCCCTTTATGGTCGATACAGAAAGGTGTGATTCCTCTCTAAGGAACAGCAGGAAATCAGCGATTTCGGTCACAGAGGTACTGGAGGAGGACAGCTTCTTCGACCTACACCATCTTCTAAACACCTCCCACTTAGATTGATAGACTCGCATTGTCGAAGATCTGCGGGCTCTAGCGATCGCGCTTGCAGCCTTGCGAGAAAAGCCCCTCGCTCTGGCAAGTCTTTCGATAGTCGAAAGGCAGTCAGAGCTAGAGCGGGGAGGTTTTGATGATACCTCTTGAAGTGGGGTTGTTTGAGCAGATCCATCCTTCTTGGAAGGGATCTGGGGAAGTCCACTGTCCACTCCACTACCTCTGTGAACCAATCGTGCGCTGGCCAAAAGGGGGCTATAAGAGTCATTTTTGTCCCCTTCAAGGCCACAAACTTCTTGAGCACTTGTCCCAGAATCTTGAATGGGGGAAATGCGTAAACCTCTACGTTGGACCAGTCTAGAAGGAAGGCGTCTACTGCTAATGCTCTGGGGTCTTCTACCACCGAGCAAAAGACTTCCAATCTCTTGGAGAGGAACGTGGCGAACAGGTCTACATGAGGTTTCCCCCAAAGAGACCAGAGACTCTGACACACTTCTGAGTGGAGGGTCCATTCTGTGTGAAGGACCTGGTTCCTCCTGCTCAGCCTGTCCGCTCTCACGTTCCTCTGTCCCTGAACAAATCTTGTCAAGAGGGAGATGTTCCTTTGACTCGCCCAAACGAGTAGGTCTCTTGCGAGCTCGTATAGGAAGAACGAGTGCGTCCCTCCTTGTTTCCTTATGTATGCTAGAGCAGTGGTGTTGTCCGAGTTTACCTGGACTACACCGTTTGTGACTAAAGGCTCGAAGCTCTTTAGAGCTAGGTGAACGGCTAACAGCTCATTGCAATTTATGTGCCAGGACACCTGATCTGTACTCCAGGTGCCAGACACCTCTTTCGGCCCCAAGGTTGCTCCCCAACCCGTCTCCGACGCGTCGGAAAACAACACTAGGCTTGGGTTCCGAATCTCCAGGGATATCCCTCTGTTTTCTTGTAAAGGGGGCAACCACCATTCCAAGTGCTGTTTTATCTCTAACGGAATGGGAAACAAGTCCGAGAGAAGTCCTGTCTTCCAGTTCCAAGTTCTCTTGAGAAAGAACTGAAGAAGACAAAGATGAAGTCTTCCTAGAGGAAAGAACTGTTCGAGCAAGGAAAGGGTCCCTAGATTCTCAACCATTCCCTCGCGGAACTGTGTTCTTTCCCTAAGAAGAGAGAGACTTTTTCGAAGCCTCTTATGAGTCTCTCTTGAGAAGGAAATACTCGAAAACCCCGAGAATCCATCTGAATCCCCAGATAGACTATGTTCTGGCTGGGGATCAGTTGCGACTTCTCGAGGTTTACGAGTAATCCCAAAGACTTTATCAGGTCTAGGGTCAAAGTAAGGTCCTCCAAACACCGTCTCTCTGACCTGGCTCTGATGAGCCAGTCGTCCAGGTATAGAGAGATATTGACACCCTTTA
This sequence comes from Macrobrachium nipponense, assembly GCF_015104395.2. Classification (NCBI taxonomy): domain Eukaryota; kingdom Metazoa; phylum Arthropoda; class Malacostraca; order Decapoda; family Palaemonidae; genus Macrobrachium; species Macrobrachium nipponense. The sequence continues at coordinate 87,074,468 of NC_061100.1, read as the reverse complement.
GGTGAACCCATCTCGCCACATTTCTCATCAAGCTCATGAATACTTGAGGAGCTGTGGACAGGCCCAAACACAAGGCTCTGAACTGATAATCCTTCCCTCCATCATAAAACGGAGGTACTTCTTTGACGAAGGATGAATCGGGACGTGGAAATGGGCATCCTGGAGATCTAGTGATACCATCCAATCCCCTTGGCGAAGAGCCGCAAGGACTGTCGCAGAAGTCTTCATACTGAACTTCTCCTTCCGAACAAATTTGTTCAGAGCTTACGTCTAGTACTGGTCTCCAGCCCCCCGAAGCCTTTGCGACAAGAAAAAGGCGATTGTAAAACCCCAGGGAGTTTTGATCCAGTACTAGCTCTATAGCTCTTTTGTCCCACATCTGATCCACCATTAGCAGAAGAGTATCCCTCAGAACAGGGTCCTTGTATCTGGCGGACAGTTCCCGCGGAGTTGAAGTCAGGGGGAGACTGTCCTCGAAGGGGATGAAATAGCCCTTCTTGATCACTGAAAGAGACCAGGTGTCGGCTTCTATAAGTGCCCAGGCTTCCGCAAATCCCTGGAGCCTGGCACCTACTGGTGCTTGGAGATTTCCCATATCACTTCCCCCTTTTAAAGGGTAGGAAGGAAGCTCTTCCTCTCTTTTCAGTCGTTTTCCTTTTCGAGGGAGCTCTAGAAGGGGGCCCTCCTCAAAAGGACTGTTGAGACGTAGCAGCCACTTTCTTATCTGTCACTGCAACAGGCCTATTCTTCCTAGAAGACTGAAGAAGGTCCTGGGTCGCCTTCTCAGTTAATGAATGCGAAATGTCCTTCACTAACTGAGAAGGGAACAAAAAGTCTGACATAGGAGCGAACAGCAAGGCTGCTTTCTGAGAGTGAGACACGGATTTTGTCAGAAAAGAACTGAACACAGCTCTCTTCTTTAAGAGTCCCGCTCCAAAGAGAGAGGAGACTTCTCCCGAACCATCCTGAACCGCCTTGTCAATGCAAGACAAGATACAAAGGAGAACTTCAGGGTTGAGGCCCTCTGTGTCATGGGTCTTTTTGGCCATCATCCCAAGGGACCAATCCAGGAAATTGAACACTTCCAATACATGGAAGAGTCCCTTGAGGAGATGATCCAATTCTGAAAGGCCCCATGTCACACGAGCCGAGTTCAGGCCATGTCTTCTCGAAGCATCAACAAGGTTCGAGAAGTCTGCTTCTGCCGAGGCAGGAAGAGAGAGTCCCATATTCTCTCCTGTTTCGTACCAAATGCCCCTTCTGCCTGTAAGTCTAGCAGGAGGCATACAAAACACAGTTCTCACCAGATCTTTCTTAGTCTTCATCCATGAATCGAGGGACTGTAGAGCTCTCTTCATAGAGATGGCTGGCCTAATCTTGAAGAAGGAAGAAGACTTCAGCGCCTTCGAATTCGAAAAGAGCAAGTGCGGAGAAGGAGGAGCGGCAGGGGTTAAAGAATCTCCATATTCTTGCAACAGGAGAGCTGTCAGCACTTTATAATTAGACAGTCCTTCTCTATTGGGAGCCTCGTCTTCTGAACCTTCCTCTTGCTCGAAAGGATCAGAAGGAGAACCAACCTTATCATCCAAAGGCACTTCCCTAACGTCTCTCTCTGAAGGCGAAACACTCCTAACCGGAGAGGGGCTAAACGATTTACCAAGACCCCATCCAGACAAACCTTGTCTAGGTTCAAAGAGCCTGGCTCGCTCCTCGAGTACGGTTGGCGCCTCACGCCTGGCTGACGTCTCGCGCCTGAAAGACTCCTTGCACCTGACTGGCTCCTCGCGCCTGGCTGACGCCTCACGCCTGGCTGACGCCTCGTGCCTGGCTGACTCCTCGCGCCTGGCTGGCGCTTCGTGCCTGGCTGACGCCTCGCGCCTGGCAGGTTCCTCGGTTTTGGCTGGCGCCACATGCCTGGCAGGAGATCAAAGATTAGTCCTTTTAACAGGAAGACTGACGTCCTTCCTGCGAGGAGGATCTTTAGAAAGAACTCCTACCAAGGAAGCTAACTGTTCCTGAACGGCAAGCAGGATCTTCTTAGTAGCCTCTCCCATGTCTACTTCAACCGGAGGAGAGGGAGATCTAGAAGGAGTTAGACAAACTCTGTCGGAACAGGGAGAAGCCAACTCGTTCCTGGCCTTCTTGATCACTGAGGGAGCTTCTTCTTCCGAGAAACGCTCGGGGCTAGAGTCAAAAGAAGGCTCTCTCCAGTTCCCCTTCAGGGGCCTGGAAAGGTCCGAATCCTTCCACCCTCGTTTAGGTGAGGGGGATCCTGATGACGAGAAGCACTCTCGGAGGACGCTTTTTCGAAAGCGGTCCTTAGCAGTCTGTGGCGCTACAGAGCTTGCTGAAGGGACGCCTGACCGGTGGGGATTCTCCACAACCTCCGTTAGGCTTTCGACTTTCCTTCTCCTCTGGGCCAGGGAGCTTGGAAGAGGTCTAGGCCTGGGAGCGTCGCAGAGCCGGTCAGATGCCCTCTCCACAACACTGGGGGCACTCACTTCACTAAATATATCACAATCACTGGTCTTACCTTCCAAAGCCGCCATTTTGGATTGCATCCAAGGGTAGCCTTCAGATCAGCGATCTCTGAAGCCGAATCTGAAGGGTTATCCACCTGTGAAGGCCCTGATACAGAGGGAGAATCAGTATTATGATGTTCAAACAAAACAGAATCAGAAAAAGGCTTTGAACTACTTACACCCTTAGATGCAGCCCTTCTTACTCTGTCCCTCTCTAACTTCTTCAAGTAAGAAGTTAGAGTCTTCCATTCTTCAGCACTCAACCTTTCACACTCATTACAGGTGTTAGCTAAAGAACAATCAGCCCCTATACATCGTCGGCATACAGTGTGAGGATCAACCGAAGCCTTCGGTATCCTCACCTTGCCGCCTACATTCACACAAACTCTCACACCAACACTCGAATCAGACATTCTTCAGAAAAATCAAAAGCAAATCCAAATCCAGTCCACGGTAGTGAATGTCAAAACAACGATCCAGGTACGTCACCAAAATAATCAGCCGAAAGAAGATCAATTGCTTTGAAACAAGAATTCTAGTAAGGAGGAAGTAACAACAATGTTGATACCACCGGCGACAGAGAAAATCTGATAGAAAATGGGAATGGTTCCTAGTCCTGCCACCCAGGGCAGGGCGGTAGATCACCTGACCTACCTGTAGCGAGTGGCGCGAAATTTGAATTTCTGTCGGGGACGACGGAGTCTATAGCTAAGTATATATCTGACAGGGAAGTTGAATGTATGAAAACAAAAACTTTCCACTGTTGTTCACTCCAATCCTTGCATTCATCACAAGTAGATTCTCTAGAGCACTCACAACCCCTACACTTAATGTACTTAGTATGCGAATCATGAATTAATTTAACTAACCTAGTTTTGCACCCTCTGGTGCAAAACCTAACTACTGAAGGACTAGAGTCTGACATGATGGTAAGACCACAAAATTGCAGAAAAGAAATTCAGCTTCAATCATACAAACACGGAGTTGAATACTTCACCAATATTGGAGAGATATACTTCCCAACAAATGAAGTAAAAGTCTGCACTGATGTTCACCAGAAGCCAGCAGAGAACAAATTGGTGTTACCTGGGCAGTTGTACCTGTAGCTCCCTCGAGTGGAGGGAGATGACGTCACCTACATCAGCGATGGCGGTGCCACCACAGAAGTTTTGAATCTATTGTCTGCCATTCATAGGGAAGCTACAGCTGTATAATTGTTCAGTAAGACACTGCAATAAAATGCAGGAATTTGTGGAAATTTCTCATAGAAAAATACCACGAATAGGCGAATTTTCCACGAATAATGTGGGGAATGTTCCAGAGAGAAATCTACGAATGTGTGAGTCCGCGAATCCAGAGAATGCGAATGTGAGGGTCCACAGTATCCGGCTTGATGATAATCTGAACTAAACAAAGAACAAGACTCATCCTACTTGAAGGCTACAAATGCATTCTGGTGGTGGTGTAACACTACCGAAATCTGGTGACATAACTGGAAAATAAGAACAAGCTGCTGTAAGCGCTTGATGTTTAGTTAAGCACTAGCAGGAAACAGAATGAGGTGCTTTGCTAAGTTATTCTTAGTATTGCCATTGGGGGATGGCACTATATACCTAGTTCCAACACACTGAGCAATCAAAGCACTATCCACGAAATTTGAATTAGGCTGCCGTCCATGGAAACTAATTGTTATATGATTAGTACTGGGTAAATCTCATATACAAAAACTGGTGTCTGTGAACTTCCCTTAGTTCTGAAGGATGATGAGGTTACACCACCACTGTGTTAAATTTTGGTAATCTTTCATCATGAGGTCTAACCAGGCATACTGACTGATCACCACTGGCAGACTGACAGGATAGCAAAATGGTGAACATCTTCTCTATATCTGAAACCATAAAGACATCCGCCTGCATTAGCTGCAAGAGACTGAACAAATCCTGGAATAGCACTCACACCCTGAAAATCTTTTCCCAGGTTAGAAAAGTTGAAAAAAAGGTGATGTCCATTTCCTTGCCCAGATAGTTGAGTGACTTACTTTTGCTGGGCTCAGTCTGATTTGTCCCAGTTGATGATCAGGTCCAGATAATTAAAGTTTGATGAGATTCTTAGATGCAGCTAATACAGTGCTTCCCATGTACATATTCGCAGGGGATGCATACCACACCCCCCAAATAGCTAGAATCTGCAAATAGTTGAAACCCCTATTAAACACACTTAAAGCTGCCTAATTTTTAGTTAAAACTCAAGAAAAATTCACTAAAAAAAGTTTATACCAGGTTTATGTTTTTTCACAAAAAGTGCATTCTGTGATGAAACTGATAAAAAAAGGGACTGAGGATATTTCTCATAGAAAAGTACAGCAAATAAGAATATTTTCTGCAAATAATGAAGTATATGTTCCAGAGAGAAATCTGCAAGCACATGAGTCTGTGAATCAGGAGTGTGTGAATATGGGGGATTTACCGTACCACCACAACCAAGCAGACATTGTACTATCACAAACAGATGGTCCCTCTTGTGGGACAAAACCACCACTTGGGTTAGTACTTGGCATAAATACTCGAGGGCTTGCCTCCAGTACAAAACTAAAGGCCCTGGATTGAAAAATCCTTCCCTAACAAGAGAACAAGAGATATTCCCACTGATACAATCATGCATTATTTTAAATGAAATAGTGGAGCGAAGCAACTGACGTCATCCAGAATGGTCTGGTGTAAGTACATTTGATGAATGTTCTAAAACACGTCACAAGTCTTGGGCATTAAAAATAAATTTGTTTGTTTGTTTGTTTGAATGGTGTTTTTACACTGCATAGAACCAGTGGTTATTCAGCAACGGGATCAACGGCTTTATGTGACTTCCGAATAACATCGAGAGACAACTTCTATCACCAGAAATACACATCTCACACCCCTCAATGGAATGCCTAAGAATCGAACTCATGGCCATCAAGGTAGCACACCAAATTAATTTGGTTTATAAGCCATGAGTGGCATCTCTAACCTCCTCTGTGGCTCCTTTGGCCATCATCACCCACACCCGCATCAATCAACAGCCAAGAACTGTGAATTCTACTGGTATATCTGAAATTGAATCGTTTTGGATGTTGAATGGAGAGCAATCTCCAAAAATGATAATTTATTTTCTTTCCTCAAGTCTGAACCACCTAGAGGTTTGCTAAACTGTGGCCAGAATGCTACACTTAGCTATCAGGCAAAATTGAAATAATTTTCAGCAACAGCCTCCAATGTCCATCTTAGTATGTATATGTTTTGCGAGCATGGTCATACACCTGTGTTGGGCACTAGCCCTGATTGTTCATGACCTCGGACATGCCAAAGATTGCAAGTCCCAGGGTTGACAAGATCCATGAAATGCTTGGTGCCACTCTGCTCAGAACAGGCAGCATGCACTCATGTGCCTCAAATTAGTTCAGTGATTTTAAAAAATGCAATTCCAACTCTGCCTGAATGGCTCCACAGCCAAGGATTGTAAGGTCTGGCAGAACCCAAGACAGCCTGAGTGGATCCTCTACTCACAATGAGGGGGTAACAGTAGCCTGACAATGACTTGTCTCTAGGATTACTATACTAGTCTAAAATGAGTACTGGGCTCTGAGTCACAGGCTGAAGGAACTATGAGTCCTGGGTTCCGAGTCACCACATGCCCAGAAACAGAAACTGTGCCAACTAGGATGACCCTACAGTAGCTTCATTTTCTGGACATGAGGATGGTATGGATGACACAACATTTTGGACTGTGACTCAAGTGTCTGGCACTCATTTTGGACACACTATCCCAATTCCCTTAGAGAAGGCAATGTCAAACTACTTAGACAAGGCACTGTCAGGCTACTGTGCTATAAGTTAATAATAATTATAATGGTCATGTTTCTTGTTATTTAATCTAACTTCAATTTAAGCAAATTAAATATTATGATAAATGTAATAGGCTTATAACCACTATTTTTATGTTTAAAAATATTTTTGAGCTCTTACTGTCTTTAGAATACATTTCTTTTTTCATAAATTACATTCTTCGTAAATAAATAAGCACATCTTATGTAAGAGTATTCTCAGGTGCCAGCTGGAAATGGATTTGGTATCAAGGTAATTCATTGGCAGTAGGTAGGCAAGTTACAGATTACCACCAACTCACCAGTCAGCAATCCAGCACTTCTCCTTTGGCACTAGGGACTAAGCAGGGATAGCAGAGGTGGGATTAAGAGAACTCTCCTTGGTTTGTCAATGACACTAAATAGAAACTATCTAAAAACTATTTGTTCCTTAGTTGTCAAGATCATCTTAAATAACTTATTGGTTAGGTTCCCACTGCTCACTGGAAATATACTTCGTTATGCTAATGATGTGAAGGCAAATTACGGCTGTATCTTCCTGAACACCCCAACATTCTGATGAAGAGGTTGCCCTCGAAAGACAGAGTTTGTCCATAAACTCACTCAAGGAAGAATCAGGAGGCTCCTGTCCTTGTCTTGTTTGTGCAGAAAATATATGCTGACCAGCAGCAATATCACAATTTAATCCTGGATAATAATGCTCTACATGAACCCAACCCTTTTTATAGAGAAGGAAAATTAAATAAAATCTTTATGCCAAACATATCCAGCAAACTGTAATTTCATTACAGTTTATACCTCATCTAGACACACTTCCCAGTAATTAGACTTAGAGGGCTGCATTAAGTTTAAATACGTATATGAATGCAGATTAAAAACGTATGTAAATTAAACGATTCTTGTTACCTTTTGTTTTAGGTACCCCTCTGGTGATGTTAATTTATGAGATCTACCTATTCTACTGGAATATTTACCATGGGAATGACTTTAATATTCAATGGGCTACAATGAGCTTCCAAATGAAACATTGTTTTTACTAATGATGCTCTGATTAAGCATTTCCTTCAGTTTTGCCTGGTACACTGAATAGTAAAACTAAAGAATCCTACTATGCCCTGGTTTCCACCCACTGCCGACTGGGATATTATTGCCTTTTCTTAATGTTTTCCTTTAGAATGCTATTAGTTCAAGCAGAAATGCAATGCATTACTACCATGATACTATTCTTCTTTCATTTTACTACTTTTTTTATCTTCTTTCTGTATTTCCATTAATTTCTTCTTACTTCCTAATGAAAACAATATTCTCTGGAAGCTTGAATTTCCAGTCAATGGCCGGTGTGGCTTGTTCCATACAAATAAGTTTCATCTAAATAATAATAATAATATCAATTATATTAATAATAACAATAAATAATAACAATAATAATAATAATAATAAACAATTTAGCCCATGTTTGTCTTTTATTATATTTCATCTAATGAATAATAATAATCTAGTCTAAATTTGTCTTTTTATAAAGTTAAAATAGTTATTGTCATTTATTTATGTTTTAACGTTCATCCCAAGGGCCTGGTACTAAACATGGTACCAATATTACACATAAAATGATAGCCTAATTACAAAATAGAGGGCGTGGTGCCAAGTCATTTCCAGTTTTACCCACTGCACTAGCCTTTGTTGAAAGAAAAAAAAAATGGGGGTTACAACAACAATAATGATAACAAATGCATAAAACAGAAGGTAGGAATCAGTCAGATACTAGTATAGCCTAGGGTATGGGTATACCTACGTAGTTCACACATTTGGTTAGGAATCAAACAATATCCTTGGTAATAAAAAAAAAAAAAAATAAAAAAACGTTGGCTATCCTTAACAACGAAAACTTCAGATAAAGGAGAGGCGCCTAGGTACCTAGCCCTGTGCCCAGGCTGTAGCTAGGTACTAGGGGTACTCAACAACAAACTATGTTAACCCAAGTTCATTTGCTGTTAGTATGCTTGACATCATGCTTTTATATTTCATGACATTCCAGTTTCGAAGCAGCCTCTGCAAAATTGGTAGCAGTTAGCCTATATCTTCAAACAGAGACCTTTTTTCCGCGAAGATCTTCCTTTGCCTAGCCTAAGTAAGTAGTGTACAGTAGGCTATTTCACTTTTGGGACGAGCAAGTTCTATTGCTGGTACACGTATACTACTCAATGAACTTACCATTACATCAAAATAGTGAAAACGTGGTAAACAAGGTTATACCTGCTATAATTTCGTCCATTGTCAATCACCAGTCACTAAGAGAATGTTTTGTTTTCACAGTGACGTCATCTTTGACTTTGACATTTGGACAAAGTCGAATGTCCATGAAACTATGGAACTCCTAATCGGCAGAGCTTAAAAGATATACTAGTTTGTATAAAGAAAACGACAAATTATGTTATCTATTGAGAGCAAGGAATGGGTTTAACGAGTAAGCTAAGAATTTTCCATAAAAAAAATTCCGCAATTTGAAGGCGTGCCACTGGGATTGTTAGCTTACTCCAGTTGTCGCTTTTTAGCATTTTGAAGGCACAGTATCCTTTATTTCAACATTGTGGGGAAAAGTTTGCCCATTTTTCGATTCGTTATTATATGTTAAATCGAATACCTATATTTACAAGATTGTCTTTTACATTTTTATTTCCTTATTTTTTAGATTTTACAATATTTATACATATCATTGTATAGCTCTTTGTTTACATTTCAACTTATTATATTAAAATCCTAATACAGTGGCACGATTCGCTAAAACAATCTTCTTTCGACCTTATTAATCCCACTGTATAGCAGGGTCGGCCGCTCGAGTCAACTATTTGTTTCCCAACATTTTCAACTCCCACCTCTCCCATTTTTCCCTCCTCACCACATCCATCCATCAGACTTATTCCATGTGATCCACAGACACCCCGTAACATGCACACCACTTCTCCCCATCACTGGCATCTTCTTAGCTTTCTTGATTGGTTCCACCTCCTCTCTTCTTATTATATGGCTCAGACGTGCTTCAACAATCCCTTCTCTTCCTTCTAACTGCCCAAGTTTTTGCCCCATACATTAGTACGGGCCTGATAATTATTGATTAAATCTTACTTTTGAGCCTTAATGGCACTATTCCCTAAAATAACGATCCTTCAAAAATTATAAACTAAAGTAAAAGAATAAGATTATTTTAAAAATCAGTAAAAAAAATTCATAATTATCAGTCATTGCAGTTCTCTGTATCAATGTACAAAACTGTACTAATAATGAGAGGAATTCCTATAGCCTACCTTAAAAATCTGATGTCAAAACCTGAGAACATAAACTAGTACTAAATGTTGAAATTTTTAAAATTGGCATGTTATTGTTACTGTTAAATGGTATTTTTAAGAACTACCTTTTCCGGGGGTCAGCAATTCCTTTTGGAGAGAGCGGACTCGGCAGCTACGCAGTGTCTTGACCTCAGATCGTTCTCAGGGCTGCCTTGGTCTGGAAGTTTAAAGAAAATAGAACGAAGATAATATAACATTACTTTAACAAGGTTTCTTATTTTACTGCAGGAATAATGGGATACAACTAATACAATAAAAAATGCATTTCTTACTACGAAGGAAATACAGTCAGAATTTTCAAACTATTTAATGTTTTGGGACTTGTTTCTGCTTATTGCTTAATAAATAATCCACCATGAAATATTTGTGATGACAGTAGATGCAAAACATCATCCACAAGTCATCACACAAGTGACGCAAACTTGTTTTTAATCGACTTGAAGTATATTTAAGTTTGAGAAGTTGTTCATAAGCATATATTCTTCCAAATAAAAACACCGTCGTTACCATGAAAAATTACATAAGCAATAATTATTCTCGAATACATACCCACACTCCTACAGCACAGTTGTTTTACCAAACTCAAACGAAACCAAAGGCTTTGCGGAGGATACGAACTTTTCCAAGGATCGCTGATCACCTTAACTGGATAACAACTGTGAGATGGCCGGCTGGATTTGGCCCACAGGATATTTCCAGTTTAAATGCATTTTTCAACATTTTAGCTTCGTCTTAAGCATTCAAATGTCATTCTTATTCGACTCGTATTTGAATCTAAAACATTTGTTATACTTACAGTTTTCATTTATCTATGTCAGTAATAATAAATAATAAAATAACATAAGATAATTAAGCGTGTTGAGTGGCATGCAAATAACTATGACACGTACTAAAAAGAGATTAATCCTATTTAAATTACTCACATGACTAAGAATAATAAAACAAACAATGAAATAAGATTAATATATAAAATAATACAAATGAATATAGCAATTATAAATAAATACGGCAAATTACTACAAAAATAAAATATATAAAAGATAGAACAAAATAAGGCAAAGAATGAAGAAAACAAATCAAATTGATAAAAAATTTACACATAATAGATAAAAGTTAATTTATAAGTGAAAAGATAAAAAAGAGGAAAAGTTGAAAATCTAAAGTAAAGACTGAAATAATATATCTATATATATATATATATATTATATATATATATATATATATATTAGAAAATATGGAATAAAATACATACAAATAAATAAATAAGCAGATTATCAAACGTAGCATAAGTATTATAAGTTTAAGAAAATACAAAGATCAAAGAAAATCAATAGGTAAGTAAAGTAAAACCATATTTATAAAATATAAAATAAGGTAAAAACGAAATAAATGAGATGAAATATACAGGATAAAAATAACTAACATCAAGAAAAACCAGTACAAGAATTAGCCAAAATGAATGAACCGGGTGAATAAGAAATAAATCAAATGAATGAACGACAGGCGAATAAGAAAAAAATAGCATGATAGAAAAATAAACAAAGAAAAACAGATTCAGTAAATAGAATAAATACATAATTGAGTAAATAATAAACACATGCATTATGTGTTTTTTTAGGTAAATAGAAGAAACAAAATGTAAGAAAATAAATACTACCTTAATAAATTAATATAGTTAAAATCAATAAAATATTATAGAGTTAAATGTACTAATGCATCATATAAAGTATATATAACACAATGAAATCAATAAATAGAATAAATGAAAAGATAAGAAAATATATTTAAATGAAATAAGCTGAAAAATCAGTAAAAGAAAATCAGTAAATATAAATACGATGAATATGAATATCACAAATGAAAAGAAAAGCATAATGAGAAAAATGGGAGACTGTATAAATAAAATAACAAAATCAAAATGCTATTAATGTAATAAAAAATTAAATAAATAATCAATACTAATTAAATGAATAAAAAAATGTCAAACAAAATCACTGATATTTTAAATGTGGAAAAAAGTAAGAGTTCCTTAGCCATGATGATGGTACGTACCAGTTCATACTCTGCTGGCAAATTAGGTTAGATCATTTTGCAAATGAAGAATGGCAAAGTATTAAAAAAAAAAAAAGTTCATGTGACCATTTGCAATGCAAATATTGTCGAGAAAAACTCGTGCACAAGTTTTTCGTGATGTATCCCGCTCGCCCACTTAGGTAACCCCTTCCTGTCTTTTGTTGGTAGGCAAAACATTCCTTGGTAGGCGAACTGCCACGTATGCGACGATCTGGCGGCGCAAGCAGAATGGTTCTTTTATGACATCTTTTATCTAATTGTTCCTCGCTTCGCCCCTCCCCCTATGGAGTAATGACACATTTGTTGTGATAACGTAAATTACACATGAGAGTAGAAAATGCGTCCTTTTTAAAGAACTAAAATTGCTTGAAACTGGCTAGCCCGTCCGGGTATAACAAGCGCCTGCAAGCAGCCAATCGTCCTCTTTCTTCTATCAGACCTATCCAAGTCGAAATCTCACGGGCAGGGTAGGGGCTGCATGAGTGTGTGAACACGAGCATGAGGGGAAGTTGCGAGCGACGCCACGTTACCACGAAATCTGGAAGTAATCGTTCTTTATTTTAGCCATCGTTGGGCTCGTGTTCTACAATTGTGATAATCATTGTTTAATGAAATTTTGGGAATGTGTCCCTCGTTGATTTACCAAATTATTACTACATTTTGAGTGATTTTTCTTACTTTTAAGTGGTCATATGACAACTGAGTTTTTTTGTTTTTTTGCATTAGTTTAGGGGTAATATGTCCCCGTTATTCATGTGTCAGTATTGTGTCATATTTTTAATTTATAAAGCTTTATTTTTGTAATAAATTGGTAAAAATCTCGTCGACTATTACTCCTGTTATCGTTGTGCAAGGGCTGGTACTGTAAGGACATTTTAACTGAAGTGTCCGTCCTTCTTTTGCATATATCCTTTTATCATATATCAAAATGTAGAGTAGGTCTTTCCGTCGATATATATATCACGAAAAAAAATGTATTTTCCACGCTCAGTTCTATGTATATTTATAGGTGCGAGAAAGCACAATCCAGTAGGGGCTCCGTCCCTTTTGTATGTGTGTGCGTGACGGACGTTATGTCTCCGTCCGCGCAGCCTGACACAAGGTCAGCTTATTAAAAAACAACAACAACAACAATAAAGTTAGTTCGAGTTTCTCCTTGTCTCAGTCCAGTCCTCAGAGTACTTAGCCCTTCAGGCAGGTTTGTCCGCCTCAGAACATCGAGGCCTTACCGGTGTTCAAACATCGTTATTGCAAGTTTTATTTTATTCTATTTTATTCATTTATTTATTTTAACCTTCCTGTTAGGCCTCACTTAGCCCATCTGGCAGATCATATTTATTTTTCAGTTGTAATTTAAGTTCTCACATCTTTTTTGCTCCTCGGCAACTTACCGAATAGTTTGGGCGCTGTTTTTTCCAATTCCTTTATTACATCTTTCCTCCATTAAACTCTATTTGTCCACGATCTTTTGTTTATTCATGCTTTTGGTCCTTTACCTTTTTGTTTTTCATTCTTTATCACAGAATACGCCCATAATTTATTCTACTCGTACATCCCATTCTTGCTTTAAAATATAGTCAGAAAGTCAGAATACTAAATATTCCTTTACTTCTTCCGTAAATAGTTTGGTAAACAATTATAGAAGTTATTTAAATGAGTCTAGTGTTGCGATATATATTCACAAACATCTATATTATTCGTATTTAAGCATTTCTTTATGAAGGCCATATGTCTCAGACGATAGCATCCTAATTTCACTATAATAGTCTATATATGATCTACCCTAATTAAGTGTTCTTCCGTTAGTACTTTGATCATGGGCTTTACGATTTGCCTTTTGTCCTTTTTACTGTTTTAATTCTATTTTAGGTTTCTTATTGGCCCAGTTAATTCATTATGTTTTATCTTCATTTATTCTCAGTCTTTTTATTGTTTCTCCAATTTTCCAAGTCCTTCATTATGTTCCTTAATCTGGTTATCTCGCCTTCGATACTGCCCTGAACTAGGTTGAACTAAAAATTCGTACTTTACCTCATCTTTCCATCATAATCCATTGTCATTTAGTAGTATAAACATCATATCTCTGTCCTAGGACATTCCACTGACTTGAAAAAGTTCTTTTAGTTAGATAGTTATAAACTATTCCAGTTCATTTTTATTTTATGTCCTATTGCTACAAACTTGTTTACTGTATCAAACAACGCAGGTGGTCACAGAGAATATTCCAGTCGACAGATGTTGTGTAATACCTGAATGATTTTCTGGCGAAATATCACACCTTTCCAGATATTCACCGAGCTGCTGATAAGCTACAGTCAACAATTTACCGTAGTAGAAATGGCCAAGTAGATATATCCTAAGTCATTAGGCAAGAAGTCTGGAGGTGCGTGAGGGAAAAATGTGTCTCAAAAAAATATGTGAGCAGACAAAGGGGGAAGCATCAACTTAGAGCAGGAAGAAGTAAAAAGAGCTATATCTTTCAAGTACCTTGGGTCGTGTGTCACTGATTGTGGAGGGATGGAGGAGGAAGTGAACCACAGAATACAATCAGCTTGGTGCAATTGGAGGAAAGCATGAGGTTTGCTATGTGACAAAAGATTTGGTGTAAAGCTGAAGGAAAAAATGTACAAGAGCCTTGTCAGACCTGCGTTGTTGTATAGTTATGAAACATGGCCCATGAAGAAAGCACAGGAGAGAAGGATGGAAGTAGCAGAAATGGGAATGTTACGTTGGATGTGTGGAGTGACTTCATAAAAGGGACGGTGAAAGTTACAGAAGTATCAAAGAAGATGCAACAGAGACGATTGCAATGGTTTGGGCATGTTATGAGAGGAGAGAAGGATTTTGTATGTAAAAGAACCATGAACATGGAAGTACCTGGAACAAGGAGGAGAGGCAGACCAAAAATGAGATGAAGTGACAGTTGACAGCGACAAACGGTAAAGTGAATGATCGCGCAAGATGGAGAAGACTAATAAACAGCGACCCCATATAAGGATGGGAAAAGCTGAAGATAAAGAAGAAAAAAGAAGGTATAAGTTATTACGATTCTAAACTTAAATTGTTAACCTTTTTTATTCCTGTAAGCCTACACATGCTATTGCTTCACTATCTGGGTTACATGGTTGTTCAAGGCTCTTATGATCTTGTGATAAAAAAAACTTTCAGGGAAATTTTCGTTGTTTCAGTGTCTGCGCGAGGAATGGAGAAGAAGATCACAATCACCTGTTTAGTTTTCTGTCAAAGAAAACTTTTGAGACGGCTTTGTCTGTCTGTCCGCACTTTTCTGTCCGCCCTCAGATCTTAAAACTTACTGAGGCTAGAGAGCTACAAATTGGTATGTTGATCACCCACCCCCCAAACATCAAACATACCAAATTGCAGCCTTCTAGTCTCAGTTTTTTTTTTAAATTTTACTTAAGGTTAAAGCTAGCCATAATCGTGTGTCTGGTAAGTATATAGGACAGGCCACCACCAGGTCGTGGTCAAAGTTTCACGGGCTGCGGCTCATACAGCTTTATTCCTAGACCAACGAAAGATAGATCTTTTTTTTGATGGCCTTAATTACACACTGTACAGAAAGCTCGACTGCGCCGAATTTTTTTTGCTTATTTCTTACTCTAATTTCTTTTCTGTTTTCACGTTCTTTATTTCCGGCCGCTCTCTGGTAGGGTTACTTTCTTCATCTCCTATCAAGCCATTCATAAAATGGCAGCTTTTCTGCTACGCTACCATATTTTCTTTATTTCTAATAAGTCAGTCCCTCACAGTGGCGGATCTAGAAATAATTCGTGGGGGGGGGGGTGGGTGCGGCAGTTAGGATTTTAACATATATATAGATATATATATATTATACGCATATATATATGCCTATACATATATATATATATATATATATATGCATACATACATATATATATATATATATATATATATATATATATATATATATATATATATCACAGTACATATATATTAATATTCATATATGTATACACACATATAATATATATATATATATATATATATATATATATATATATATATTGTATGTACTGACTACTGAACTACAAGGAGTTACAAGGATCAGGATGTCTCAAAGACTTAGTCCATCCAAGGAGACGTCATGTGCTCACTTATCTTTAGGAGCAGGTTTTACAATTCATTCAGTGTTCTGACGATTTTGCCTAGCTTTCTTTTGAACTATTCTACACTGCAACTGTTTACAACTTCTGTTGGCAGTTTATTCCATGTGTTACATGTGTTGTATGTTAAGAAGTTCCCACAATGCGATGTGTTGTATCTCTTCAGTTCTAGTTTCCATCTATTATTTCTTGTCTGGTTTTCTTTTAATATGAAGAGGATACAGTCTGCTTTTGCTTTGCCTTTCAATATTTTGAATGCCTCTATTCGTTGTCCTCGCAATTGTCGTGTTTCTAGGTCATACATGTTCAGGCTCTCTAGTCGTCTTTGGTAACTTATTTGCCTGATGAATGAAATTAACTTTGTGGCTGTTGCCTGTACCCCTTCTAGTCTACTTATGTCCTTTCTTAATGTTAGTGACCAAAACTGTACTGCATATTCAAGATGTGGTCTTACTATTGATGTGTACAGCTGCAGCACCGTTGCCTTATATCTGTATCTGAACTGACTCTTTATGTATCCCACTAGTTTCTGTGCCTTCTTTTCAGCATTTATGTACCGTTTTGTGGATTTTAAGTCCTTGGTAATAACTCAAAGGTCCTCTTCTTGTTCTACAATGTCATTCTCTAGCAGCATGTAGTTGACATGAGGGTTGTTTTTTCCAATTCGTAACACTACATTTATTCAGGATAAAAGGTATTTGCCATATTTTTTACCACTCTCCTATTTTCCTTAGATCATTTCTTAAACTTTCCACTGTATCTACGTCTGTTGCATTTACATCTAGTTTGGTGTCATCTGCAAATTTGGCTATCCTACTAGTTAATCCTACATCAATGTCATTAATGTAAATAAAAAACTAGAGAGGGCCAGAATCTTGAATAGCTCCGCTTGTCACATCTGGCCATTCTGATTCTTCACCATTTATTATGACTCTGTTTTCTATGAGTTAGCCAGTCTTCAATCCAGTCTGCGGTTTATCCTACAATTCCTAAAGCTCAAACTTTTGTTTAGTTTCTCGTGTGGAACTTTGTCAAAGGCCTTTTGAAAATCTAAGTAGAGTATATCTATTGTTTCTATCAGTGAGAGAGAGAGAGAGAGAGAGAGAGAGAGAGAGAGAGTAATTAGCGGGTTTACATTTGGATCTTAAGTGCACGAAAGAGATTAATTATGCCACAATACATCAACTTACTTTTGGCGAACGGCAGACTTTAAAATAAACATGAGGGTTTTGCAAACAAATAAGTAATAAGTCAAGAATGTAACAGAGAAAAGGGAGATAAAAATAACTTTTCACAAAGAGACCCTTTAAACAAACAATCGAGGGCACGCAGAGAGAGAGAGAGAGAGAGAGAGAGAGATTATATTTCCGAAGTTTGCTACATTCTTTCCAACATCTGTAGCTTACAAAGAAGTAGTAGGTGAAGTTTCTTTGGCAAATATAAGCATTAAATACATGCATAAAATATTATATAATTTTGTTTTCAGTGCTTCTATCAATATTTTGCTTGAGTGCAGCGGGTACACATTATCAAGTTCTAATTATAGCTTCAAGATTTACACATTAATCTATCCAAGCGGGGTGGGCACGTGACCAGGTGTTCCCAAACTTAATTCTGCCACTGGTCCCTCATCTCAGTCTATCGATAACTCTGAATTCTAAGGGTCATATTGTCATCTAATATTTACAGCTTGTCTTTTTTTTTTTTCCTCCTAGTTTATTTCATCATTATTTGAGGACACATTTTTCTCGTTCACAGTGCTAACACAGTATTGAGTGAATTCTCAGATAAACTCTCACGTCAATTTTTTTTTATTAAGCTGAAACTAAATCTTATTTCTCAGTGTATTTGATTTGATTATCTACTGCATCAGGTGAATTTGTGTTGGCACTCAATCATTTTCGTCACATGAAATTCTTGTTAGAATCGGACAAACGTGTGTTTGCCAAAAGGAACTTGGATCAAGTAAGAGTATTTATTTATTTACTCAACATTCGCAATGGAAGACATCTGCAAATGTCTCGTACTTCCATATATTTCAGAGAAAACGAAAGACAAATTCCCTCGGGGATAAAGAGACAACAATGTAGACCTATAGATATATGATAATTTTATTGTAACTTTACTGTTGGTTTTATGTCTTAAACTATCTGAGCTGGGAGTTTGGCACATGTCTGCAAATCACCATTGTCATCGAGCAACTTAAATGTGACCATCGTTATGATCTGTAATAGAAACAATATCACTCTTAGAACATCGTGGGGTTGATTTTAACTTAGCTTCATTCGCCTTTACAAGAGTGAAATGAATGATTGTCTCACTAAAAGTGTAAGATACAAACAACCCGTACAATTAACTGAAAATATGTTGTTTTCAGGACAGTATTGAATACCAGATATGCAGGAAAAATGGGAAGAAAATGGAAATTTCACTTATTCTGTGAGAAGTCGTTGCGTTTCTTGTTTGTGATGTCATTCAAAGTTGTTACTTAGCCCTCAAACTTTACTCTTGAGCAAAAAAATTTTCCACTTTGAATATTTTCTGTCTCTTAGAAGGGCAACTTAATACAAAACGAGTTGTTTATGACTCAAGGTTTTGTTACGAAGCGTATGAGGAACGTCAAACAGTTTATTATTTTTTTTTATTACCGTCTGTTCGATTTTTAAGCAAATGGAGGTGTTGGTGGCAGAATTACAAACAAATAAACAAGGGAGAAATTGTCAGTAAGAAAAGCAGCGAAATTTTGAATGACGTCCCAAAAAGCAGAGTGACCTTTTAGTTGTAGGTAAGATAGAATCCAAATAGAATGGTCTTGCGGATCCTCATATTGAAACAAGAGTAGTGAGTCCAGGAAATAAAACATTTCAGTGTTCTCGAAAAAAGTCATACTGATACTCTTAAAAAAAGTCATTAATATGGTGTCGTTTGATAACATTAGAGACTTCCACAATATCAGAGACATGAGATTACAGAATGTAATGATTTTGTGGCTCTTCACCGACAGAAACTCGAACACTATACCTTTGGATATTCTTTGAGGACGCTCGCTTCCATACTCCAGTCGACGTGGCTTCCAGATTCAATGGGGCAGGGGTTCTCGGTGCCTTCGACTCCCTTGCAAGCATCTGGATCCAGACCTGGCCAAGGGATCTCGATCCCACCAATGTTCGCTGAGGCAGCCACCGTTAGGGTCTCGGAGTTAACACCTGACGAAAAAGTTCTTGTGAAGTCACTGTGATATTTCATAAAATGTTCTTCTTGTCGTCTTAATACAGGATCAAAGGAACATCAAGCACATACTTACTGGAAGTAAATTTGAAATTGATCAGATAAGTTTCTCCTCGGACAAGGGTACAAGGAGGTGATGAGCAGCCCTCGACGGAGAATAGGACGTCTGTCCCCAGGGATCCTGTGGGAAGATTGCTGCGATAATATGAATGGTTGTTGCAGTTATATTTAGCCATACAATATATTCATACATGCACAGGACACGTGCGCGCACACACACACACACACACACACAATATATATATATATATATATATATATATATATATACACACATACACACACACACACACACACACACACACACACACACACACATATATATATATATATATATACACACTTATATATGCAATGCTTGTGTATGTGTGAATAAATTAAACGAAGAAAACAGGTGAAGGGGTTGAAGAAAATGTCACTAGAATCTAATTAAAGCACCCATTTTCCTCGTGCAACTGTAGTCTTAAATGACATGGGTCGGCAAAGCAAGATTAAATATTTGCAATCCAAAGTATGTACAATCCTACATGGTTACTAGAGAGGTCCAACTAGGTATAATAGTAAAAGTTAACATTTGCGAAAGCACTGCAAGATACGTATTGCTTTCTTTCCTCTGTGCATCTCTTGTCATGTGGTACTAAGCCTTGGGAAGAGTAATGATAATGTAAAGAAAACATTATCTTTACATGTCAGATGGAGAAAGCTGGGTAGTGAAGCGTAAATATGGAAAAATCGTGGAATTTAATGTCTTCTCGAATGATAAGGGTGCAGCTAAACCCTAAGTTCACGCCAGGAAAGGAATGCAATATAATATGTAGGCCAAAGGCCTACATATTATAAAGGTTTTAAAGGTGTAGCAGTAGGAAAACCTCGTAGCTGTACTATGACAATTGTTAGGAGAGAGTGGATAGCAATGTGGAAGAAAGAGAATATGAACGGGGGTTCAGTAAAAGGAATGAAAAGGGGTTGCAACTAGGGGCCGAGGGGGCACTGTAAAGAACCTCAAATAATGCCTACTGCACATCGCGTGAGGTGCACTGACG
Organism: Macrobrachium nipponense; assembly: GCF_015104395.2. Classification (NCBI taxonomy): domain Eukaryota; kingdom Metazoa; phylum Arthropoda; class Malacostraca; order Decapoda; family Palaemonidae; genus Macrobrachium; species Macrobrachium nipponense. Next base: position 87,054,194 of record NC_061100.1, on the reverse strand, counting down.
GTATTGCCCGCATACTGAGAGTTTGCTTTGGGGAAACCACAATAGCAGCAACAGTAATACGCAAGCCCTTACTTACCGCAGTCCTGGAAGGCTGTAGCAGAGGCCAGGCCTAAGGATGCGAGGAAAAGAAAGAGACGCATTGTGCTGCAAAAGGAAAAGATGGATGGCTTCATGTATCAGTTTTGATCATTCGGACACTGTTAGCATAATATGGCAAAGAAATCGTTGTTTATTTTCAATAGAGATCTTTTACTCCCCTTGTCCATAGAGAGAAAATGATGGCAAAGACGGAAGCTTAGAACTACTCTACCTGTTGGTTATGAGAGACTCTCCCGAATAGCACATTCGACTGCAGCCCTGCCCTTTATAGAGGGTTGGCAGGAAGCTCCTCCTCTGCTCAATAAAAAAAAAAAAGCATAACGAATTGGAGGTTATTGTGGGAGGGACACAAAAATGTTGTTGGTGACACTGTGATGTTATCTTGATAAAGTTGTCGAATGACTGTCACTGAGAAGGCAAAAAATATACCACATTATGTTATCGTATTTTATTTGAGCATTTCAAGAGCTGCCTATTCTTCAGATCATCATAAAAATATTCTTCAGATCCCCAGCTCTTGATACAAGAAAAATGGCACCATAACATTTCCATGAAATTGATGGATTATAAAATAAAAGAATCTGTTTATTCCAGTAATTCCTATGTTTTTATTCATTTTTGGAAAATTCTAAAGCATACCTACCTTTCAAGAAATTCACTAAAAGTTTGAAATTATGAAAGAGGAATCAGATTAGAATCTTCTGAATGGAGAAAATAAACCCCTGTTCAGTTTTTCGCTTTTTTTCACATTCAGGCTCTGCAATTATCACTGAATCACTCTTCCTTTCTACTGTGACGTTTCTTCTTAACTCTATTTCTTTCTTCTAGGTTAACCCCTATTCCTTTTTCTCTCGTAATAGACTTTTTGGTCTAGACAAATAGTTCTTAACCTGGGGGGCGCTCCCCTCTACGGGGGTGTCAGCAATTTTCGGGGGAGGCGCAAGCCCTAGAGAAAAATAAAAGATTCTCTAATGATATTCGTTATTCTCTTAACAAGAGTGAGGAACTAATATTCATAAAAGTCTCGCCTTATAATGTTTGCCTCCTATCCTCTGCTACTCTAGTCAGACTCACTGGGCTTAGAGTGTTTTGTAATTATTGACCTCTCTAGCCCTCGAAACCCCTTCTCTTTCTCTTTTGTTATTATTTTCCTTTAAATGTGGGAGGGAATTGTACTCAAGGGGCCGTGGAGTCTTCGAAGGACCAACCCTTAGGGGGGGCGGGGTAATAAAAGTTTAAGAACCACTGGTCTAGACCTCCTGGCCATCTCGTACAAGGAATAAATTAATAAAACTGTAACAACAGACCTGGCAAGAACAACAGATACAGTAATGAGACTTTTAGTCATTGCGTCTTATCTCTACGACAACCTCCCTGGCAGTCTTCTTTCTCGCACACCACCGATTGCCACGACATTAACTTCGTCTCTTGTTGTGGGTGGGAAAATCTTGAAGGGCTGCAGATGCGTAGCTGTTCTGTATTGTAAAGCGGACATATTAGGTTAAGGAGAGAGAGAGAGAGAGAGAGAGAGAGAGAGAGGAAAAATTGACGCAGTGTGACTCAGAAGATCAAACTTTTTTTATTATAATGAACAATCATGATGATATTGCTTTGAATTTACCTAATAGTTTAGCGCTGATCATATAGCTCTGTAATACGGTTCTTTTTCCCAATTGTTAATTGAAGCATCTTCTTTCGCTTAGATTTCTCGTTTTCTGTCATGAAATTACCTCATTTCATCTTCTTGGTTTATTTTGGAAACCCTCACATTTGCCGTCAATTAGCCCACCAGAAGAGCTACAAGTTCCCGTTGTTCACAGTTGACAGTTTTCTGGAATAACTTGTTCTCCGGCGTCATCGAAGAGACATCAGCCCTCCTCCAACTTTTAGTTTCCTATCTATCTATCTATATATACACACACACACACACACACACATATATATATCGCATAATATATATATAGATATATATATAATATCATATATATATAATATATACTATATAATATATTATGTACATATATATATATATATATATATATATATATGTTATATATATATATATATAATTACTATATATATATATATATATATATATATATATTGAGATGGTTTTGTCTGTACGCTTGCACTTTTCTGTCCGCCCTCAGATCTTAGAAACTGCTGAGGCTAGAGGGCTGCAAATTGGTATGTTGATCATGCACCCTCCAATCATCAAACATACCAAATTGCAACCCTCTAGCCTCAGTATACTTTATTTAAGGTTAAAGTTAGCCGTAATCGAGAGTCTGCCAACGATATACTTCAGGCCAACACCGGACCATGGCTGAAGTTTCATGGGCCGCGGCTCATACAGCATTAAACCGAGACCACCGAAAGATAGATTTATTTTCGGCGACCTTGATTATACGCTGTACAGAATCTCTATTGCGTCGAAGAAAACTTCGGCACATTTTTTTTTCTTGGTTGAAATAACCAAGTTACGTCACTGCGGGAAAAGAGGCTGCGTTCTTATAGAATTCCCTTTTCATAGTGACAGGATTCCTGCATCTTGACCTCTGTCCAAAACCTCTGGAGGGAAAACAGGATGACTGTGTCGTGATCAACGACAAGGTATATGGTTTCTCAATAAAATCAGATGAAATATCACTAAATTATTATAATTATTATTATTTAGAAGAGGAAACTTATTCATATGGAACAAGACCACCAAAGGGGCCTTTGGCTTGAAATTGAAGCTTCCAACGAATATGGTGTTCATTAGGAAGAACTAAGAGGAGGTAAAGGGAAATACAGAAAGAAGAGACAGAGACACCTCTTAGAAAATTGATAGATAAATAAACTAACAAATAGATAAAAATGTATTAAAATGTAATTAGAATAGTATTAAGGTAGTCATATTTTGCACCTTTGCCTTAACTTTTGAAGATGCAACTTCTCGACTTCCTTTGAAAAAAATGAAAGTAGGTTTCAGGCTCCTAATGAATGTCAAGATAAACTCCTCTTAAATCAGTATAAACTAACATTGTTCAAATAAGTGAAGGATAAATACATCTGTAGTAAAGTAAGCTAAATATCTTAAAGATAAAGGTATGTAAAATGCCTCTTTGGTATAAAAAATTAAATAAAGAAAAGTCAGTTAACTCATAAGATGAATGTATGGTAGGCAGATTATAGGGCCAATGTCTGGGCGACTTAGGATGATGTTGCCGTGACTTTTTGGTTTTCTCTTTATTCTTCCCCTTTCCAGGTCACCTCCTGTTAAGTGAAATGAATTATTGCATTAACAAACATCAATTAGTATGACCTCATCTTTTGAAAGTTGCTTGATGTTGGCGAAGGTGGTTCTCTGTTGGAGGTTCTGATGGATTTTTATTTATGTACTCATTTTTAACATTCTATTTAACGTTTTTTTTTTTTTTTTGTGCACAGTCCTTGTCATATAGACATCCCACTCTGTGCCAAGTTCTCCATTGGAAAAATTTGTTTTGATTAATAATAGTGACATTGTCATTCGATTTATCCGAAGAAGTCAAATAAGATTCAGATAAGAAAAATATTCCATATCACACATGAGACTTCTTTATCATTTCTCAGCTGATGGAGTGCCCCGCCCACATAATTATGACGAAACCCCAGTTGTTCAGTGTTCGTATATATAGAGGGACCATTGCTATGGGAAGTATTCATTTCTAGAATTCTTGCGAAAGAAAAGACTTGTAAGACAGTATAACAGGTTTGGTTTTATCAGTAGAATTATGTCAAAACTCTTCCATAACAAGTAAAAACCTAACTTTGCTTTGTAAACTCCTACATCAGAATAACAAAATTCCCAGATCTGTAAAAGTTAAGGTAAAATCGAAGGGACATTTAAAAAGACTGTGCAATTTATGATTTGTTAACCTAGAAAGTCGAGGATTATAAGAATGAGCTTTTTCCCCCTTTCTCTGCGTGATTTATAAAATAAATATTTCATTTATCCATTTCTGTCAGGGAACGAAAATGCAACGGTCCTTACTTATCCTCCTCGGCATCGCCGCCTGCGCCGTGGCTACTCCTTTCCAGGACTGCGGTAAGAAAACACTTCTTTGTCAGTCATTCCTATTGGTCTTACTCCAGGACGGCCTCTTGCCACATTTGCTCTGCAGAAGTCAGGACCCATCAGAGTGTTCGATGTGGTAAAGCTTCAACCATCTACCTAGCTTTAGAAGTCTCTTCCTTCTTTGGTTCCCTTGACTAAAAGACACCTCTCGTGTTTTATTCTCTCTCTTCTTTCGGGGTTTAGTCCTACCCTTACTTCTCTCTTCTGGCTTCCATCGGTCCTGGGCTACATGAGGTCTAACGTTGTCCTTCCATCGTCCTCTGAATTTCAAACCCCCTGAATCTCAGAGTTTTCTGGGAGTTATATCGTACATTCTCCTGATTTTCTAGATCTTATTTCTGTGCTTGTAGCAACTAATTATTAGATACAATTGAACCTGATGGGAGTTCTCAAAGCAATTAATGAATATCACGGATATGTTTTGCTCTCATTATTATCGAATAGAATTTCGTGAGGAAACGTCAGTCTTATACTTGATCAAATGTGATAGTGAAAACATTACTTTATAAGATTTAGGAAAATAATCCATCTTGGTTGTGTAAACACCATGTGAGTTTACCATACCTCTTTCTGTCCACTTCACTTTCTTTCTTCGAGACTTCTTAAGTAACTACCCATTCACTCTACCAGTACCTTGTCTTTTCTTTTCGATAAACCTGTAATATTGTCATTAAAAACTTACTGACTTCACATGGAATTTAGACAGTGAATAGAATATTTCAAGCAAAGATTGAATGGTGATGTAATGATGCATAGCCTGGTTCTTGTTCCACTTCCACTATAGTATACCTGGTTTTGAACATTTCTTGAATTCCTACATTGACTCATCTATCAATGCATGGATCCAGAGTACCTGCATTGAGTCACGCATCATTCTCATCCAACGTTTCACTGTTCCAGGGTCCAAGGGAACAGTTGTGGCGTTTGAAGTTGAAGGCTGCTCAGCACCTCCATGCATCCTGCAGAGAGGCCACTCTTACCTGGTCACCATCCAGTACACTTCAAGTAAGAACTTCATGCTGTGTTGCTCTCTAAACTTAGCTTTAACGTCTTATTAGGCTTTCAGTTGAGCTTACAAATGTGTATTATTGAACTGAACGAAATTTTGCACTCTCGATTAATAACAAACTTCTGAAATCCCAATTAGGCGTCGACACCGATACACTGACGCTTGGTGCATCGGCTTCCATTGGCGGCTTCGAAGTCCCGTGGCCTGGCGTCGATACAGATGCTTGCAAGCAGCTGGAAGGAACCGAAAACCCATGTCCCATTGAAAAGGGAACCGCTGTCGACTGGCAGTTCCCGGCAGAAGTTTTGTCGGAATACCCGAGAGTATGCTCCTCACCATCTTGCTTTCTGAAATTTGAATGTGTGTGTGTGTATGAGAGAGAGAGAGAGAGAGAGAGAGAGAGAGAGAGAGAGAGAGAGAGAGAAGTGATGCAATGAAAGGTGATATAGTTTTGTTATCACTATTTAATTATCTAATACCTTAGAAAGAAATCAGTACGGATTTGGAAAATAGTATATCTAAACCTGCACATTTCAAGTGCAGTTCACTGGAGAATCTATGAAAAATTCTTGCTGTGAATTTGCCGACTACATTTTCATAATTATCAAATTTTCACAATATTAAGAATTGCTGTCAGAAAGAATTATGATAAATAGATTTGCACTGTAATGTATTCAGGATATTCACTTTTCACATCTTAATTCCACTCTCCAGATCCAAACAACGGCAACCTTCAAGCTGATCGACTCCAACAGAGATTATCAATTCTGTGCCAAGGTGCCCGCCATGATCGTGTGAGGAGAAGAGGCGCTTAGCTCGGCAACTGTTATGTTTAAACTTTTACATATATGGTGTATTTCTTCCATGTAAACTTCAGTAATATCAATAATTTATTTATTTCAATCATTTTAGAAAGAGATGCCCTCAAACATGTACATAGATAACATAAACATTATTCATGGAACACTTTAAGTTTAAATGAAGATAATTGGGGTCCTCAGTGGAAACCTAGTCTTACTGATGTAGCAAATAATGTGTGTTATAAGATGTTTCTGTTATTAAAACTGTCTCTTCTTTCATTAATTGTCCATTACTTTAGGTAAACTTCAAAGGCAAAAGGCCTATCTAAATAAAATGAAAATTAAATTGTAAGTTTTATTAACACCACATTGCCACAAAAAGCCTTCACCGGACACACACGCGCGGACACACACACATGTATATATATATATATATATATATATATATATATATATATATATATATATATATATATGTACAGTGGGGGAACTTGCTTATTATGGGCCCTGATGCAAATTATTTGAGTGGGCCTCTATCATGAAAAGAAAAATTTGCCATTACTTGATTTACCAGTAACTAATGTCCATAAATAAATCAAAACACACACATTTATATGATTTATGGGTGTGTGTGTATATATATAGTATATATGCATCTATATTGTTCATCTCCAGTTTGATTTAAGCGCCAACTCTGCTTTAACAAAGAAACATCAAAATGTGTCGCTGTGCATTCATGCTTCTGTGTTTCTTGGGTCAGGTGCCTCCAATCTCTTACCCCATTAACCCAGGCAGCATCAAAAGAAGAAGATTGGCGATTGGCAAAAACCACCATGGTTCACAATAAGCGCTATCTGTCGATGGTGACTATTATAACCACACCCTAGGCAATGCAATACCGGACTTGGATTTCTTAAAATAGAAAGCGTCTGAAAAACATCGTCCATCTTGATGTTTATCCCTTGGGAATGGCCCTTTGAGTCTACATGATCCTTTTGCTATAATTAATGTTTTCAACTCACTGTTTTCAATGTCAGCAGGATAGTGTCCTCGGTCTGAAGTCAATGTGTCTTTCTTTTGAGTTTCAGCACTTTAAACACCAGTTTCTGCATTTGTGTTGGATTCCGTTTCAGTTATATTCAAATCATTAATGAGACCTAAGTCGACTAATTTTTGGTCTGACTCAGAAGACTTGGAACAATATCCTAGCTCCAACCCCTTTTCGCCTACATGTTCAGAATCTGGAGACTTTTATCTGCAACATCTTCACTACTAGAGCAACTTGGCCTTGCATCTTCACCTGCATAAACATCCTTTTAGCTGAAATACGAATCTACAATTTAGGTAGTTTTGAAATGTTCTTCTTCTTTGGTCTTTCTTTTTTAGTAACCACTTTTATGCTTTGGGGTAAACATTTTCAGTAAAATTGGTAAGTGCTTAAAATGATACAAACATGACACGCCACATAGTGATAACACCCAATCAAAACCAAGATTACTTGAGAAATGAGATGCGATTCACAGTCGAGACGCGGCCTCGTCCAGCATACAGTTCGATCTAGATATGATCTGTCCTCTCAAACGGTAACCGTTGATGTTGCTATTATCATTAAAATTGTCATCATGATCATTGTTATAATCTTTAAGATGATCTGCCACTGTATATATATGTTGTGCTATGCCTTGCATAACGAGGCGCACTGTGAGGTTATTTAGACCTGCGATAATTTACACTAAGGTCGGTTGTTATGACTCCCCATCCTCATTGGAGTGTCTTGGATTTCGATGATAATTTCTAAGTTCATTCAGTATCTTCTTTCTGATGTGAGGTTCTAGGGTTGAAACACAGAGTACGAAAATATCTGTGTTCTCTGAGTCTACATTGTGAAGATCAGATAAAATTGGACAGGTCTTCTAAGGAAGCTGGCTTCATGAAGTCTGACATACAATTTGGTTTACAAATCATAAAGTGAGCAGACTGTACACCGAACATACGAACATACACACAGATGACATAGATTACAAGTCATGTAGGCCGTCTGGGTTATAGGTCACTGTGGTTGTCTCATGCAGGAAGATTTGTCAATAGTTTATAGAACAATAGATTTGATAACCACAGATGATGGCAAACCAGACACTGACTGATACAACACGTCATCTTAGCCTACTTTATCTTATCTGGTCTGATCACACTCCTGCAAGCAAACTGGCTGACCTCTTGGGTCACTGGTTTTAATAAATCATAGTTTTAGTTTTTATATATGGAATAACAGTCCATATTTTTTTATTATGTAACACTTACATAAATGCTCGGTCGGCTACAAAACCAAACACTGAACATTACTCAAGCTTGACTTGCATTTGACTTATAGGAGTGTGATACAGACACTATGGTGAATATATAATTAACTCATAATTACCAGCAAGTGGTTAAGGCATGATATTTAATTAGTTATATGTAAAAAAATCAAATATATATAAAAAATACTTATAAGAAAAAAAAATTCATGGTGTACACAAATACAGATTCATGTAATAAGATATAAGACATATGCATATAATAATATTCGTAAATAGTAATGATCACGTGATATATAATGATACAGTTTTACACTTCAACTCATGAAGATACATATGCTACAGAAAATACTAATGTACTCCTGATAATTGCATAACATAAAGATTTACATGATAAAAATCATATTTTAGCTGATAAAAATCATATATGAAGTGATAAAAATCATATATTAACTGATATACTAACTGATATATCAACTGATATATTGACTGATATATTAACTGCAGTTATTGGTTAGATACAAGGTCACAGATTGATTATAGGTTACCTGATCTATTTATACATATATATATATATTGATTCATATAATCATGATCAATATATGTGCACTTAATACAAATGATTAACATAAATGACTAATCTAAGTGATTAATCTAGGTGCACTCTAAATAGATTCCTAGGACGTACACGCACAGATATATATTGATTCATTGATTAACTTCTATATTCTTCAAATAAGTATGCTAATAGATATATAATGATTGTGATACTGTACGGATTCTGTTATTTACTGATACTTTATATATGGAATACATAGCCAAGGAGATACCCACTGCACATTTAACTAGCGTTTCGAACAACTTTTCGCCCATTACACAGTTCCAGACAACCACCTAGAGCCAAATGAAATGGCCAATTCCAAATGGTTAAAAACAAGGGGAAATTACCTGGGTACGGTCCGACGTTCTATTTTGCGCCCATACTTGTTCTCTGCATCCTATGCCATACAAATATGTTCACGATGAGTAAAATCATCCCCAGCACGAGTCCTGCGCCAGCAAACGTAGAGTTGAATACCCTCCTTGGTCGTGATTATTGGAAGTTTGTTCCTTTGTAGTCAATTCCAACAGCTGCTGGACCATTCTGCATTAAAAACGAAATTAACGCTGGGACATGGGTGACGGTCCAGGAAAACCACGAAATAAGCCTGTTCAGTTATGATGGTGCTTATTCCCTTCACATTGTAGGTGGTCGTTACTCCACTGCAGTCGTCCGCAGTGATGAACAGGTTTTGAAGTTGTAGACGATCTGTCTGGGCATGCGACGTGACACTCTCCTACTGCAGGGTGTAACCAGGTTCCGTTAAACAGCCTGTAAGTGAAATTATACTTGTCACAAGGGCAAAGTAAATTCAGACAACGTCCAAATATGGGAGGGAGAAAACCGTTAAGGATAAGACTTAACCCACATGAATTCGCTGATATTTTATGGAATTCAAAAGAGTCAGCTGTACAAACTATTTTATCCATGGCATTATAACAAAGAGTGAACCTATCCAGGTCTCTGACGACCGTAAAAATATCCATATTAACAGATATCAATATGAACCCCAAACAAAATTCGATATTACTGGCAGTAAGCTACTAGACAAAGAAGTGGGAGACGGAGCTATTTGTAAGATTGCCAGGCAACATAAGAATCAGAGAGAATATTAATCATGATTCTGTAATTCGCTACGCTTACTGAAATTAAGCTGTGATAAAATCCGATCCTATGTGCCCCTAACAAAAGGTTCATATTCAAGTTTCTCACGCGCATCCTCTAAGGTTAATTTTAAAATTTTAATAGGCAGGAGGTGCAACGAAGGAACCCACTATGTAACTAATTTCTATATAAACTTTGGGTTTTCCAAGAAAATGTGACATTTTCCCATGAATGTGATCTACTTGAATTGTAATATGCTAGTTGCAAGTAAATATTTCATATCCATGACCTGATACTTCTAAAATGCCCGTTTACCTATGCCATAAGGTAATTTATTGACTCTAATTGTTTATGAAGTTCAGAAAAATTAATTCATTTTGATGTTATAGAAATTCTATTCGCTTATTTTGTTCATTAATTTTTAAAACGATTTGGAATTCTTTAACTAAGCTTGCATTGATCACCGCGGATAAGAATAGGATACGACACGTACCTAACGACCTGTGTTGCCCATGAGAACTTCACGAGCTAAACATTCCACTCCGACTGGCTTGTTTTTTGCAAAAACAAGACAACAACAGATGAAGTATGTGCAAGCGGGTTATCGGGGTTAAAAGGAACAATGATGCATGTGTGATTTATACGATGATTCAGCAAAACACGCTAGGCACCTTTAGGACTGATGACATCATCACCTGGCAGGAGACTGCGCTCAAGCCAGCTTTAAGAGTTACGTTACTCACTGTAATAAATATGACTTTAGTACTTTCAAATGATAGCCATGTATAAATTGGATATTTTTTGTTTTAATACTCCACCCACACGAGAAGAATGTCTGAAAAAACAGTACCAAAATTGAACAATATAAGTTTCATGTTGGAAACCTGCAAGATTGTAAAATATATGTAATTACTTATTTTAAATTAGATATTCCATATTTAAAACCAATGAAAAAGGTTTCCATACAAATTTTATATATATTATTTTCCCTGTAAGATCCATATAGGATTATTCACATAGGTATACATTTTCACTTCTAGACTTCCTTACTTTAAAATCTCTTTTTTTTTTTCATTGGCTACGAATATAAACCATCGGAACAGACAGTATGCCAGTAGGTTTTGATATGTGTTTGAACTTTTAGCTTATTTGTCGTTAATATCCTAGAATACTGAATGGGCTACTAAACTTAGGCGTTAAGTTAGAGTTCAAACCTTTACGCATATATATTTGGATATTTTATAAACACCTACTGCATATGGTTACGTTTTGTTTATTGATTTTGTCGTGATTCCTTTTCATTATAATTTGTAACCCTTCCAACTTCTTACGGAGTATATTATATCGACTCACACTTGTATCCATACTTCTTTATATTTGATAAATTAATGGTTGGCCTGAATATGTGGAAAAGTGTTCTATCGGGCGTACCGTATAGCTACTTGTGGTATCATTTCTATAGATACATGATATGAATGATAAAAGTATTTAAAACCGCGAGAACCGCTATAATCCAGTTCGGATCTAATACCCCAAGTGTAACTCATAGGACATTGAGACTTTCTTATTTATCCGTTCTACCAAACCGATTGACTCTGGGTAATAAAATATGGTATTGATTTTTTTTAATAATGGAAGGAATTCACACAAAGAGTTAAGGGAATTATTATTGATTTACACCACCCGAGTCAGAGATTATCATGCGTTGAATTCCGTGTTTACTGATGTAGCACTCATAAATATTCCTAACGCACTCAATTGTGGTGTTTGTTTTTTAGTGCTATTAATTCTGTATAACGTGCCAAGGCAACTATTAACACTAAGAGGTGTTTATTTCCTCTGTCAGACTCGTAAAACCCTGTTAATAAATCTACATGTACTCTTTCAAAGGGTTGATTTGACTCAGGATAGGCCCCTAAACTGACAAACTGACAGGTGTCTTAGTGTGTCCCTTGTTTTCATGACACATGTGACAATTAGTTATGTGCTTTTTATATCTGTAAGCATTGTAGGCCAGTAAAATAGTGATTTGGCTTTCTGTGACATAATAGAGAACCCTGGATGACCATGTAATGGATTGGAATGCAACCAGTTTAGGACGATTGGTATGAAAGAGATTATTACTACTACTTGGTCGTTAGTCACCTGCTGTGTTCCTCGGGTTTTCCTCGTCACGGACCTACATATAATATTACCTTTGATTACATAATTCTGCTACACATACTTTAAATATACTTTTGCTTTAGGATTTCCGTTCGAAGCATTTATTGTTTTGCTTAGCTGCTGACCCATGCTTTGTTCAGTTTGTATCGGTTCAGCGCTCCAACCCAGGTCTTCAATGTTCACGATCTCTTGGGTTAATGAATTTTCTTGTTCAGATACGGTCCTAACAATAGGCACGGATGTTTCTATATCTTTTAGGCCAACTAATGGTTCCTTGCAGTATGGTGTGGGATTGCGGGATAATGCGTCAGTTATGGTATTTGCTTTCCCAGGTAGACATCCTATCTTGGCTCCAAAGACCTGAATGATCATTTGCCACCGAGTTCCTTTGGGACTGTGATTAAAGCCTTGAAAAACTCGGTAAGGGACTTATGGTCAGTAAGGACTTTAACAAGATAGCAGTAGATTATGAACTTAATGTTGTGCTAGTGAGTTAACGATTCCATAACCCTTCCTTGTCTATTACTGCATATTTACTTTCAGAGGGCTTTAGTTTACGTGAATAAAAAGCTATAGGAAAGAACTATCTATCATATTGCTGAAGTAGTACCCCTTTTACCCCTTGGTCTGAGGCATCTGTTGCAATAAAAAAAAAATCCTTATTAAAATCAGGGAATTTTAAGATAGGTGAACTGCATAATTCCACTTTAAAGATATCGAACGCCTGTTGATGCTTTTCTGACCATAATAAATCTACACCTTTCTTTGTAAGATCTGTTATAGGAGCTGCTGTGATTACATATAAACTTACGATAGTAATACCCACTACAGCGCAAAAGTGCTGTATCCCCCTTTACGTTAATAGGTACCGGAAAGTTACGAGTAGCCGACACCTCACCATGGACTACTTCAAGACCTTGACTAGCCACATAAAACCTAAATAAACATGTTCGGTTTTTAAAACTCATATTAGATATTTTACTCTGAGATTATTTTGTCTTAGTCTCTGTAGCACTAGCTCTAGTTTATGCGAATGTACTTCTAAGGTATTAGAAAAGATTACAAGACCAACCATATAGGCATGTAGGGTATCCCCTAAAAGGTCTTCAAACTCTATATTAATCATTCTGGTGATGTAATTGGGGTACAACGTAAGCCAGAGGCACAAGTAAAAATTGATAATGTCCCCTGAGTGTGCTGAAGGCAGTGTACGAGGTACACTCACTTAGCTAATGGTATCTGGTGAAAGCCTTTAAGTAAGTCCAAGCTGGTGAAAAATTTATTCTGACCTAACAAAAATAAGATATCGTCGGTACATGGCCTTGGAAAACGATCGGGAATCGTTTCCTCGTTTAAGCGACAGAAATCTACTCAGATAAGCCAAGTCCGATCTTTTTTAGGCATGACGTTTAAGGGAAAAATTATATGGGCTATTTGATTTCCTAATGATTCCTATTATTAAGATTTTTCAACTTCGTCATTTATCTCATTTTGAAATTTCATTGGGAGTCTATACAAAGGTACGTATATAGCTTTATGTTTTTCCTTCGACCGTATTTTGTGTTCAATGACATCCGTTTTCCCCAGAGATCACTCGCTAGTGGAGAAACATCATGATATTCTGATAAAAGATAAAAAAAAATTTTTGCTGAATCACCTCTGCTTGAATCACTTTACTGATTTTACTTTAGATAGAGTATAAGAGGGATTCATCTACAACTGGTTGGGCATGATTAAATTTAGCAACACTAAAAAATGCGATATTTATAAGTTCCATATCCACGATATATATATATAGGTTTTGTGGATCACTAGATTGGTATTCGGATGGTTACAGACTTCAATATTAACTTCTTGCTGTGAGTCAACAGTGTATAGTCTTTTGTTCGTGGATATCTGTTATATTTCAATGTCGGGAAGGATTAAAATTTCAGATCCCAGCAAAGTCTTTTTACACCCACTAAGACATTCGAGGGTGCATGCTTCACGAGATTTTGCGTGCAAACTGCGACTGCGGGTGTGGGAGAATTCTGTTGGGTCGCTTGAACCATGTCACGATTTCTGAGACAAGTGATTGGTTCCTCTATATAAGTTATTATTTGATTAACTGTCTCTTTTTGTCCAAAACGGATTTTAATGTGTTAAAAGGTTTATAGAATTTTCCTTTGATAAACACGCCTTATTTGGCAGGAGGTAGGATAATGTTTTGTATACCCATAGATGGATATCTTAAAATTACACTAGATACAGATCAATGTTTTTTATAACTATAAAGGTATCTGTAAGCGTGCGCTTATCCGCCCTGTACTGAATCTGTGTTACGCTACAACAATTAACTCGTTATTGCCAATTACTGAAAGCCGTACTCTGGACTTCTCAATAGAGAAGTTCGAACAACAAACGGTGAGTCCGTAAATACAGGATATTACGTGGACTAAAGGAATAAAAACAATGTAAATGGCTGATATTCTAATTTTACGGCATGTACAGTCGGGCGTAATACCCACTAATTATAAAAGCTTATTATATCAAAACTACGGGAACCTGCTCTGATTACTTGATACGGTCGTGTGATTCATAGGAAAATTCCTTTTTAATTCAAAAAGGTGTTGGCATGAATGATCCGACATCACTCTCCCCCTCCACTAGAGTCGCTTATGTGGAATGTGCTTTGCTTTCAATACTCGGCAGATTTTGACTGACCATGACCGTTTTACTAGATTACGCAGTAACCAATTTTCTTGAAGCACGATTTGTTTGCTTCTGATTTTTAGCAGAGTTACTGTTTATCTGTTTCCTATTATAATAATGAGGATTCTTTTCTTTAATATCATTGGCAACGTATTGTGTGTTTTTAGCATTATGTTGCTGTTGGTTACGTAAAAAGCAACAAACATAAGAATGACTTGAACTATTATGAATTGAGCGATTACTATTAAAACAAGATATCCATTCTGCGTTATTATTAACTATATGTACTTGCTGTGGTTTACTGTCATTCTTTGCTAAAATTTGAAAAAGTGAGGGATCCAGATCAGCGCATTTAGACATGCATTTCTTAATTTTTTTTATATAAATCTATTTCTGTGCTGTTGGGCAATGTCTCCTCACCAAAACACTGTACCAAGGCTTCTTGTAACATAACTGTTATGAAAGTTACGTATGTTAGCCTAATGAAATTTTTTACAGACACGTTTATTCCTTGCAATCCAACCAGTTTTTTTGTTAAAGTTAAGTTGAGTCATAGATATTGGATTTTTAAGCATATAACTAAAAAAACTCAAGGCTAAAACTGACATCGGGACTTGCAAAGGAGCCATTATTGTCCTGACCCGAAATAGTGTTACCTCTAATTTATCCAGATTTGCACGGGTGTTCCATTTGTTTTTGTGTGTTTTCTTACCACTACGGTGCCCAACGACCCTATCCATGCATCTTTATAAATACAGACGTCCACTGCGTAAATGCATATTCAATGTTTAATATGATTTGTTATGTACAGAATTAATAGAGTGCCCCAAAATGATAAGATTAACACAGAGTATATGATTATAATATTTCAGGAGAACTTCTGGAAACAGAAACTCAAAGATAAAAACTCGCAGTAGCGAATTCCCAATGATGTAGATAATTTCTGTAAAAAAGTAAGATTAAGATTGTCTAGTAACTTCAGCCACAGGAACAACGAAACTCAACCTGCAAAGGAAACACTCAAAGTTACTCCAAATGAATAAAAAAAACTTGTACTTTGCTTGATTTTGTGGGAAGTCACGGCGTTTCGATAACGACACGGCCTTGGTCCCCTTTCTCTGTTTAGCGGATATCCTGGTTCTTAGCTTGGGTATATAAGAGGAAGATCTTGCTGTTTAGGTGATGTCACGGCCTTGGCTTCGATGTCGCTGTTCCGCAGTGACCTGAATTCTCAGTATTCGTTCTTCTCGTGCAGTGTTTGTTTGTTGAATGATTTGTTTCCCGTTGCTTTATTCATGGTGATCCGATGCTGCAGACACGTCCAGTTTGTTTCTTGAAGTGCTGGAGATGCTCACTAATGATGATACACACTCTCAAATGATTAATAAAGAGAGACGTTTCTTACATTGCCATAAGAAATTCTAAGTTGCTTGAAGATTCTCTCCCCTTCGTTGACTTCTGGTATGTTACATTTTGTTAGTCTTCGGATGATGTGGAGTAGTCCGAGTCCGGGCTGCCAGCTATGTTGTCTTCCGATGGCGTCGACTCGGTAAAGCTGCCACCAATGTTGTGCTATGCCTTGTATAACGAGGCGCACTGTGAGGTTATTTAGACCTGCGATAATTTATGCTAAGGTTGGTTGTTATGACTCCCCATCCTCATTGGAGTGTCTTGGATTTCGATGATAATTTCTAAGTTCATTCAGTATCTTCTTTCTGATGTGAGGTTCTAGGGTTGAAACACAGAGTACGAAAATATCTGTGTTCTCTGAGTCTACATTGTGAAGATCAGATAAAATTGGACAGGTCTTCCAAGGAAGCTGGCTTCATGTGTAATAATTACATAGATAAGCATATATTTACATATATGGAAATACTCCCATGACCCAAGGGGTCAATGGCGACATAGGAGTGTGATATTTCTTAATAAACAGGACGCAAGCTAGATGCTGCCGTGTTATGTTTGCGATGCCCTGGTTTACATTTGCCTGTGTAATCACAGCGCCTTCCTATGAGAAGCTGGTGACCTATCACCTGCAGAGGTAACACGTAAATTCCTAGTCACATGTTCGTCTGTCTGTATATTATGCATGCTGAGATAAGCTTTGTTCTACTATCTTTGTAAAAGACTTTGTAACTTTAGATCTCTACTTCTCTTCATCAAGAGCAGTTCTCTGAAACTAACTCTTCCTATAATCCAGAGATGTAGTCCTAAATAAATTGTTAAGTTTGTTAACTCAGAGTTTGAGTCATTGCCTCTACACTTAAGGATGATACTAAATGGGAACTTAGAAAATCTCGATGCATCGATGTCACTCTGACAAAACGGGAAGTAGACACAGAATGCTTGTGTGTGACAGTCGCAAGCTATAACATTCAACGGGTCGCCTTCCTATACATAGGCAAGACCCGTATATTGGTGGCAGTCGGACGTCTCTACGTCAACTGAAGCAAACAGAATCATCGAAAATGTAACATATCAAAAGTCAACAGAGGAAAGAGGATCTTCAATCAACAGAAGCAACTATAAGCATCCTACGAACACTAATAAATGTCCTTCATCGAGATGCATTCAAGAGGCTAAATCAACCTTTAGAAAACGACTTTCAACACATATCTTCAAGAATCAAACCGGACGTGTTTGCAGCATCGGATCTTCAACGGGAAGTGAATCATTCTACAAACAAACAACCCATGATCAGAAGGCGAGTCGAGATATCGGTCAACCGCGGAGCAAGACGAGGCTGTGACGTCATCAAAACACTACAATCTCTCTCTTAAAAGCCTCAGCTAAGTACAATCCATTATTCATTTGGTGTGTGTTCAGTGAGTGTTCTCCATAAACAAGTCAATCATCCATTATTCCTGGGGGTGAGTTATACATAATCATAATCTTCCTTCATTGCAGGAATCTATCTTCAACTACGGATCCTCGCCCTGCAGGCCTTTTTTTTTTTTTATCTTTGTTGCTAATTCCTTTTTCTTCCAGAAGTTCTCCGGAAATATCTTTATCATATTATCTGTTTTTAATCTTATTATTTTGGGGGACTCTGTTATAATCTGCAACACATTTTTTTAAATTTTATATTGCATATGCGTTTACGCAGTGAACGAGTGTATTCATATAGATATTCTGATAGGATTGCAAGGAATCGTAGTGATAAGAAAAAACCAAAAGTAATCATGGCTACCACAGCTGCTGCTAGCTCTCCCGCACCCAGTAACCCCAATCCTGTTGTGACATTGGTGAGTGCGCAATCTGCAATTGCTCCTTTTCAAGGTCGGGTCAATGGGTTCCTACCTCAAAGTGTTGAGTCTTGGATCTCGTCAGTAGATGCTCATTTAAATGCAAAATGCATCACTGACCCAATTAAAGGAAGCTAAAAGTTTCATTGACTTTGCTAAAGGAGATGCAGGTTCATACCTGAGAGGAGTCTCTTTCCAAGAGACGGTTACATGGGATGAATTTAAAATTAGGTTACGTGCCATATATGGCGGTGAAGAGGCCTTAGATGTAGTTTTAGCTTTGAGGAACATCCTTAATCAGGCCTCTATGACTCAGCTTAATGTTGTAGAGAGGGCGGTACTAATTGCTGACCGACTAAATGAATATCAGGATAGTTTGCGTAATTCCACTTGGGTTATGAGAGGCAATATTGCTGTGAAAGATTTTATCAGGCTCACATATTTAACTTGCATAACAGTTATGTTGCATGAAGCTTTAGTATGGTGTTTTGACAAGAAGCTAACGCCCGACAGTATGGAACTAGACGTGTATAAACAGATAAATAAACACATGTCTAAGTGCACTGATCTCGATCCCTTGCTTACACAAGTTTTGCAAAAAATGAAAGTAAACCACAACAAGTAAATATAGTCAATAATAACGCAGCAGGGGTAACTAGTTACAATTGTAAGCGGACAGGGCACATGGTTGCAGACTGTGGTACGCACTATTGTTCGATTCATAACAGCTCCAGTCATTCATACAATTGTTGCTTCTCACATAACCAACGACAGAATGCTAAACACATGCAAACCGTTGCCAATGATAATAAGAAGAAGAATCCTCAGTACTATAAGTAGAAGCAGGCGAACAGCAACGCTGTTCAAAATCATAAACAAACAAATCGTGCTTCAAGTAACTCTGTTCCCGGGCCTTTGAACCAGAACTCACAGAATCAGCCGAATTTTCCAAGTGTGCAAAGCAAAGCAAATACCATGTAATTAACTCCAGCGGGGGAGAGAATGATGTTGGGTCATTCATATCAACAACCTTTGAATCAAATAACAAATTTAATCATTTACAAGATCATTGTGAGGATTTTCCTATGAACCACACGACCGAATCCATAAAATCAGTGCGGGTCCCCGTAGACTTCCAGCAGATACATGCTATCATTAGTAAAGATGAATTACGTCCTACATTGCATGCCGTAAATTTAGAGCACCGTCCCTTCACACTGCTTTTTGATTCCGGTAGTCCACGTAATATCATGGATCTGCGGACTGATCACATGTTTTCGAACTTCCCTATAGAGAAGTTCGGAGTGAGGCTCTCGGGTATTGGAAATAATGAATTAAATGTAGTAGGAGTAACTCATATTCAGTACAAGGCCGGTAAGCGCACGTTTACCGATACCTTTATCATTGTACAAAACATTGATATGTATCCAGCTGTAATTATAGGATATCCGTCTATGGGCATTCAAAACATTACCTTAGCCTCTGCCAAACACGGCGTGTATATCAAAGGAAAATTCTATAAGTCTTCTAACACCTTAAAATCAGTTTTGGACAAAAAAGAGACAAACAACCAAACAGTAACGTACATTGAGGAACCAATCACTTGTCTCATGAATCAAGACATTATCCAAGTGACCCAACAGAATTCTCGCACACCCGTAATAGCAGCTTGCACGCAAACTCTCGAGCCGAACATAACTTCGGATATATTAGTGCGTGTAAAGAAAACGTTGCCGGGATCTGAAATGTTAATCCTTTCCGACACTCTGAAAACTAACGGATTGTTTGTAACACAAGCAATATACACTGTTGACTCACAACAACAAGTTAAGATTGAAGTCTGTAATCATTTGAATACCACTTTAGTGATCCACAAAAATCAACACATCCTGGATGTGGAAGTTTATAAATATCGCATTCTTACCGTTGCTGAAATTAATCTCGCTCAATCAGTTGCGGATGAATCCTTTTTGCAATCTATTAAAAGTAAGATCAATAAAGACATTCAAGAAGAGGAAATTCAGTAGAAATTTCTTGATCTTTTAACTGAATATCATGATGTTTTTTCCACTACCGAGGGATCCTTGGGAAAAACGGATGTCATAGAACACCAAATAAGGTTAAAAGACAAGCAGAAAGTCATCTATGTACCTTAGTACCGACTCCCTTTGAAATCTAGAATGAGATAAATGATGAAGTAGGTAAAATGCTAGAAGAAGGAGTCATTAGGAAATCGAACAGTCCTTATAATTTCCCCTTAATCGTCGTACCGAAAAGAGATCGAACCTGGCGTATCTGCGTAGATTTACGTCGCTTAAATGAGGAAACGATTCCCGATCGATTCCCAGTGCCATGTACTGACGATATTTTATCTTTGTTAGGACAGAACAAATATTTCACCAGTTTGGACTTACTTAAAGGCTTTCACCAGATACCTTTAGAAGAAGAAAGTATCCCATACACCGCCTTAAGCACAGCCAGGGGGCATTATGAATTTTTACGTATGCCTTTTGGTTTACATTGCGCCCCAATTACATTCACTAGAATGATTAATATAGTGTTTGGAGACTTGTTAGGGGATATCCTACATGCCTATATGGACGACCTTGTAATCTTTTCTAATACCTTAGAAGAACATCTACATAAACTAGAGCTAATGCTACAGAGACTAAGGCAGCATAACTTAAGGGTAAAGATAACTAAGTGTGAATTTTTCAAAACAGAACTAGTCTATTTAGTTTTTACGGTGTCTAGTCAAGGTCTTTAAGTAGTCCACGATAAGGTGTTGGCTATCTGTAACTTCCCGGTACCTACTAATGTCAAGGGGATACAGCAATTTTTAGGCTGTAGTGGGTATTACCGCCGTTTCATACGCAATTACTCAATTATAGCCGCTCCTCTAAGCTCTAACCGATCTTACGAAGAAGGGCGTAGATTTCATATGGTCTGAGAAGCATCAACAGGCATTTGATACTTTGAAAGATGAATTATGTAGTTCACCTATATTAAAATTCCCTGACTTCGGTAAGGAATTCTTTATTGCAACAGACGCCTCAGACCTAGGGGTAGGAGGGGTATTGCTTCAGCAATATGACAAACAGTTTTTCCCTATAGCTTTTTATTCACGTAAACTGAGACCTTCTGAAAGTAAATATGCAGTAATAGATAAGGAAGGGCTAGCTATTGTTAACTCACTAGTGCATTTTAAGTTCATAATATATGGCTATCCTGTCAAGGTTCTTACTGACCATAAGCCCCTTACCGACTTCTTTAAAGGCTTTAGTCACAGTCCAAAAAGAACTCGGTGGCATATGATCATTCAAGATTTTGGCGCAAGGATCGGATATCTACCTGGGAAAGCAAATATCATTGCTGACGCATTATCATGCAACCCCGCGCCATCTTGTTCAGAGCCATTTGCTGAACTGAACAAAGAAAGGATCAGCAGTTAAAGAAAATAATAGATGCTTTGAACAGGAATCCTAAGGAAAAGGAATATGTTAAGTATACGCAGCAGAATTATATAATTAAGGATAATATTCTGTGTAGGTCCATGACAAGGAAAACCTGCAACACACCACAGGTGACTAACGACCAGGTAGTGATACCAATCTCACTTATACCAACCGTCTTAAACTGGTTGCATTCCAATCCATTACATGGTCATCCAGGGTTCTCTATCATGTCACAGAAAGCCAAATCATTGTTTTACTGGCATACGATGCTTACAGATGTAAAAAAAAACACATAGCTAATTGTCGCACTTGTCAGGAAAACAAAGGGCATACGAAGACACCTGTCAGCCTAGGGGCCTATCCCATGCCCAACCAACCCTTTGAAAGAGTACACTTAGATTTATAACAGGGTTTTACGAGTCAGACCGAGGAAATAAGCACCTCTTTGTAATAATAGATGCCTTGACTCGATATACAGAACTGATAGCACTAAAAACTAAAACCGCAATTGAATGCGCTAAGAAATTTTATGAGTGCTACAATTGTAAACATGGAATTTCACACATGATAATCTCTGACTCGGGTGGAGAATTCAGTAATCATTTCCTTAACTCATTGTGTGAATTCTTTTGCATAAAGAAAATCAATACCATGATCTACCACCCAGAGTGTAATGGTCTGGTGGAGAGGGTAAATAGGAAGGTGTTAAACGTATTAAGAGTTGCGCGCGGGGGAATGGACCCTGGGATATTGCCATACCTGCGGTTCTAAGTACTCTCCACCATTCATATCATGTATCTATTAAAATGTCACCGCACGAGGCACTGTACGGTACCCCAGCTAGAACACCTTTCCATGTATTTACGCCTACAACCCATTTATCAAATCCCCTACGGGATGTTATGGAAGCAAGTGTGAGTCGGTATAATATACTTTGTAAGAATTTAGAAGAATCACAAATCATAATGAAAAGAAATCATGATAAAATCTCTAAGCCAACTAAAACATATACCGTGGGCGACAAAGTATACTTACAAGTATATGTACGTAAGGGACTAAATTACAAACTAACACCTAAGTTTGAAGGCCCGTTTAGCATTTTAGAAATATTAACGGCCAACTGATTTAAAGTTCAAAACATATCCCAACCCACCGATGTGAGGATAATACCGTTGGCTCATATTCGCAGTTAAGAAGGTAGAAAGGCAGTGAGAGAAATGTATGTATATATGAAACATTACTACTAAAAATGTATCTATGAAACTTGTATGATAAAGTATGTATATATAATATTGTATGAAAACATTTTTTCTGTTTGTATGAATGAATAATTTCAAAACACGAGTAATTACATATATTTCACTCATTGCAGGTTTCCAACATGAAGCTTATATTGTTAGGAGCAGTACTGTTTGTTCAGACATTCTTGTCGTGTGGGAAGAGTGCTAAAACAAAAGATATACATTTTACACATGGCTCAATAATTGAAAGAACAGAGGACGTTTTCATTACAGCAAGCAATATAGTTTATAGAAGTTGATTTGCGAGTGATTTTCCTGCCAGAAGATGACGTCATTAACCTAAAAAGCGACTTGTCACGGTTTGCCGAATCATTGCACCAGCTACATTGTCATTTTCCCTTTAATCCAGAGATTTCTCTAGCCCAAACTCTAAGCGTTGCCGATATGTTATCATTCGACTTGCAAAACAAAACTGCTGAAGCAGAATGTCTGGCTCGGGATCTGCTGATGTGGACCGTGCGGCACAGTAACCTAGAAAGACGCTGAACGTCTTCAGGTCTGTTGCAAGTTTAGGCTTAGGAATTTCAAATCGTCTTAAAATTAATGATCAGAATAAGAGAACTGAGTTTTTGCAATATGAAAACGAATTAGTTTTTTCTGAACTTCGTAAACAATTATCATCAATTAATCAACTTATGACTTTGGTGAACGAACATATTCTAGTAATATCAATCAGATGATGGAAGTGCAACATTTGCTAGCAACATTAGCGTATTACAGTTCTAAGGTAGACCATATCCGTACCAAAATTTCACATTTAATTGAAAAATCAAGACTATGTGGAAGCTATCACGCTAGCCCCAAAGGGTGTTCTGTCGCCACATCTTTTGCCTATTAAAGATCTGACTTTAACTTTGGAGAACGGACGAGAGAAACTGGGTTATGTTCCTTTGTTAGACGCCCATAAGATAGAATTTTATTATTGCTTAATATCAGTAAGCGTTGAGAATTACAGGATCATGATTACCATTCCCTTTGATTCTTCTGATGCCTGGCAAGCATAAAAAATTGCACCGTTTCCAATTTTCATGGCGAATAACTCAGTACCAGTAATATCCAATCTGACGGGACACGTATTGATTTCCCCTAATAAGGAAACATTTACGGTCATCAGAGACTTAGATAAGTTCACTCACTGTTCAGATGCCATGAGTAATAAAGTTTGTACAGCTGACTCCTTTGACTTCCATCATATATCAATGGATTCATGCGAGTTAGGTCTAGTGCTAAATGGCTCTCTTTCCCATACACACGAAAGTTGTCTGAAACAACTTTACCCTTTTGACGAGTATAAGTTCACTTACAGGCTGAACAACGGATCGTGGATACGTTACGACAGGGAAGGATTTCAAGTTGCGTGTCCAGATGGATCAACGGCCTCTTCACGGATGTTCGTCACCGCTGACGGATGCATTGGAACTGCAACCAACTACACGGTCCATGGAGTTAGCACTATGATCCGAGAACGAGCTTACTTCGCGAATTTTTCGTGGTCGAGTACTATCATCCCCACCTTACCTCTTCCATACAATGCGAAAGTGGCCCATCAACTATCGAAACTAGCTGGTGTGGACCACACATCAACGACTCATGCCGAGGAGAATCTGCGGTTCTACACGTTGCTGGCTGTCATGTGTGTAACGGTGGTGGTTCTCATCACCACTAACATATTTGCTTGGCGTAGGTTGAGGCGAACACGGATGGATCATCAACAGAACGTCGTGCCCCGCCTAGACAATTTTCCCATTGCACTGAAAGCGTTTGATTTTAGAGCCACCTGAAATTGGCCATTTCACTTGACTCGGGGGGAAAGTTGTTTGGAATTGTGTTTTGTGTGAAAAGCAGTTTGTACGCTGGCAAAATGTATAACAGGAAACTCTGAGACATTGCATTCCATATATATATATATATATATATAATATATATATATATATATATATATATATATATATATATATATATATATATATTATATATATATGAAAAGTTTAAGTATCAGTATCATTATTGGGTAGGGCACCTAATAAAAAAAATCAATTGAAGCCCTACGTATTAATATGTCGGTGCATGTACGTACCTGGAATCTATATATTGTGCACAATTATCTGAATTTTATATCTCTTTCTGGTAACAACTATTCTTAAACAGTTACCTGTTATCTTAATCATTTCATGTACATGCTAACCTTTTATCTTATCACATTTTTTTTATACCATTTAACCCCATATGCATTTTTTAATGTAATTCTTATGTCATGCAATTATCAGCAGAACGGCAGTACTTTCTGTTGTGTATGTATCCTCATGACTAACAGTATATTAATATTAGTATGATATCATATGTATTTATCTTATACATGGATTGTATCTTCCATGCATTATTCTTTACTTATGAGTATTTCTATATATTTTATGTATGTATTTTTTTACATATAATCAGTTGCAAATTATTCCTTAACCACTTGATGGTAGCTAGGACTAACTATATCCTATCACACTCCTATGAATCATATATAAAGTAAGCTTTAATGTTCAGTGTTTGGTCGGTAGCTGATCGAGCATTAATGTAATAATTACATAGATAAGCATATATTTTACATATATGGAAATACTCCCATGACCCAAGGGGTCAATAGCGAGATAGGAGTGTGATATTTCTTAATAAACAGGACGCAAGCTAGACGCTGCCGTGTTATGTTTGCGATGCCCTGGTTTGCATTTGCCTGTATAATCATTAGCATTGTCTTGCAAAACAGGTCACAGTGCCTTCCTATGAGAAGCTGGTGACCTATCACCTGCAGAGGTAACACATAAGTTCCTTGTCACATGTTCGTCTGTCTGTATATTATGCATGCTGAGATAAGCTTTGTTCTACTATCTTTGTGAAAGACTTTGTAACTTTAGATCTCTACTTCTCTTCATCAAGAGCAGTTCTCTGAAACTAACTCTTCCTCTACTCCAGAGATGTAGTTCTTAATAAATTGTTAAGTTTGTTAACTCAGAGTTTGAGTCATTGCCTCTACACTTAAGGAAGATACTAAATGGGAACTTAGAAAATCTCGATGCATCGATGTCACTCTGACGAAATGGGAAGTGTAGACACAGAATACTTGCGTGTGACAGTCGCAAGCTATAACATTCAACGGGTCGCCTTCCTATACATAGGCGAGGCCCGTATACATGAAGTCTGACATACAATCTGGTTTACAAATCATAAAGTGAGCAGACTGTACCTCGAACATACGAACATACAGACAGATGACATAGATTACAAGTCATGTAGGCCGTTCTGGGTTATAGGTCACTATGGTTGTCTCAAGCAGGAAGATTTGTCAATAGTTTACAAAACAATAGATTTGATAACCACAGATGATGGCAAACCAGACACTGACTAATACAACACGTCATCTTAGCCTACTTTATCTTATTTGGTCTGATCACACTCCTGCAAGCAAACTGGTTGACCTCTTGGGTCACTGGTTTTAATCAATCATAGTTTTAGTTTTTATATATGGAATAACAGTCCATTTTTTTTTTATTAAGTAACACTTACACACACACACCCATATATACGTATGTATGTATAATATGATATATAATATATATTATATTATATATTTATACATATTATTATTATTTTAATTAATAATATATATATAATAATTATATATATATTATTATCTAATATATATATATGTATATGTTATTGAAACTGTGGTTGCCTCTTCATCTGTTGTACGATGGGGACTATATAGCCTCGACCTCTTATTGGATGATGATGATTGATATATATATATATATATATATATATATATATATATATATATATATGTATGTATATATATGTACATATACACACACACACATATATATATATATATATATATATATATATATATATATATATATATCATCATCATCCAATAAGAGGTCGAGGCTATATAGTCCCCATCGTACAACAGATGAAGAGGCAACACAGTTCAATACATCCGGTCTCTGTTGCCAACGTTCCAAGACAGTGGTCTCACTTTCAAGGCTAAAAAAAAGAAAATCCAAAACATATCCGTTACAAACTTGTCCAGCAAGATTAACATAAATCATCACAAGTGATAAGCACAAAAAATATATATGTTGAAGACTAACCAAAAGAGATGGAAGACAAACCTTACAACCCGAGGTTCGGTGGCTGAGAGATTTTCCAATCTGAGAAGGAGTCGACGACACAAACCAAGGAAGGAGAAGAGTAGGCGATCTAAGCAACGCATAATGGAACTGCTGTAGTGTTGTAATTTCAGGTTGGAACAAGGTGCTAATGGCCAAGGATTCGAGTCCAGGGAGGTGGTTTTCATGAGGGCTCGATAAAATTATCTCAAAATCATCTTTGTTCATTTTGCATTTGCACATTCATGTATAGTTTCTAATATCTGAAACTTACTCCTTGTTCGGTGACTACTATAAATCACATCGTACTTTGAGCAGCCTGCGAGTGCTTCCTACGTAAGTCTCTTCATTGCACGAACAGCAAGTATATAAGTACACCAGCCTGGACCGCATTAAAGTAAGGTAATTTTTCTGTGGCAAAAAAAAAAAAAATAAATAAATAAAATAAATAAATAAATAAATAAATAATCCACACATGGTTTTGTGATTCTTTAAGATACATTTGACATCAACTGCCGAGAAATGTTTCCTCATTATCTTCCTTAATTGCGGTGTAAATATGATATCATAAGTGTCTGGGAACCTGATATAATGTTCAAGTTTTGAAGCTAAATGTATCGGAGCTGACGGCTGAAAGGTTTTGTGCAGGGCCTTTCTGGCAAAACTAGAGAAAAGGGCCGCTGGATAGCGATTCGGCTTAAAGAATTCCTACAGGAAATTAATTTCATCGTGAAATTAATTTCCTGTCACTTGGTCCTGTTTACTGGATAACATTAGTTATAACTGACAGCTGGAAAGCTTCTTAAACTGATTTGAACGGGAAATGTTTATCATAAGACCTTCGGATCACTCAAATCTAGAAATCGATTACAATATAACTTTGTCTCCTATGAACTTTTTATTTCCCAATACTTCAGTTTCGACTTTCATCCTATGGTGATTCTTCACCATCTTGAAGTCCTGATGAGATGGACAATTAACCTATCTCACCCTCTACCCCTTACAGCTTCACAGGCTTGAGGTTTAGCCTTACTGTCTCTAATCGAGTTACGTTTTGAAGTTACGAAACAATACTTTTGATGACAGGTGCTAAGATCTCATACCCCCTTAGATCTATATCAGGCACTTCATAGATCTTTATCGACACTTCCCAGAACACCACCTGCATACTACCACGTGTTGATTTTGCCCTATTTTTGTTTTGTTACTATGAATCTTCTTACTTTTCTTTGTTTCAATCTGTTCTCTTTCCCGTCTCTTAAGTGTACCGGCAATCACAGTGATTATATTTAATTTATTCTTAAGTCATGTGTCTTTTTCCCAGTTATTCTATTATGTACTGTGCAGTTTTTTTAGCGAACTGACACAAACTAAAGTGAAAGAAATGCCTCTAGAAGCGTAAAAATCGCCCATTTTCCAGTAGTGAGAGAGCACTCCTGAATGGCGTCTTAGCTACAATGTCTGGCTTTGAACCTACAAGAAACCTGCATATTTAAATCGTGGCTTACTCAATGGCATACTGACTTCTTCCTTTCCTTCTTCTCTAGTATTTTTCAGATCTAATTAAGACGGGCGTATTCTGAATGCAATTGAGAATTAAGTAATTATCCAGACATGGTAAAGATTGTCATATTCTGAACGAAGATGAGAATAAACTTAATATTATACAACATTCAAATTTCTTTTAAGCTAGTGGCTATTTCACTCAAAGTCGTTTTGGGAGCGTTCTAGCTCATCCTGTGTTAAAGCTAATTATTTTTATCTCTGAATTTCAAGAGTTTCTGGAATATTCAGTTTGATGATGCTGCAGATGTGAAACTAGTTTATTAAATATGTACTGTAGACTCCCACTGAGGAAACAAAAGCTGTTAAATTAGCGCCATCGTGCAAAAAAGTTCCTCGGGAGAGAAAGGTTTGCCAAGTATCTACAAAGGAAGAATCTCATTAACTGCTTAAAAGTTTTAGGGTTTAAGAAACTTGGCTTCAGAGTCACTCAAAAAGCTTTTGTCTTTGCCCATAAAGAATAACACTAATTAGAACTTACTAGTGTGACTGTATCACGCGGATGACTATACACAAGAACTGCATAGCTAACCTTATTACTAATGGTAGAGGTCATTAATAAGCTTTTCTTTTCAATGATGATCTTGAAAAGAATGATACCATCCCAATGGTCAATAAAGATAGTAAGAGCTTCCTTCTGCTCCACCAGTACAGAGTGGACCGCTGAATTTACATGGAGCAGCGGCATCAACTATACCTGCAACAAAAAATTATGCTGTTCATCCCATGATCTTGAATGACAGACTTGCTGACTCAGCGCACACAAAACTGACTGATGTTTTGGAGCTCAGCAAGTTGTCTTCACGATGGGAACCTTGAATTTTTACACCAGAGCTGAGCCTGACCAGTGGCGGTAATTCCATGGACTCGGGCAGTGTTTCCAGGCTGACAAGACACTTTCTACGAGAGTTGACTTAGATCCTGAATCAGAAAGAGTCAAAGCAAGCGCTAGAAACACCGTGGTTCTCCACCTCCCCATAGTAAGCGGCAACAGGACAACAATGCAGGAGCATCAGCTTTCCTTTTGCATTGAAGTTAGGGGCGACTGGGTGAGGCTGAACATTTTTATTTACCTTTCTGAAAGCGCATTAAGACGTCTCTTATATTCATAATGTTTATCTTCTAATTATGGTTTTGTACGTAAGTATTTGTTTAACAAGACACATAAGGAAATATCATAGATCTCAGTTTCTTACAGTCTAGAAATTCAAATAGTTTTGAAGATGTGAGGTTAAACCATGTGGCATCCAGTGTCAATGACGTTCATATGTTGCCGAAGATTCAAGGTCGGCCAGCATACATATTTAGCATAGAAGTCACCATCAAGAGCATAAACTCTTCTTGTAGCCTCAATGAAAAGTAATGTCAGTTGAAGGAAAAAAGTAGAAGTTAGGCTAATAAAGGGCAAGGATCTTTCCTTACCTCAATTTGTCCTTAATGTTCTCAGGAATGCAAATGTTATATAAATTAATTTTCGTATCACTGCTCAGCAGATCAAGAATTTTCAGTATAATGAATAGTCATGTTGATCTTGCTTTGAATTAGTCGTGGGGTTTTTACGCTTATCAAGTAGCTCTGCATTGCGGTTCTTTCTCCCAGTCATTAAATTAGGCATTTCCTTTTGCTTAGACTTCTCGTTTTCTGTCCTGACATTACCTCATTTCATCTTCATGGTTCATTTTCGGAAACCTTCGCATTTACCATCATAGTTGACAGTTTTCTGGAATAACTTGTTCTCCGGCGTCATTTCTGCTTTCAAATAGACATTTACTTCCCTGACGAAATAGAGACGAAATTCAAGTGGAATTTCCTTCCAAAAGAGACGTCATTCCTGCACCTAAATATGAGTCCAAAGCCTCCGAAGTGAGAACAGGCTGAATGGGTCCTGATTAACGGAAAGAATAGCTTTGAGATCAAGTCAAATGAAACATCAATAGATTAAGGTAAGTTAGATGCCTTACAAAAAAAAGTAGCTTTCACCACTTTAATTATTGTCAGGCTAAGCACCTTTTAAATTAAGATAAACTAGCATTGCTCAAGCGTTTCAAGGATACATGCATCTTTTATTAAATTAAGCTAGATGCCTTCTTTGGCATAAATAGTTAAATTACATAGGTAATGTTTAATATCACCAAGTAAAAGAGAGGTTTAATATCTCTCGAATAACAAAGAATAAATATCCCTTCAATAAAGACAAGTCAGTTAACTCATAAGTAGCAGATTATAAGGCCAATGTCTCTCATTTTGGTGGTTTTCTCTTTATTCTTCCTCCTTCCGAGGTCACCTCCTATTAGGCAAAAGAGGTTATTGTAATAACAAACATCAGTGGTATGATCTCATCTTTTGAGAGCTGCGTGATGTTAGCGAAGATGGTTCTCTGTTGGAGGTTCTGATGGATTTTTATTTATGTACTCATCTTTACCATTCCATTACACGTCTATTTTTTTCCCACAGTCCTTGTCATTAAGACATCCCACTCTGTGTGAAGTTCTCCTTTGAAAAAATTCGTTTTGATTAATAATAGTGACAGTTAAATGATACTCATAGTAGCACGAGTCTTCCAGTGGAGAAACAAATCCACAGTCGTGCAAATGTACTACATATATTAGATTTGAAACTGAAAGGATAGCTTTCGGAGTCTGTTCGGTTCTCCTTTCAACCTGACACGTTTATGTAGCTCTCCGACAAAGTAAACATAAAAGGAGTCAACAGAATAAGCGACTTGTTTCGGAACCATAGAACCGGCCGTCAAGCATAGATCAGGCAATGCCGTCGTTTTCTGATGAAAGCCCCGCCAGTCGTCTGGAATGTCGAATTGGTCCTTATCCAATACCGTATTTCTGATGGTCTTCAACGGCATAGGAGGCACGGCAGCATCGGTTACTGGAAGTAGCCGAGTTACTTGAACGGGAGAAATAGAGGCAACCGCAGCATCAGATGTTGCTAAAGAGACAACCCTATCATAATGGTCTTTATTCTTGAAGCCTTTAATACATTTCTTGGAAATAAGATTATTGGTAAATTTATCCTCCTGTGTGAAAGATTTATAGCCTTCCATAGATGAACCATTATCTACCTCCACACCATCCACTAGTCGTTTTATGCCAACATCTTTACTTCTAAAAATGGGGTCTCCTTTGTCTCCCATTCTTGCCAATTTATGCCTGGAATCTGTTGAAACGGAAATTCTACAGAACTGTGAACTTTCACTAAGACCCATTTTTTGGGTGAGTTAATATGTAGATGATTTTGTTCATTATTTTTAAAGGTAAACCTTCAGATTTTGAAAATTAATGGCATTTTGCCCTCTATCCAGTTCACAGCAGAACACAAAACAGACGATGAGTTGCCATTTTTAGACATACTGATTTACCACTTTCACTTCTAAATTTACAGTATATCGCAAAGAAACCAGTGCAGTAACATATATTCATTTTTTCTCTTGGCACAATAAAGAAGTTGAAACCAACATCTTCGTCAATTTTGTTTTGAGAGCTCTGAGAATCTGCGACCCCAACTTCATTGACAGGGAACTTAAACACATCAAAGATGTTTTACTTAAACTTTGTTACCCTGAACATTTTATCAATAACGCTTTTAAAAAGCCTAAAGCATATTCTACATAGCTTTTTCAAAAGAAAATGACAAAGAAATTTACGAACTGTCTTGCACTCCTTTTTAATCCATATTTAAAACAGAATACGGAAAACTGTAAACAAAAGTCAGTGATAAAATAAATGTAGTCTTTAATTATAACAACACTATTTAAAGACTTCACATACACAACAATAATACAACGAATCACAATAAACATATTGGTGTTTATGAAATTCCCTGTTCTGATTTGACTAAATATTTTGGGGAAAGTGATAAAGGGTTGGTTGCCCACCAGAATCGGGGAACACAAAAGAGCATACCAATTGCATGCGGAAAACAATGTGGTAGTTAGTCACAGTCTTAAGCTCGGTCACCACATAAATTGGGAAGAATACAAAGTCATTTTTAGAAGTAAAGATGTTGGCATAAAACGACTAGTGCATGGTGTAGATGTAGATAATGGTTCATCTATGGAAGGCTATAAATCCTTCACACAGGAGGATAAATTTACCAATAATCTTATTTCCAAGAAATGTATTAAAGGCTTCAAGAATAAAGACCATTATGATAGTGTTGTCTCTTTAGCAACATCTGATGCTGCGGTTGCCTCTATTTCTCCCGTTCAGGTAACTCGGCTACTTCCAGTAACCGATGCTGCCGGCGCCTCCTATGCCGTTGAAGACCATCAGAAATACGGTACTGGACAAGGACCAATTAGACGTTCCAGACGACTGGCAGGGCTTTCATCAGAAAACCAATGTATATAGAATAAGGTCTCGCTTATTCCATATACCTTGCACAAAACGTCGCCATTGCCTGATCTATGCGTGACGGCCGGTTCCAAAATTCCTAAACAAGTGGCTTATTTTGTATGACTCCTCTTGTGTTTACTTTGTTGGGGAGCTACATCAACGTACCAGGTTGAAAGAGGAACCGAACAGACTCCCGAAAGCTATCCTTACAGTTTTAAATTTAATATCTGTACATTTTCATGACTATGGATTTGTTTCTCCAATAGTGACAGTGTCATTCGATTTACCCGAAGAATGCCAAAGGAGATTAAGACAAGAAAACCATATCATATCACACATGAGACTTCCTTATCATTTCCCACGGAAATTTCTAGTGAACAGCATATCTTTTTTTATTTCCTTCAGCTGATGGAGTGCCCCACCCACATAATTATGACGAAACCCCAGTTGTTCAGTGTTCGTATATATAGAGGGACCATTGCTATGGGAAGTATTCATTTCTAGAATTCTTGCGAAAGAAAAGACTTGTAAGACAGTATAACAGGTTTGGTTTTATCAGTAGAATTATGTCAAAACTCTTCCATAACAAGTAAAAACCTAGCTTTGCTTTGTAAACTCCTACATCAGAATAACAAAATTCCCAGATCTGTAAAAGTTAAGGTAAAATCGAAGGGACATTTAAAAAGACTGTGCAATTTATGCTTTGTTAACCTAAAAAGTCGAGGATTATAAGAATGAGCTTTTTTCCTCTTTCTCTGCGTGATTTATAATATAAATTTTTTTTATCCATTTCTGTCAGAGGCAACGAAAATGCAACGGTCCTTACTTATCCTCCTCGGCATCGCCGCCTGCGCCGTGGCTACTCCTTTCCAGGACTGCGGTAAGAAAACACTTCTTTGTCAGTCATTCCTATTGGTCTTACTCCAGGGCGGCCTCTTGCCACATTTGCTCTGCAGAAGTCAGGACCTATCAGTGTTCGATGTGGTAAAGCTTCAACTTTCTACCTAGCTTTAGAAGTCTCTTCCTTCTTTGGTTTCCTTGACTAAAAGACACCTCTCGTGTTTTATTCTCTCTCTTCTTTCGGGGTTTAGTCCTACCCTTACTTCTCTCTTCTGGCTTCCATCGGTCCTGGGCTACATAAGGTCTTACGTTGTCCTTCCATCGTCCTCTGAATTTCAAACCCGCTGAATCTCAGAGTTTTCTGGGAGTTATATTGTACATTCTCTTGATTTTCTAGATCTTATTTCTGTGCTTGTAGCAACTAATTATTAGATACAATTAAACCTGATGGGAGTTCTCAAAGCAATTAATGAATATCACGGACGTGTTTTGGTCTTATTATTATCGAATAGAATCTCGTAAGAAAAGGTCAGACTTATACTTGATCAAATGTGATAGTGAAAATATTACTTGGTTGTGTAAACACCTTGGTAGTTTACCATACCTCTTTCTGTCCACTTCACTTTTTTTCTTCGAGACTTCTTAAGTAACTACCCATTCACTCTAACAGTACCTTGTCTTTTCTTTTCGATAAACCTGTAATATTGTCATTAAAAACTTACTGACTTCACATGCAATTTAGACAATGAATAGAATATTTCAAGCAAAGATCGAATGGTGATGTAATGATGCATAGCCTGGTTCTTGTTCCACTTCCACTATAGTATACCTGGTTTTGAACATTTCTTGAATTCCTACATTGACTCATCTATCAATGCATGGATCCAGAGTACCTGCATTGAGTCACGCATCATTCTCATCCAACGTTTCACTGTTCCAGGGTCCAAGGGAACAGTTGTGGCGTTTGAAGTTGAAGGCTGCTCAGCACCTCCATGCATCCTGCAGAGAGGCCACTCTTACCTGGTCACCATCCAGTACACTTCAAGTAAGAACTTCATGCTGTGTTGCTCTCTAAACTTAGCTTTAACGTCTTATTAGGCTTTCAGTTGAGCTTACAAATGTGTATTATTGAACTGAACGAAATTTTGCACTCTCGATTAATAACAAACTTCTGAAATCCCAATTAGGCGTCGACACTGATACACTGACGCTTGGTGCATCGGCTTCCATTGGCGGCTTCGAAGTCCCGTGGCCTGGCGTCGATACAGATGCTTGCAAGCAGCTGGAAGGAACCGAAAACCCATGTCCCATTGAAAAGGGAACCGCTGTCGACTGGCAGTTCCCGGCAGAAGTTTTGTCGGAATACCCGAGAGTATGCTCCTCACCATCTTGCTTTCTGAAATTTGAATGTGTGTGTGTGTGTGTGTGGGTGTGTGTATGAGAGAGTGAGAGAGAGAGAAGAGAGAGATGCAATGAAAAGTGATATAGTTTTTTTATTATTATTATCTAATTATCTAATACCTTAGAAAGAAATCAGTACGGATTTGGAAAATAGTATATCTAAACCTGCACATTTCAAGTGCAGTTCAGTGGGGAATCTATGAAAAATTCTTGCTTTAAATTTGCCGACCAGATTTTCATAATTATCAAATTTTCACAATATTAAGAATTACTATCAGAAAGAATTATGATAAATAGATTTGCACTGTAATGTATTCAGGATATTCACTTTTCACATCTTAATTCCACTCTCCAGATCCAAACAACGGCAACCTTCAAGCTGATCGACTCCAACAGAGATTATCAATTCTGTGCCAAGGTGCCCGCCATGATCGTGTGAGAAGAAGAAGAAGCGCTTGGTTGAGCAACTCATGTTGTTTGTTTAATCTTTTACATATATAGTGTATTTCTTCCATGTAAACTTCAGTAATTTCAATAATTAATTTATGTCAATCATTTTAGAAAGAGATGTCCTCAAACATGTACATAGATAACATAAACATTATTCATGGAACACTTTAAATTTAGATGAAGATGATTGGAGTCCTCAATGGAAACCTAGTCTTAGTCTTACTGATGTAGGAAATAATGTGTATTATAAGATGCTTCTGCTGTTATTAAAACAGTTTCTTCTTTCATTTAATTGTCCATTACTTTAGGTAAACTTCAAAGGCAAAAATCCTATTTTTAAATAAAATGAAGATTAAATTTTAAGTTTTATTTTCATCACATTGTCACAAGGAGTCTTCACTGGAGACACACAGACACACATAAATATATATATATATATATATATATATATAATATATATATATATATATATATACATATATAGAGAGAGAGAGAGCGAGTGGTGGAACTAGGTTATTATGGGCCCTGATGCAAATTATTTGAGTGGGCTTCTATCATACATGAAAAGCAAATTTAATTGCCATTACTTGATTTACCAGTAACTAATGTCAATAAATGAATCAAAACACACATTTGTTTTTATATAATTTATGGGTGTGCATATATATATATATATATATATATATATATATATATATATATATATATATACTTGTATATATGCATCTTTATTATTCATCTACAGTTTGATTTAAGCACCATCTCTGCATTAACAAATAAGCATCAAAATGTGTCGCTGTGCATTCATGCTTTTGTATTTCTTGGGTCAGGTGCCTCCAATCTCTTACCCCATTAACCCAGGCAGCATCAAAAGGCAAAGATTGGCAAAAACCACCATGGTTCACAATAAGCGCTATCTGTCGATGGTGAATAACATAACCACACCCTAGGCAATGCAATACCGGACTTGGATTTCTTAAAATAGAAAGCGTCTGAAAAACATCATCCGTCATGATGTTTATCCCTTGGGAATGGCCCTTTGAGTCTACATGATCCTTTTGCTATAATTAATGTTTTCAACTCACTGTTTTCAATGTCAGCAGGATAGTGTCCTCGGTCTGAAGTCAATGTGTCTTTCTTTTGAGTTTCAGCACTTTAAACACCAGTTTCTGCATTTGTGTTGGATTCCGTTTCAGTTATATTCAAATCATTTATGAGACCTAAAACGACTAATTTTTGGTCTGACTCAGAAGACTTGGAACAATATCCTAGCTCCACCCCCTTTTCGCCTACATGTTCAAAATCTGGAGACTTTTATCTACAACATCTTCACTGCTAGAGCAACTTGGCTTTGCATAATAATAATAATAATAATAATAATAATAATAATAATAATAATAATAATAATAATAATAATAATAATAATAATAATAATAATAATAATAATATAGGTGTAATAATGATAATGATGATACTATAGCATAGATAATAAAAACTACTACTACTACTTCTATGATCATCATTATCATTAGTATTTTCATTATTTCTATTACCATAACATATTTACAATTACATCACCAAATCAATCTACTGCGATATTACGATGGACCCCAATCACAGTGGGTCCTACATATATATATATATATATATATATATATATATATATATATATATATATATATATATATATATATATATCATATCATCATCATCATCCAAGAAGAGGTCGAGGCTATATAGTCCCCATCGTACAACAGGTGAAGCGGCAACACAGCTCAATACATCTGCTTCCAACGTTCCAAGACAGTGGTCTCATTTTCAAGGCTAAAAAAATTAAAACCCAAAACATATCCGTTACAAACTTGTCCAGCAAGACTAACATAAATCATCACAAGCGATAAGCACAAAAAATATGGATATGTTAAAGACTACGTAAAAGAGATTGAAGACAAACCTTACAACCCGAGGTTCGGTGGCTGAGAGATTTATCAGCCTGAGGAGTCGACACTAACCAAGCAAGAAGAGTAGGCTATCTAAGCAACGTATAATGGAACTGCTGTAGTGTTGTAATTTCAGGTTGGAATAAGGTGTTAATGGCCAAGGATTCGAGTGCAGGGAGGTGGTTTTCATGAGGGCTCAATAAAATAATCTCAAAATCATCTTTGTTCATTTTGCATTTGCATATTCATGTATAGTTTCTAATATCTGAAACTCAGGGGTAGAAAGCTTACTCCCTGTGCGGTGACTAATATAAATAACATCGTACTTTCAGCAGCCTGCGAGTGCTTCCCACATAAAGTCTCTTCATTGCACGAACAGCACAGCAAGTATATAAGTACACCACACAAAAATAAATAAATAAATAAATAAATAAATAAATAAACCACACATGGTTTTGGGATTCTTTAAGATAAATTTGACATCAACTGCCGGGAAATGTTTCCTCATTATCTTCCTTAATTGTGGTATAAATATGATATCATAAGTGTCTGGGAACCTGATATAATGTTTAAGTTTTGAAGCTAAATGTATCGGAGCTGACGGCTGAAAGGTTTTGTGCAGGGCCTTTGTAGGAAAACTAAAGAAAAGGACCACTGGATAACGCTTCGTCTTAATGAATGCCGACAGGAAATCAGTTTCATCGTGAAACAAATGAATCGAGTTTAAAATTCCGTGAACAGAAACTATAAAAGTTTTGTCCCAAACCAGTAAACATGGCCTTACGAAAAGTTATCGTGCTGGAACCATCATTCTCTCGTATGACCAAGGGATCAAGGGTGTAATCTATTATTATTTTCTTTCTCGAATGTAAATTTGATATTAGCGTGTGAGGCGTTTGCATATTTTAACTCGCAATGATGTTAGAAAATAGTCTTACTATAAGCTGAATTCGAATTTGACACAGGCTAATATAGATGATGATTCGATGAGAGAACAAAAAAATCTTCCCGGAAGTAGATTCTATTGCTGGTGACAGGTAGCTCCTGTTGTTTCTTCGTATGAACTGTCTGTCAAGACCTGTAGGTTAAAGATAAAAACAACATCTGGAAGATGGCGCTGCCCTACACTAGAAATAGAATCCTTCCATCAATATCATCTGTTGATGTGGTGTTAATCACTTCTGATCAGGTGTAACGTTTATGTGTTACTGATAATTTTTCCATGGTAAAGACTTTTCAATAGTGAATGAAATTAGTAAACGGTAGAAAAAACTAACAGTTAGAGAAAGAGATACTGACAAAGGACATTTCATGACTGTAATTACAGAAGCTTAATTAAGAAAGCAACTGGAGGCGTCTTGTCACTTGGTCCTGTTTACTGGATAACATTAGTTATAATTGACGGTTGGAAACCTTCGGATCACTAAAATCTAGAAATCTTTTACACACACACACACACAATACTTCAGCTTCAACATTCATCCTCTGGTGAGTCTTCACCATCTTGAAGTCCTGATGGGATGGACAATCAGCCTATCCTCTCCCCTCTACCCCTTAATCCTTCCAGCTTCACAGGCTAGAGGTTTAACCTTACTGTCTCTAATACAGTTATATTTAGAAGTTACGAAACAATACTTTTGAGGACAGGTGCTAAGATCTCATACCCCCTTAGATCTATATCAGGCACTTCATAGATCTTTATCGATACTACCCTTGAAAAACGAACACCATCTGCGCACTACCATTTGGCGAATTGTGTTTTGTTACTATGAATCTTCTTATTTTCTTTGGTTTTAATCTGTTCTCTTCCCGTCTCTTAAGTGTACCGGCAATCACAGTGATTATATTTAACTTGCTCTTTAGTCCTCTGTCTTTTTCCCAGTTGTTCTGCGATGTACTGCGCAGTTTCTTGACAAACTGACAAACTAAAGTGAAAGAAACCAGTCAGTAGAAGCGTAAAAGCCTCCCATTTTCTAGTAGTGAGAGAGCACTCCTATATCATTTCTTAGCTACAATGTTTGGCTTTGAACCTACAAGAAAGCCTGCATATTTAAATCATGGCATACGCAATGGCATACTGACTTCTTCCTTTCCTTCTTTAATATTTTTAAGATCTAATTAAGACGGACGTGTCCTGAACGCAATTGAGAATTAAGTAACTTTCCACCTTGGTAAAGATTGTCATATTCTGAACGAAGATGAGAATAAACTAAATATACAACATTCAAATTTCTTTTACGCTAGAGGCTAATATACTCAGAGTCGTTTTGGGGGCCTTCTAGCTCAATCTAAGTTAAAGCTAATTCTTTTGTATCGCTAAATTTCAAGAGTTTCTGGCATATTCAGTTTGATGATGCTGCAGATGTGAAACTAGTTTATTAAACATGTACTGTAGACTTTCATTGAGGAAACAAAAGCTGTTAAATTGCACCATCGTGCAACAAAAAAGTTCCTCGGGAGAGAAAGGTTTGCCAAGTATCTACAAAGGAAGAATC
Organism: Macrobrachium nipponense; assembly: GCF_015104395.2. NCBI lineage: Eukaryota > Metazoa > Arthropoda > Malacostraca > Decapoda > Palaemonidae > Macrobrachium > Macrobrachium nipponense. The sequence goes on along the minus strand of NC_061100.1, from coordinate 87,014,129 downwards.
TCATTAACTGCTTAAAAGTTTTAGGGTTGAAGAAACTTGGCTTCAGAGTCACTCAAAAAACTCTTGTCTTTGCCCAGAATGAATAACACTAATTAGAACTTACTATTGTGACTGTATCACGCGGATGACTTTACACAAGAACTGCATAGCTAACCTTATTACTAATGGTTGAGGTCATTTATAAGTTTTTTTCTTTTCAATGATGATCTTGAAAAGAATGATACCATCCCAATGGTCAATAAAGATAGTAAGAGCTTCCTTCTGCTCCACCAGTACAGAGTGGACCGCTGAATTTACATGGAGCAGCGGCATCAACTATACCTGCAACAAAAATTATGCTGTTCATCCCATGATCTTGAATGACAGACTTGCTGACTCAGCGCACACAAAACTGACTGATGTTTTGGAGCTCAGCAAGTTGAGCTGAGCCTGACCAGTGGCGGTAATTCCATGGACTCGGGCAGTGTTTCCAGGCTGACAAGACACTTTCTACGAGAGTTGACTTAGATCCTGAATCAGAAAGAGTCAAAGCAAGCGCTAGAAACACCGTGGTTCTCCACCTCCCCATAGTAAGCGGCAACAGGACAACAATGCAGGAGCATCAGCTTTCCTTTTGCATTGAAGTTAGGGGCGACTGGGTGAGGCTGAACGTTTTTATTTGCCTTTCTGCAAAAGCGCAGCATTAAGACGTCTCTTATATTCATAATGTTTATCTTCTAATTATGGTTTTGTAAGTAAATTTTTTTTTAACAAGACACATAAGGAAATATCATAGATCTCAGTTTCTTAAAGTCTAGAAATTTAAATAGTTTTGAAGATATGAGGTTAAACCATGAGGCATCCAGTGTCAATGAGATTCGTGTTGCCGAGATGCAAGGTCGGCCAGTATGCATATTTACCATAGCAGACGCCGCCAGGAATTTAAACTCTTCGTGTAGCCTCAATGAAAAATACCATCCGTTGAAGGATAAAAGTAGAAGTTAGGCTAATTAAGGGCATAGACTTCCATTACCTTCATTTGACCTTAATTTTCTCCGGAATGCAAATGGAAATGAATTTTCGTATCACTGCCTGTCTCTACACCCATTAATTTTTTCGCCAATACTGAAGTATTCACCTTGTGAAACTCTTTTGGTCCTTCTTTTTTAATTTGTAAAACACTGCCTTAATTAATATCTCCGGATGGAAGTAATTTGTTTTTAGAAATGCAGAAGGTGGTTTTCCAGTATTCGGTAGGGAGGAAATGTCAGAAATCAAAGAGTTGTCGAACTGTGTTGAGAGTCATGAGATGAAAAAGAATATGATATGAAGTACGTCTCTTGTGCCATTAAACCTTCTCGCTCAGTTAGAGATCCTGGGTGGATCCTGGAAGGATGGATGACATTGTGGACAACCAGAGAACAAGCATTGTCTGTGCCGTTATTATGGTAATATTTACTCTAACAAGAAAGAAACAAAAGACTAATTTTTTTTATAAATTTAAGCTCTCTGTTAAGATAAGTCTTTTTGAACAATATTTCCCCTACAAAATCGCAATGTTAACTGTTTTATTTATTTCGTTAATGAGATCCCATAATGGTAGAATATTGGCATCCTCCACTATACTCGACCCATGAAAACCTGATCGTACAAAACTGCTCCTGTTAAAAGCACTTAAAGAATCTTGATGAAGTTTCCTTCCGATAGGAGTTTTATTTTATTTCCAACGCGTGAAATGCTTCCAGATTCTGCCATGGCATGTACTCACGAAACTAGACTTCATATCTTCCGCCACTTTATTGGTAATTTAGTATGCCATTTCCATTCGCTTCTCATCGAATGGAGACCTAACCTTCCAAATTCTGGACATCAAAGTAAATCGATGAGGCACACTAGGAGGTAGCGGATAGAGGCTTTGGTATAAACAAAATTGTTTAACGTCACCGCCGGTATCAAGAGAAAAATAAAGAAGAAGAGTAACGTGTGCACACTCAGTGTGGAGCCCTAAACGTCAGCTGCCGTGGTCACAGGCTCTCCAAGATCTTTATCTCTAGAGTTACAGATCGTTATCAAGACGCGATTTGCTCTTTGTTACGAAATGACTACAAAATGACGAAATAACCTGATTTGTTTTTATTCAATTTTAATTGCTTCCAATAACTGTTGTATTCGTATGTTATTTAAAAAATGACAATGAACTGCTCGTGTGCAGTATGTACTCCACTGATTTGCATTATCAGTTTATATTTGTATCATCAAAAATGTGCATTTCACACACACACACACACACACACACACACACACACATATATATATATATATATATATATATATATATATATATCTATATATATATATATATATATATATATAAAATCGGCAAAATCAACGAAAGGTATTTGTAGTTGAAAGGCGGCATAAACTTATACCCTCTTGCGGTGGCAGTGTGGTTTAAAGTTTCACTGTGCCTATTGAATTTGTTGGGTTCGATGATTCGCGCCTGTGAGCCGACGAATTTCTTATCGACTAAAAAATTCCCCTTTGGTTAATATACCTGAAAATATATTAATTCCTAGGTAAAGTGAATTAGATATTCAAAGACATTTGTAGCTCGATGTATGTATATGAATCACGGTAATTTTATTAATGTGATATGACTCATATATATATATATATATATCTATATATATATATCTATATTAGGATATATTATATATATATATGTTATATATATATATATCTATATATATATCTATCTAATGTAATAATTATAGATAATATTATAATTATATATAATATTAGGTATGTATTGAATGATTAAAAATGGGATTTGTTGCTGCAGATGCAAATATTTTTTTTTTATATTGACAGCTGTGGATATCAATTAATCTTCTAAAATTGCAGATGCGGACATTTGATGACCATACCCTCTCTGATGCTGATGCGGATCCGGATACTGAGTAAATCTAAGTAATATAGGTATATTAATTGTTAAAGACGACTTTCAGCCAAATAATTCAAAATGATGTGTTCCCACATCATATTTGATGTATACTAATTGAAAGTAGAAACATAAGTGATACTCATGTATATGTGTGCGTGTATGCTTTCACATGAACATACAAACAGTAACAACGATACACGAATGTTTTAGTTGTCTTGGCACAAAGTTATTTCATGTTCATTGCAAGATAAGGGTAACAAAACTTAAAGCCATTCTTCGCATTAGAGAGAGAGAGAGAGAGAGAGAGAGAGAGAGAGTGTGTTTCCTGAAAAATGAAATGCAATACCTTGCCTTTATGATTACAACTGCTGTAAATGACACGACGTTACTTAAACAAATATGTTTTAAAACAAATAAGCTATAACAGAGCTACTTATAAATATAAAATGTATGAAATGTGTAATTGGGGATCGTGTATTCTGTATCATAAAACGAAAAAGTCAAATTTAGCAACAACAAAAAACTATTTATAGCTACAATGTATGAGTATGAACTATCGAACCCTGTGCAGTGGGTGATAACCTCATATCCGCATACTCACACTGTGGATGTGGATGCGGATGTTGCTCACAATACTAATGTGGATGTTAAGAAATTGTGGATGTGGATTTATAAAAAAAAAATTCGGATAATCCGCGGATGTGGATATCCAATTCCATCTCCGCCCATATGCGCTGCAGCACATGGAGGGAGATGGAATATCGTCTCAACATTGTGAGGGCAACTGGAGGTGCACCTGTGGAATGTATATATTGCATGAAGTGCTCTGAATGTACCTAAACTTGAGGAAATGTAAGACATTCTACAAAAAACTGCATTTCTCTATTCTATGTTATATGGTTTCTGAGTAATAAATACTTGTAATGGTAGCTACTGGGTGGGAGCTTGCTTTATATATATATATATATATATAATATATATATCTATATATATATATATATAATATGTGTAATATATATATATAATTATATATATATATTACATACATACTACATACAACATCATACATACATACATACATACATATATATCATGCCGATGAAGTGGAAACCCAATATAAGGCCATCAAAGGTAGGAATGGCTCGCAAACACTTGACGTAATTTAATGTAACCGACAGCTACGTTAACCTCTCCAATCTGTAAATGACAGATTGATATAAAAGACTTCAAAGCAATAGCTACAGCCCAGCACGAGTTGACTTGCCTGTTTTTCACTTTTATGCTTTGCCACCTTTTATTCTTGTATCAGGATAATCAAGTAGGTCTTGATCTTCCTTAAGTTAGCTAGGTGAACAATTATGTTTATGATTGTTATTTTATAATTGACATTCATTTTTATCATCAATTTTATATTGTGTCACTGTAGTAGCCTTAATAGTGCAATGGATATAGTGCAAATGCCGTCGGTTTCACTAAACTATGTCAAGTGTCCGTGGTGAACGTTCCCTTCTACCCTTGATGTCCTTATTCATGTACACACTTACAATATATATATATATATATATATATATATAATATATATATATATATATAATATATATAGATATCTATAATATATATCTATATATATATATATATATATATATATATATATATTTGTGTGTGTGTGTGTGTGTGTGTGTGTGGTTTGTGTGTGTATACATACATAAAGAACAATTTATATACACTGAGAAACAAATGAACCGGTCAAGTGAAGTACATAAGGAAGAAAATCAGGAGTCCAAAAGTAAACAAAGACAATAATGATGAGGAATACGGTGCCATCGTAGCAGCTTGATAGGCTGAACGAACCGAACTGGCGAAGCTAGACGAAAAGTTTTCTCAACGCTCACATATAAAAACGAGGAATATGTGAATTCTAGCAGATGGCGTAAGGATATTTTAAGCAAAACAACAGGACTGGGAATATGTTTGTTTAGTGGGCTGTAACGTGAGAACATTTTCGAAGACCAGATATACGAAAAGCTTCATGTGTTCTCCAGCACACCCACATGCTTTTTGTCAGTCTGTTACTCACATGCGCACGACTTTTTAGACTGTTATCTCTTATTTTTCGCGAAATGGTCTACCTCTTTTTTTCTTTTCTGTGTGCCTGTCTGCCTGTAGTATAACTTTTTTCTTTCTTTTTACTGTTTGGCTTGCATCTTCCTCGTCCCCCACTCTCTAGACTTCACTTATTTTCTTTTTCGGATTTTCGATTTGCCACGCTTTCAAAGAAGAAGAAAAATCGTGGGAAATTCTATCATTAGATGACAAGCCTATCTCAAGAGGCTACAGCAGAAAAAGTACAACCTTTAGCCACCTGGAGGAAGGTGAATGATATTTCCGCCCCCGGAACCCCATCTCCCCAGATGTTTCATTAGTCACATCCTTAGCTTCTGAATTTCTTCGTTTTCATCTAATTTCTCGTGATTTCCTGCTTGTCTAGACCATTTAATGTAAAGTCGAAAGTACGTAAAAATGCATACTATATAATTAAAGTTTTAAAAATTCCTCAGTCATTTGTTGTTTGCCATGATTTAAATGACGATGGCAGTTCCGCCTGGAATTTAGGGCATAAAAGTAATGTTATAATTTCAAACCTTAATAAAAAGAACCATCCTTGCAGAAGACTTTTTCAGATTTTAAGATGCCGCCCTCACGACGTACTTCCACAAGGGGAGAAACGTCGATCCAAGTTGAGGGACCATTCTGAAGGGACAATATCTAGAAAATCTGCAAAATATATAAATACAAGGTGTGATTTTTCCCTGGCGCATAGGTTGTAAACATTATATTCTTAACTTAACCTGAAGTGGTCTTTGTAGTTAATACTCATACTAACAACAAGGATCAAGTAAAAAAGTACTCAAATTAAACACTTCCATATATTCTCAGTTAAGTGGAAACAAAATTATTGAACAGAAACATAGCCTGAATTCAATACACCAAATAAATTAAAGTCCTAAAATCTATGGTCAAATAGAGCCTTGCTCCACCAACGAAAATTAAAATAGATACGCTAAAATAGATATGCTATATCTTATTAAAAATAATTTTTCTGTAATGTTTATTCATAAATATCCTATCCTAAAACTCCAGTATCTTTAACTTAACGCGAAACACTTTTTTTCCGACCTTTTTAGGCTCTTCCATCGACCTTTCCTAACCACCTAAGACCAACAAGAACAAAGTAGTCTGTAGGCTTACTCCCAGAGTAAGCAAAAAAGTTGCCTGACCATAGAGAGTAACCATCTAGGCATTGCACTATTATGTAAGAGTGATGAAAATATTCGATATGATCATCTTCAAAATAGGCTAAAGATGGAATCTAATAAAATGCTTAGAAGTAGCTAAACAAACTAGTAGGAAGGGAGATGTTGTAAAGAATATCATGAATTTACAGTTACATGTTATGGGGGGTATTTCTGATGGGGTAAGTAAGCTATATTGTAAGACGTAAGTTAGGTATATCACGTATAAATACCTTCAGCTAGCAGCAGTTGGCTTGGCTATATACCTAGCAGTACTGAACCTGCATCTAGAGCCACAATCATAAACTGAGGCCTTGCTCAGCAAATTCAGCATGAGCACAAGAAATAATTGGTAGCTGGAAATTGGATACAGTTGAGGTAATGAGTGATTTTTCTCTGACAACTCTGGATAGCTAGCAGATAACCTGGCCGGGGACATGGGTGAATCCATTGGCTCATACACCAAAGGAAAGGCAATTCATTATAGCTTGCAGTTATCTTAAATACTGCAGGCGATGTCGCGACAATGAACTGGCTCCCCTTTGGTGCATAAAGCCAATGCATTTACTATGGACTCTGGATCCTTAATGGATAGACAAATTTAGATAATGACTCCCGCTTCGGGTATATGGCATTACCAAGAATCTAATGGTTTATAAATATATAGGATAAACCGAAAACTGCATAAGAACCTTGATTCATTGAAAACAAAAAATGCAACAGGCATGACGTTAATTCAACAGATATATAGGCTACTATACATCATAAACTGGTTGTGAAACAGCTCCAAAGAATGATAAAAGTTATTATGATATGTATATCTATCCAGGGGGAACTGATAGAAATGATAGATGAGTGTGCACGATCTTAACAGTCAAACAGGAGAACAAGATCATTTCTACAAGATGCATGTCAGCAATGGTTTCTTTATCAGGAAAGCGATAAAAGGAGGGAAACTGGTACATGAGATGCTAAATATTACGTGCCAGCCCTTTACAAATGTTGGCAGTAAAAACAGATGTGCATCTGAACCCTGTCACAAAGTTAAAGAAAAAAGTTGTGTTGCGTGAAAAAAATAGAATCAATAGGAGATTTAGTTGTATTGCCATCAGTAATTTCGTTCTTGGTTGACACGAAAGAAAACCATTCTTCGATACTACATTTCTTTAAGATGTTCTATTCGCTTTAAATTCGTGAAATAGAATTGTGACAGTAGTAATTTGTAAAAATTTAGATGACGCTTATAATTATAAAGAGCCCGGCAAGTCTTTCACTAATTATCAAATGGGACATTAGGAGACGGTGATGAAACACCGTACATAGAAAACAACCCTCCCTTGTTTAGGCCGGTTGAACAGAACGCAACTGAAATCTCAAAGTAAACAACATACTCTTATTTCAATTCAACTTGGATCTGGAATCTCGTCTAGTGCAGCAGTTGTAGCCTAATCATTGTCATTCAGTCAGCGTTGGGTCTTCATACTCCAGATCTCGTAAAAGATCCGAATATTTTGGAACGAAACCAAAATTTTAACAAGATTTGTTGGTAATTTACTGCTAGCTAGCTACTAGGCTACCTACCTATAGCTAGCCTAGTAGGTATGTTCCGGGTAGCCTAGGCGTAAGGTATCCTATCGTAAGGTTAGTATACTAGTCTCTGGAGATTTATGTCTTAAATATGAACGTAGGGTAGTATGTTACTCATAGGCCCAGTCAAATGGGTTGGCTAGGTTCGTTGGTAGATCTAGGGTACTTATCCGCTCCACCTAGACTATGGCAGTTGCGGTTTTCTATGCAGTTTTACCTACTGAACAAGAATTTTAAGTAATATTTATTCGGACGACTGTAATTAAACCCCCAGGGGCCAGTACTAAACACGGCGAAATAACATTGGACGCCCCAATTCCTAGTGGATGTCGTATCCGCAGCTAGCCTACTTTCCTTGCCGTCCGTGCGGACTGCTTTTGTAGAAATAGCTACCTGTTCGTCTTCTAGGGGAAACAACCGACTGGACTAGCCAAGCCACTATCTACTGCATTTGAGGCCACCCTCCGAAAAAGTACTTTACCACGTCCTGACAATGGAGATGGTCATCAGTTGTGAGTTGTTGGTGGTGAGAGGTGCAGCTTGAGACCTCTACTCTCCTTTTGAAGTAAGTATTTTTGCCAAAGTTAGAAATTAAGGCCATAGTATATTACCTAAGATTAAACAGAGGGTAATGAAAAGTGTGGCCATAGGCAGTGCACACTACCTCCATGACATTTTTGAAATTTTTACTTACAACTAAAAATGTTTAGAAGATTGAAGCCATCTTGATGTTTGCGGAGTCGCTTGTGTCAACAAACTTCCCATTTCCTGTGCTAAATCCACACACCACTTGTACCCATAGACGCTGGAGCACTTTCATCAATTTCCAACAATAAGTATGCACTAGATAATTATTTAAATAAATAGTTAAACGGCAGTATAAGGTCATGAATTGCATAAGTATTTCGAATTGGATATTGGTATGGCAGGTGTACCCCGATCGTGGTAGATGTTGGTACGGCAGTGAATTGCGCATGCGCGAACCCTTGTTTAGCGCCTCAGGCATATCAGTTACAGCAAGAAAAATGGCGATGGAACAGCATGAACCGCGGAATAATACATTAGTTTTTGCTGAAAAACAGATGTTTTCAGGCATTAACGAACTAAAAAAAATGCCATAGACATCTATGAAGACTCAAACTGTCAAAAATTTTACATACGTATGTCACGAACGATCAAATCGGCCCTGAAAAGAACTCCAAAGAGGAGATTCAAAGAGTATTATACACTTTACAATATTCTTTTAATTCACTTCATTGGGTATTGCAGCTGTCGGAGAAGACGATAGAATTTACCATCTTGTGAAATGGCAAAATGCAATAAAAATTTCAGCACTATTCCATTGAAATTGGGATAGTTTTGTTTTTGTAGCACAAAAAACCCGGACATAATTCACAAAAGCAAAACAAAAAGGGGTGGGGGGGGGACATTTTGCTAACTAAAAAAAGGGGGACAGATGTTCAAGAAGCAGGACTGTCCCGCCTAAAAGCCAAACTCTGGTCACATAATAACAGTATGATTAGCAAACTGGTAAATGGATACAGCTAACTGCCGTACCTGCAGCAGGTCAAGAGCACAATACAGCACCACTGACAGAATCTGCTGTACCCCCACCACACTATGTTATTTGTACACCAGGAAGTCTGAAATTGACGCATGCACAATTCACTGCCGTACCAATATCCTGTGCCTAAATATTTTTACATATTCATGATTATTGTTGCCAATTGGTATGTTGACCCTCCAAACTGGGTATGAGACTTACACAAAACCAGGGAAATAAGTGAAATTAGCGTATCTATTTGTAGTATATATACATATTACAGCAATTTTATCATTTCTGCATTACTGTGACAACTAGAATTCATGGAAACAGTTTGTAAATGCATCGGCGTATGTGTGAAGCTCCACTAGATTGGCAACGATGAGTCATTTTGCCGTCTGCTCGTATCTACTTTAGAAATATCTGTAATTTTTGGGGGTTAATTTGGTTGCAAAAAGGGGATAATAGACATGAATTAAACAAACATTGAAGTAACAAAGTACAGTTAAACTAAATAATGAGTAAAGTAAACATTGTTCCGACACGGCATACAAACCTTCGGTCCTTTTACAATAGGAAGGTACTAGCGGCAGCTGGATAGGTCGTAAGCTTTCGAACAAGGGGTTCGGTAGTTAACTGCTTGTCCGACAGGCGCGCGCGCGCGACTGGGAGGTAAACAAATCACTTTTGCTTTCGGCCTCACAGCGAGTGGACGTGTGTGTTCGACGCTCTCTCCCGCTTCTCGTCGTTTGCTTTCTTGAGTATATGGTTGTGTTTGTGTATGAAAGAATTCATTGTAAGTACAATCATTTCTCTCTTTTCATATTAATTGAACTGCAATTAATTAATGATGGAATCTCCTCGCCTCGCTACCCCACGGAGACTATGCCCGGGTACCGAAGGGCGTAAATGCGGGAAGTTCCGCTCTTTCCCGGAGATAGACCCTCATATTGTGTGCTCGGTGTCGGGGGCGCGAATGCTCCCGAGCCGAGCCTTGTAATGTGTTTATTAATTGGTCGGAGGCGCAGTGGATTTTGTATGAGGGCAGGAGGAAGCGAAGGCCTGCAAAGGAGTCGTCGGAAGCTCTCCCGCGACTCCTTTGGTGACGGACACTTCGTCTTCTTTCCTGCCGCCCGCTCAACTTCCACGTCTCGCGCCTTCCCCTTCGGGGGGGGGTTTCTAGGTCCTTCTCCTCTCCTGACTTGTCGAGTGTGGAGGAGGGCGCTAGATACCCTGACGTCGAGTTGTACTCTGGGTCCTCTATCCGTTCGTCTTCGCGCGAACGGGTAGAGGATCCCCCTAATCACCCGACTTTTGCCTCCTCAGGTGCGGTTGCCGCGAAGGATGACCTCGGACAGGTGTGGGCATCGTTGGGGCTGCAGGGCGTGCCGAGTGTCCAGGGGCTGCTCTACCATCTCGCTGGCTCCGTGGCGGTCACCCATGCAACGGTCACGACCACCACCACGACCATTACAACACCCGGCTACGCTTCACCTCCTCACCTGGTGTACACCCAGCACGCGGTCTCTGTGACACCCACTACATCGGTGCAGGGGCCAGTCGCCGTAACTCGGGGGAGTGTGATGCCGCCGCCTGTGTTTGCCGTGCTGCCGCGACCGGACTTCGTGTGCCCGAAGAGCTCGCCCCTGGACCTCCCACCGGTACCTAGATGTCTGTGCCGCTGGTCCGCCCATCTAGACCGCCTACACAGTCTGCCGTACCTGCCGTACCTGCCCAGCTGCTGTCCACGGACGTGACGTGGACCACTGCTGCCGTTCCTGTACCTGCTCCTGCGGTTTTCTGCCGTTCCTGTGATGCCTGCACCTGCTGATGTTGTTCCTGTTCCTGGCGCCGCTGCTCCCGATGCTGATCTGTTCGGACAGGTGCGTCCGGGCCCTGTTGCTTCGGCAACAGCAGCCCCGGCTCCGCTCTGGATGACAGATCTGACGTCGGTCCTGAGAAGGTTGACGAAGAAGAAGAAGAAGAGGAGGAAGGGTGTCGTCGTCGTCTTCATCGTCTTCTTCGTCTTCGTCGTCGTCTGCCGCCTCTTCCCTTCGTCTTCTAAGGCTCCCCTGCCGAAGAAGAAGAAGGTCGCCTCCCCCCCCTAAGAAGTCTCCTTCGGGAACTTCTAAGGGCCCGTCTCGCTCTGGTGAGACGGGGGGTTCTTCGCTGGTCACCCAGCTCCTTCGGGGGCAGGACCCGTCTCTTCTTCCGCAAGGAAGAAGACTACGGGGACCAGAGGAGTGCCGGCTAACGCCGGCACTTCCTCACCTGCTGTCAGTGGTTCGGCCACAGCAGCAGGGTCCGTCTCGGCCTCTCGTTCGCGAGAGGTACCGAGTGTACGGTCGCTTACCAGCGACCGTGCAGCCAGGAACCAGACCTCTGAGTTCGCTCAGCGTCAGGTTCACGGCACGGAGCGGAAGACTGGTGACAGCCGCTCACGCGACTCTCACCAGACCAGCTCTCGCTCTCGCGGCGAGCAGCTGGCTACCCGGGAGCGGACGTGACGGTCCATGACCGGCCACGGGCTGAGGCGGGGAAGAGGTCCCCCCGTTCGCCGGCACCAGCCACGGCTGGTACCAGCGAACTGACGCACCGTGAGGATACGCACCGATCTCACCGTGACAGTGGAGCTCGCCGGTCGCCTGACCGTCACTCTCACAGAGAGCGATCGGGTACGGCGACCAGCACCAGCTCCTCTGACACACGAGACCGGAGACGCTGTTCTCGGTCCAGCCGTTCTCCACAACGAGACGGCTCGACTAGGTCTGCAGCTCGATCGCCACCGCGGGTTGGCGATCGCCTGCAGTCTTCCAAGCCCGCTGGTTCTGCCAGCGAGCGAGGAGGGAGCGTCAGGTCTGCCTCTTCCATATCTTCAACCTCCTCGGATTACACCGGGAGGGGCGAGGTATTGAGGAGTGATCGTGAGGGGTGCGCCCCTCAGGATCCCACCACGGCGTCGTACGTACCAGGCACGGTTCTCGGACCAGCCAGGTCGTACGCACAGGTGGTTGGAGCAGACCGAGAGGGGTCTGTCGCTGTTCCTCTCCTTGAGGGAGGAGGGTCTCGGGAGTTGCCCCTGTTGAGGGACTGGACGGTCCAACTCCGCAGGAAGCAGTCACTCCTGAGATCCAGAGGAACTTTGCGAGGTTATTGCGCTGATTCGTCAGCACAACGACCTCACGGAAGGATCGCTGCTCCCACCATCCGAGCCCACGTCCTGGGCTCGAGTCGTTGGGGCTGGGGCCCGAAGAGGGAACCCAGACCGACGGTGGGTTTGCCGCGTTCTGAGCTGCCGGACTCAGTGCTGGACCAGGTTGAATCGCTTGTCTCCGGACAAGACGGCTCGCTCAAGTCTGGCAGGTCGAGCAAGCTGCTTCCACCTCCTCTGCTGCGACAGCGGCGTTTTTTACGTGCCATCTGAAGACCCGATGCCGCCCAAACAGGTGAACCCGGAGTTAGCCAGGCTGACTTCGGGTGTGTCTCTGCAGCAGCTCCTGTCCGAGAACCTGTGGTTCTCGCAGCAAGAGACATTCGGCCTGGAATCTACCGCCATGGCAGCTTTCCAGGCCGTCTCCTGGCTAGATCTGTGGTCCCTCACAGTATCTAAGGTCGCAGCCAACTCCGGGGGAATTTCTCCCGAAGATGACTCGGCCTTCAGGAGACTTTTGCCAGTCTGGGGGAGGAGCCATCTCCTTCCTTGCCCACCAGACGGTGAACCTGTGGGCCAACCTGGTTCTCCGACGAAGGGACGCTGTCCTTACTCGGGTTTCCAGGGCGGCCGGGCGTGAAGCGGCGTTGGGACTTCGCAACGGACCTTTACGGAGTTCCACGTCTCTCTTCCCAGGAGAGATGGTGGACGCTGCGGTGGACAGACGGCGCACTGACGACAGTGACCGTCTGGTTCACCAGGCAGTCTCGAAGGCCTCTGGGCAGCCTTGGACTGCGGCCAAGTCTAACGGCTCGGCTAGCGCTTCCTCGGTGGCTAAGACGGTAGCTGCGTCGAAGCCCCGTGGAATGACTCTGTCTTCTTCGACTTCTAGTAAGGGGAGCCGTAACCAGCCCTCCTCCCAGCCCTCCTCCTCCCGTGGAGGCTCTGGGAGGAAGTCGAAGAAAGGGGGGAAACGCTAGGGACGGCGTTCCCCCTCACCTGCTGCCGGAAGTGGGGGGGTGCCTGGCCAGCCATTGGGCAACTTGGCAGCGCTACGGCGCCGAGACCTGGATTGTAGATGTCCTTCGGGAGGGAGATCTATTACCCTTCGAATCTCGGTCACCCCTCACCTCCAACCCGGTCCAACAGCAGGCGTACGTTCCAGGGGCATCGAAGGACGTAGCATTGAGACAGGAGATCAAGACCATGCTGAGCAAGAGAGCTGTAGAAATCGTCACGGATCAATCACCGGGCTTTTACAGTCGACTCTTCCTGGTGGAAAAGTCTACGGGAGGCTGGCGCCCGGTGATAGATCTCTCTCCCCTGAACCGGTTTGTTCGCCAGACCCGGTTCACGATGGAGACGGCACGCTCAGTGCTCGACTCTATCAGGGAGAACGATTTCATGCTTTCAGTGGACTTGAAGGATGCGTATTTCCAAATACCCATTCATCAGTCCTCCAGAAAGTACCTCCGCTTCATCCTCGACGGGACGGTGTACCAGTTCAGGCCACTTTGCTTCGGTCTCTCAACCGCCCCACAGGTGTTCACGCGAGTGTTCACTCTGGTGTCTGCTTGGGCCCATTTGCACGGGATACGTCTGATGGGGTATCTCGACGATTGGTTAGTCCTGGCGAGCTCCCGCTCGCAGTTGCTACAGGACAGGGATGATCGACCCTGCTCGAGTTCTGTCGCGATCTGGGGATCGTTGTGAACTTCGAAAAGTCCGATCTCGAGCCCAGCAGAGGATGAAGTACCTGGGTATGCTGATCGACACGGTAGCAGGGCGAGTCTTCCCCGCAGACTCGCGGATTAGCAAATTCAGGGAGGCAGCCAACCAGTTTCCTGTCTCGGCAGGAACGGTAGCTCAGCGATGGCAAGTCGTGATCGGACACCTGTCGTCACTCGGGAAGACAGTCCCTAACGGGCGTCTTCACCTGCGGTCTCTTCAGGGAGACTAAAGGAGAGTTGGTCACAGGCGACGGATCCCCCAAGCTTTCCATTGTCACTGACACAGGAGGTGAGGCAGGACCTAGCCTGGTGGCTGGACGACAGGAACCTCTTAAGAGGAGTGGCCTCTGGCGCACTCTCCCCCCGGACATGCAGCTGCTCTCAGACGCATCGACCGAGGGATGGGGCGCACAACTGGAGGAGTTGCTGACTTCAGGAGTGTGGTACGAGAACGACAAGCACCTTCACATCAATGTACTGAAACTCAAGGCAGCGTTCCTCGCTCTCCAAGAGTTCCAGGACCGCTTGATGGGACACTCAGTGGTGTTGATGTGCGACAACACCACGGTGGTGGCTTACGTCAACAAACAGGGGGGGCCTAGTGTCTCTCCCGTTGTACCAGTTGACTCGGCAGGTGCACGAGTGGGCCGAGGCAACACTCAATAGAGCTGTCGGCACGCTACATTCCAGGGAAGGAATGTAGTAGCAGACACGCTCAGCCGTCGGGATCAAGGGATAGGGACCGAATGGTCTCTACACCAGGACGTGGCGGAAAGGCTCTTCGACCTGTGGGGGCGACCAGTCGAGGATCTGTTCGCCACCCGGCACAACAGGAAGCTCCAGGTGTTCTTCTCGGCCGTGCCGGACCCATGGGCAGCTGCAGAGGAGGCTCTTCAACACCCGTGGGACAACCTTTTCACCTATGCCTTTCCCCCGTTCACCCTGATTCGCAAGGTGATCAGTCGAGCACTGGTCACCCCGAATCTCAGGATGATCCTGATGGCTCCCCAAATGGCCACAGGCCATTTGGTATCCGGACCTGCTGGCTCTTCTCGCAAGAGAACCAGAGAGATTCCCCCTTGGCACAACCTTCTCGCCCAGCCCACACGTCGAGCGGTACCACCGAGCATCCAGTCCCTACGTCTTCACGGCTGGCTGTTATCCAACATCTCTTGCGAACGAGAGGCTTTTTTCGTAGCGCAGCAACAGAGATGGCTGGAAACGTCCGTCAGTCCTCTGCAGCTGTGTACCAGGGGAAGTCGGCCGTCTTCTGTGTTGGTTGGTGTCGTAGACGGGGCCTATCTCCTCTCAGAGCCACTCTTCAGCAGGTAGCGGATTTCCTCGTTTTTCTTCGCCGAGAGAAGCTCCTCTCAGTTCCCACAGTCAAAGGATACAGAGCCGCCTTGACGCTCGTCCTGAAACTGACGGGATTGGACATCTCGAACTCGTTCGAGATCTCCTTACTTAGGAGGAGCTTCGAAAGGTCTTGCCCACCCAGGGAACTCACAAGCCCCTCTTCTTGCTGGACCTGGCATCGGCGAAGAGAGTACGGGAACTTCATGCCGATAATGATACGGATGAGATGCTGCTTTGTCCTGGGAGGACGCTACGGCGCTATCTGAAGAGACTCGACACCTCGGGCCTGAGTGTCGAGCCTCTTTCGTTAGCACCGGGGCACCAAGAAGAAGTATCAAAGAACACTCTTTCGTCCTGGCTGCGTGAGGTCATCAGGAGGGCGTATGAGGCTGATGGTAGTGACGACATCCGTACGTCCCGTCCGAGAGCTCACGAAGTCAGAAGTATTGGCCCCTCGTTGGCGTTTCGTAAGAACTTCTCCGTGGCGCAGGTATGGAAGGCAGGGGTCTGGTACAACCAGACCACCGGCACCTTCCTTATACCTTTTGGATATTGCCCACAGGTCCTTGGATCGGTTTCCTTAGGACCCGTGGTGGTCTGCTCAACACGTCGTCTAGCTAACCCAGACCCTAGCAGGCTGAACAGCATCGAGTCCTGGTGTGACTGTATGAATAGATAGTAAATGAGAAAGTGACTGGCTTCTCTTTCTATCTTTTTCTACCCCTCTACCTGTGGGTAGAGGGATACGGTCATCACCCTGCTGGATAAGGACGAGATGCCGGTGAGCTATATGACAGAGCCCCATCCTATCCCTTCACTAGGGAGAGGAGCAGAATCCACCACTTCCTCCTACAAGGGGGGGAAGTGGATGCCTACAGGAGTCAAATCCATGACTTTATATTTGCTCCTGTACAGGAACAAGTTCTTACATTGCTGGTACGAAGAGATACGCTTGCCTCTCTCTTAGTACTCGGTCCAGAGGTCTGACCATTGATCCTGCGGTGCACACCCCGATCAATCGGACAGAGGCTTGGATCCCTCCCTCGCTCTTACGACCAGGGAGGCTTCCAAGGTTGGGCGAACACCAGTCTGTTCACAAAAGACTCAGATTCCACCCACCAAGAAGTGAGTCTTCCTATTGTAAAAGGACCGAAGGTTTGTATGCCGTGTCGGAACAAATGACAATTTGTCCAAAATTGCATTTTTCCTAACTATACAAACCTGAGGTCCTTTTACACATAGCCCCACCTCATGCCACCCCTCACTCTGCAGTTTTTGCTTGGGCCAAAAGCAAAAGTGATTTGTTTACCTCCCAGTCGCGCGCGCGCGCCTGTCGGACAAGCAGTTAACTACCGAACCCCTTGTTCGAAAGCTTACGACCTATCCAGCTGCCGCTAGTACCTTCCTATTGTAAAAGGACCTCAGGTTTGTATAGTTAGGAAAAATGCAATTTTGGACAAATTGTCATATTAAGGGAATAAAACTTCGCCCCTCATAAACCGTGTACTCGTGTGCTGCCCGCAACTGTGTTTGTGGAGTGAGCGCTTAGGAACCAGGAACCCCAAAGTAGTTCAAGTGCAATTTGGAGTGAATTAAGACCAAGACATGTATAATTACAATAAAATAAGCACTGTGGAGTTTCAGTTGTGATGGCAGTAAGGATAAAACCACCATTACAAGGTGAAATTGAATTTCAGTTCAAACCATGACCCTGGGAATAAGAAGTTTCATACTTTCACTAATATAGGCAACAAAATGTTGTTTTATTGTGCTGATTACAGCTGCAATCTTGAGTAAGATCAATAAATGTTACTTATATACGCTAACATTGTTCAAATGAGTCCTGGGAAAGATGGTGGCTCCGCTGCACTTACGAACAGCACCTCACGCGGGTGCCCACCTTGTTCAAGAATTTAACGGCTGTATTCCAGCCTATGCCAAAAGTAATTCCTAATGCAAAGGACCTCAGGTTTGTATAGTTAGGAAAAATACAATTTAAAAAATTTTGATTTTTCAGTGCTGAATTGGTTTCACTCCCAGTAGTGGGCGGAGGGTATCGCCTAGTCAGAACGAGTGCACTAAAGCGAATTTCAAAATTCTAGCTGCCAACAAATAGAAACTATAGCTATGTAACTACTTGGTAAGTACACATAAGATCTTATTTTGTTCATGAAACTTACCTGTCAGATATATATATAGCTGTATTCTCCGACGTCCGACAGAATTTCAAAACTCCCGGCACACGCAGTGGGCGGCCAGGTGGTTAGTACCCATTCCCGCCGCTGGGAGGCGGATATCAGGAATCATTCCCATTTTCTATTCAGATTTTTCTCTGTCGCGGTAGTGAAAACACCTGTTTCCACTACCTCCGCCTAGGATTTTGAAACTTCATTAGCCGCTTAAGTATCCTACTTATTTTTTTGAATGATTGACTTGGATTTGTGGCTAGGCATACGCTATCATAAATTAATTAAAATTTTTTCATTGCATATGATGTCTGAATCTAGGTAGCCTAGTTTCAGATTTTGTTGTCTGCAACGGGTAAGGGGAGGCTACCGAAACCTTTCGGTAGACACTCGTTTAGTATACATGACGTTACATGTTTTCTTTGTTGAGAGATCAATGTAATTAGTGTAATGTTGACTGATTCCGAAAGAGACGTATGATTCGTATGTACGCAAATTAGAGCGTGATAGAATCAGGAGGTCTTCCTCCACAGTAACAGAAGTTAGGATAATGAACCTACTAACCTCCAGTAGACTTTATTTTGCCTAACCCTGTGGTAGGTGGCTTACGGGCCTAGAGGAAGTTCTGTGAGAAGTAATGCCCTTTCTATTATTGTGGATTACATCAAGTAAGCTTGAAAAAGTGCTCGCTCTCCAATCAGTGTTGAGTGTAGTGATGTTGATTTTGCCCTAGTGTTGTGGAGGGGGCGTCAGATCGGTCCTATAACGCCTCTAGGTCTAAACCTCTGTCGGACTCCCATGGACCAGGGAGGGGGCAAGTTGAAAACCGAAGGAGGGTTACGGGAACCCCCCCACCGATCTGGCGTCCCTTCGGCAGGATAAGGCTGCCAAAGATCGTGCACGTGCACGAATCATGAAAGATTGCTTCTCGTCCTCCGAGGCGTCCTCCCCGCAAGGTTGGAGCTCTCGGAAGGACTCGCGCCCTCTAAGAAGCTTTAGAGAAGAGGACGCTTCACGTCCTCTCTCTCGTCAGGAGGGAACGTCAGATCCGCCCCATAACGCCTCTAGGCCTGGACCTCTGTCGGACTCCCAGGACTAGGGAGAGGGCATGTCGAAAGCCGAAGGAGGGTTACGGGGAACCCACATCGATCTGGCGTCCCTTCGGCTTGACTTAATATCGATAAGCGTGACAAAGACGCAAAAATGTCCGGCACAGGCGGCTGTCACCCCGTCTTGGTCCAAGCTAATTAAAAATGTCCCTTAAGGCAGGACCCTCACAAGGACGCCTTTCGAGACATTCAACGCTCTATCGAGAGGAAGACTTCGTTTGCACTTCCTCCATCTAGACTGAAAGGGAGAGCTGGGATCTGGTACGAAACAGGAGAAGAAGCAGGATTGAAAGCACCGTCTTCTTCTCAAGGAGATTTCGCCAATTTGGTGGACGCTCCAAGGAGGTCTTATTTGTCATCGGCTAAGGTTTCCTCCTCCCCTCATGGCGTTATGTATACGTTATGTGACGTTGCGCTTTACTACGAAACGGGATATTGTTCAAGCTCATAAGATTGACGTCCGGCAAGCTGATTTGCATAGTCAAACAGCTCGCCAAGACGCATCTTACTCGTCCCTAAGGGACGATCTGTCAGCGGACAGAGATGACACTGGACAGACTATCCTAGTTTTCGACAGGAGAAGGGCAAAGAATTCCTCATACCCAAGAACACACAGGCGTCCTTTTAAATGCCCTTCTGCAGTGTCGATGAGCGTGACAAAGACGCAAGATGTCGCACAGCCGGCCGTCGCCGTGTTTTTGTCAAGAGTGGCGAACGTCCTGAAGACTCGTCCTGATGACGATCACCGTACTTATGCTTAGGACGCTCGCGTTTCATGAGCGGCTCTCCCCTCGCCAGGAAGCCTCTCAAGTTACTCGTGTTGACGCACGTCATTCACTATGACGCTTCCCTTGATTGTTGCCGTCGCTCTTCTATTCCGGACGCTCTTCAAGACGCTCAAAGAATGCAATCAGGACGTTCGGCAAGCACCTCGCGACGATGCCTTTCGGAACGCTCGGCGTTCCTTTTTTGAGCGCGTGTCTGGATATGTTCATTTGCATTACTAAGACGCAAAATGTTGCACAGGCGGCCACCGTCTTTGTTAGAAGGTAACGAAAGTCTTTAAGGCCGTCTTGGAGACGATAGCCTTACGTCTTCCTATAGGGCTCTCACACTTCAGGAGCAGTGTGCGGCTCTCCAGGACGCTTTTCGGGTGGCCTTTCAGAAGACGCTCGACGTCATAAACATTGATAAGCTTTTTGGAAGACGCTCGATGTCTTAAACACATCTGGACGCTCGCCAGGACGCTAGCGAGGACGCTCGCCAGGACGCTAGCGAGTGACGCTTTTGAAGACGCTCGGCATCCTACACGTCATGACGCTCGGTAGAGCACTTGCCAGGACGTTCTTCAGAACGATAGGCGTCCTACGCATCAAGACGTTCGGCAGGATTCCTGCAAGAACGCTCTTCAAGAGGGCGTCGTCGAAGTAGAGGAAGGAGTTTGGTCTCGTCAAGATGTCTACTTCTCTTTCTACGAAGGGGGTAGCTTCAAGAGAATCCACTACCTTGATGAATTCCAGGGAAAACTGTAAGCAGATTTCGGTGTCATAAAACGCCTCGTCTGCTTTCGGGATTGCGCTGCCGAAGGGGAACATTAAGGTCCTTCCTGTCGTAAGCCAGTCTCTAATCAGGAATCCTGCCCCTTCCTCGATTTCTGCGGGAATCGGGAAGGCTTTAGTTATGCTTCGAATTCCCTGGATTACTTTCCGTCATGCAATTGGGTTAGTTTCTCATTGACAAAGTTCTTAATAACATTTTATCGCATAAGCGGATAAGTAACAAAATTTCGAAAGAGCTCTCATTCATTAGTCAGAGGCTCATCCAGGAAAAAGACTTATAGACTACGTCCATGAAGTCTTATGTCAAATATCATAAGAAGCTTGAACTTTCCTTTTCGATCTTCGGTTCTCACTTGAGGATTTCCATTTGAATAATATTATTCCTTTTCTTGGCAAAGAGAATGAAGACAGTCGATTTCCATTCTCTCTCTCTTCCTCGTCGAGGAAAGAATGTAGTAGAGAATTATATGTTCAAGTGACTGCAATACTTAGGTATTTTAACTTCGCGTCATATTACTAATGTAAAGTTCAAGTCATATACGCATATCGTGGTTACCTCTACAGATGGCAACCGAAAGGACTGTTATTTTAAGTGTATTTAATCGGTACTTCCTGCAAACTTCCAGGAGTTTCCGGTGTAAGGACAATGCTTGAAGGTATTGTTACAACAACACCAACTCAGCTTCTGCATGTAGCGAATTATGTTTCGCTTAAATATGCCTGCTTGAGAATTTTCTTATGATCGATAATTAGTAACGAAACCTATTCCTTCGTAGAAGAGAGTAGCTGGTAACTCAGGCAAAGAATAGTGCGAAACGAGAGGTTGCTGTCATTGTGGATGACGCAGTATATTTAATCGGTACTCCCGGCAACTTTCCAGGAGTTTCCGATTTTACATTTGGTTAATTAAGCGTAATGTTACGACAAACACAAAATCAGCTTCTGTATTAGCGAATTCTGTTTCGCTTAGATATGCCAACTTGAGAGTTTTTTCTGTTCAAATAATGGAAAATCTATTCCCTTAGATGAATAGAATAGCTGGCAACTCGGCATAAGACTGCGAGAAGGTGAACATAAGAAGCTGCTTGCCTTGAACTGTGCACAGTGTCTCACACTGTCTGTCACCAACTCAGTGTTAGGTAGCTCGTTGTACTGCTCAGTCGGTTACAGTCTCTCTCTCCCGCGGGATTGATTTTACGAACCGTATCTCTCCCTGCCCTACAATCATGACTTTCGCCTCGGTTGAGGGGATTTCTGGTAATCATGAAATAAACGACTTCCTTTTGCTAAGAAATTTTCAACAGAGATATCTCTTACACATGTTCGGCGCTGCTTACCGCACTGTAACAGAATTCTGTACGAGTCTACCGCAGCATAGCACTATAATAATGCTCTCCTGCTTATGCAAAGCGCAGCCTTATTAGGGAAGGAAGCATGCTTAGTGAGGAATGGATGAGTCTGCTGGGGACCATTTCCTCGCTGGAGAAGCTTGTTTCCCTGAATAGACTGCAATTCAGACCTCTACAGTTTTTCCTACAGGAGAACTGAAATAACATCAAAGATCTAGATATAATTCTAAACGTCTCTCAATGGGTTAAGGATCACCTCATGGTGGATAATGATAGGGAGCCAGGCCATCCGGACAGAGGTCCTGGCACATAATCTAAAAGAATTGGAAGCAATTTGGTTGGCTCTCCAGTTCCTCGAAGAGTGAGGTTTTGGTCGAGTGGTCCAAATCATCTCAGATAATTCCGCAGCTCTCTCATATCCCAAGAAAAGAGAGATGGTTATCGGCATAGGCACGGAACGTAACGATCCTTAAGAGGTTCGTTACACGATTGCACGTCCGTGCGGATCTTCTCGATCGACGGCAGCAACTACTGACGTTTGACTTTTGAGTAATCCTCGCTTAGAAGTATGTCGAGAGTTGTGGGACTTTCTTGGGACGTCCTTTCGTAGATTTTGCAATATTGAAGACGAAGAAGCTTCCTCTACGTGCGCCCTTATTCTCGATCCGAGAGCGGTAGCAATAGACGCCATCCTATAGTATGGAATGGGGATAGTTGGTTAGCCCTTTGTCCCTATTCAAAAGCTTAGGAAATGTAATAAGATAATCGCTGGCGTCAGAGGGAGTGAGAAAGACGCTGATCGCCCCCCCCATGTTGGCCTTCGAGAGGCTGGATTCACAGAGGTCACGTCCTTCAGAGAGCACTTTCCAAGGACCCTTCCCGCCCCGAGAATCGGTCTACTCTAACAGCCTCCACTTCGAGAGGTACCTAAAATCTCTCCGATCTGAGTCTGAATGCGTTCAGACTGTCAAGAAGCGAGAGGATCTTCAAGATTAATTGCAAGTCTCATTGCCAAAGCAAAGCAGTGCTGCATATTTTGCAGTGTACCAATCGGAGTGGGCCGTTTCTGGACATAGGGCAGGAAGAATGACGTTCCTCTACCTCTGACCTCTGTGAATGACTTTACCGCCTTCCCATTCCGTCTGAAGTATGGGATAAGCTAACAGTCCCACGATTGTAGAATACGGAAATGTTGTTGACGGCCTCTAGGCTCAGAGATTCGGATCTGTCAAACAACAAAGCCCTTCACGATCTTTGAGGTCTGCGGAAATCTTGATGGAACTTAGACGTAGTCTGAAGTTCTTGATGTCAAAGCATTTCGAACCTCTCCTTTCTGTAAACTTAATACACGTGACCAGAAAGGCTAATTTTCTAACCACTCTAGCTACGGAAATGAGGGTTAGTGAGGTTTTAGCCATCATCAGAGGTTTTGGCTTTGTTTAGAGGACATAATTCGGTGTCCTCTAAGCCTTCCGTTCTTGCTAAGAACGAAAACCCGTCTAACCCTTGGTCCAGAGGCCTGGAGATCAAGGGGATGGCACAAATTATTGGGCAAGAGCCACAGAGAGTCCTGTGCCCTGTCGGGGCTCTCAAGTTTTATCTTGATAAAAACTAAAGAAAGTTCAAGGTCATTCGGACAATCTGCGGCTTGGTTCCGTTAAAAAGGACCAGACTTGCCCATGTCGCAAGAACGCCCTGGCGTTATTTTTAAAGGAGTCTTTATCTAAGAGGCTCATTCGTCATGTTTGAACAAAGATTTGAAACCTTTTAAAGTAAATGCTCACGAGGTGAGGGCGCGGCCTCGGAAGCATTTCAACAGAGCATGACACTCAGTAATATCCTGAGTGCCACGTTTGAGCGAAGCAACTCTGTGTTCGCTTCACACTCCCGACGGGATGTGAAGACGACATATGAGATCTGCGAGTCGCTAGGACCATACATATCCGTAGAAATATTATTGGAGGCAGGAAGCAGCACGAATCCTATCCTATAGAAAAAGGGATAGGGGTGTGCTTTTAACTTTGAAGGGTTGGTCGCTTGAGGCGCTTTCCCTTTCGTTAGCCCTAGAAGTTATGGGACTAACTTCGATAGGTTAGGTCAGGTGGTGGTTTTAGCTTCGTTGCCCTCACAGTATGGTCAATATGGTCTAGTCCACATTGTGGTCATGCCCCCGTTGACAGATCATCTAGAGCGCACCAACTACACAGGTCACTACCTTGTTGGCAACTCTAGTAAAGCAAAAGCAGACTTCGGTGACAGTAATCAAGAAGTCAGCTATGCTAACAGGTAAGGAATCAAGATGTCAATCATCTGCACTTGAGGTGTTTCCTAAATCCTTCTATTCTGTCCCTTCCCACCAACCCAATGGTGGGATTCAGCTATATATATATCTGACAGGTAAGTTCATGAACAAAATGTTATTGTTATGATACAATAAAGTTTGTTCATACTTACCTGGCAGATATATATAATTAAAGTAACCCACCCACCTCCCCTCATGGGCAGTGGTATGAAAAATCTGAATAGAAAATGGGAATGATTCCTGATATCCGCCTCCAGCGGCGGGAATGGGTACTAACCACCTGGCCGACACTGCGTGTGCCGGGAGTTTTAAAGAAAATTCTGTCGTACGTCGGAGAATACAGCTATATATATATCTGCGGTAAGTATGAACAAACTTTATTGTATCATAACAATAACATTTTCTTTTAAAAATGTAATTTTCCAAGAGATAGTTGGGGTTACTTGCAATGTCATTGATCTCTGAGGAGAATACACCTTGTCAATAGCCTGTACTGTAGAGTGCACTCTGATGGCAAGGTGGTCATTCTAACTGTTGCCACTGCTTGCTGGTTGGATATTGGAACAAGTAAAAGGTCTCTTCAGATATCAGGATCAGGAAGAAGGTTTTGTGATCCTTAATAAATGGTCCTCTGGAAGGAGTCTGGAGTTTGTATGTACAGTCCTTTCAGCCAACCTCCCAAGCCTTGGCCTGTGAGTCAGGTAAGAGATCCAATGAGAGAGGCTGCTGCCATGAATTGGGGAATACAGGCAATCCCTGGTTATCTGTGGACTTGGGTAATGGCAGTCTGGTTTTATGGCACTTGTTTAGCACCATAAAATCGGTGATTTATGGCGCCATAACGGGCTGAGTTTTGGTTTTTGGCGCCATGAGGTGTCGATAATAGAGTTATGGCACCAAAACAAACCTAACAGAGGCACCATTAGCCAGTTATTGGTGCTATTAACCAAAGCTTGGAGCCATAAATCGCCAAGTTCGGTTAATGGCGGCTTACGCTTATCAGCACCCCGTCGAGAACGGAACTCTTGCCGATAACCGGGAACTGTCTGTACTAGATCTCTTTTACCATTGGTCATTGTGGCAGTGACAAGGGGTGGAACCATGGTTAGTCCCTGTCTTGTCTTCTCTGTGGGAAAGGCTTCAGACAGCTGGAGCCTGGACATCTGCTTCTCACCCCTGAAGACTTTGTTCAGCTGACTTGGTTCAGGATGAAAACCCTATGTTCTGTGTCATTTTCATCAGAGACGGCAACTTAATGGGTTTCGACTTTGTCTGTAACAGATATTCTACTCTTTAAAGGCACTAGTCTTCATGCCATCAATAATCCCACGTGTGTTAATGTGAGTTCAAATCTTGGTATCCTCAGAAGTACAGTTGTTCCTAGATTGAGATAATTTCCTCTCACTTTGCATGAGTTGAAGTCAAAGCATTTGGCATACAGATTGACATGGCAGCAATGAGAGTCTTCTTTTGTACATGCTTGAATCATTAAGCCTAAGGAGATCACAATGCTGTCTATCTTGACAGGAACCACCTTCCCAGCTTTAGCAGGTTATTTGTAGTTATTTGTTCAAGGAAAAGTTCTGTAAAGGGTCAATGTTATCACTACACCTTATGTAGTAGATTGTAGACAATATTAAAGGGTCTTTGCATGGTCCCTTCACCCCCTAGCTACACACTCTTTTTTTTCTTTATATATTAATTTCTTCCATCTTTCTGGCCAACATCTCTTGATGTTACTTCATAGTGCAACTGCAGGGTTATCCCCAATTTCACCCAGTTTATTTTGCAAATCTCTCATTGTCCAGGTATGCCAACACTCAATTTACTGTCTTGATTATTGAGAAGACATACAAGAATATGATTGTTAGGTTTGAGGTTTATTAAAAACCAGTTGTTGTATTTGTGGTGTCTTGTTCAGCCATGCAATAATGTTTGGACCATAGAGGTATCAATATGGCAATCAGAGTGATGCCTTAAGGGGGCCGGCCGGAACCCTTATATATGGGGGTATAGGGCAAAAAATGCATTCATGAAAAAATTCATGGAGCTTCGTATGGCAATGCAGAACACTTATACGAAATATTTTGTCAAAATTCCTCTTACTTTCATAGTTACAGGGTAATTAGTAAACTTAACTCAATAAGCCAAAAGCATTGTTGTTCCGACACGGCATACAAACCTTCGGTCCTTTTACAATAGGAAGGTACTAGCGGCAGCTGGATAGGTCGTAAGCTTTCGAACAAGGGGTTCGGTAGTTAACTGCTTGTCCGACAGGCGCGCGCGCGCGACTGGGAGGTAAACAAATCACTTTTGCTTTCGGCCTCACAGCGAGTAGACGTGTGTGTTCGACGCTCTCTGCCCGCTTCTCGTCGTTTGCTTTCCTTAAGTATATGGTTGTGTTTGTGTATGAAAGAATCATTGTAAGTACAATCATTTCTCTTTTTTCATTGAATTGTGATATTTTGGTCAATTATGGGAATCTCCTCGCCTCGCTACCCCACGGTAGACTATGCCGGGTACCGAAGGGCGTAAATGCGGGAAGTTCCGCTCATTCCCGGAAATTGACCCACATGTTTTGTGCGCTCGGTGTCGGGGGAACGCGAATGCGAGCCGAGCCATGTGAAGTTTGTATTAATTGGTCGAAGGCGCAGTGGACTTTGTATGAGGGCAGGAAGAAGCGAAGGCCTGCAAAGGAGTCGTCGGAAAGCTCTCCCGCGACTCCTTTGGTTACGGACACTTCGTCGTCTTTCCTGCCGCCCGCTCAGCTTCCACGTTTGGCGCCTTCCCCTTCGGGGGGGGTTTCTAGGTCCTTCTCCTCACCTGACTTGTCGAGTGTGGAGGAGGGCGCTAGATACCCTGACGTCGAGTTGTACTCTGGGTCCCTCTCCGTTCGTCTTCGGGCGAGCGGGTAGAGAGCCTGCTAATCACCCGACTTTGACCTTCCTCAGGTGCGGTTGCCGCGAAGGACGACCTCGGACAGGTGTGGGCATCGTTGGGCTGCAGGGCGTGCCGAGTGTCCAGGGCTGCTCTACCATCTCGTGGCCTCCGTGGGGCGGTCACTCATGCGACGGTTACGACACCACCACGACCCTTACAACACCTGGCTACGCTTCACCTCCTCACCTGGTGTACACCCCGCACGCGGTCTCTGTAACACCTACTACATCGGTGCAGGGGCCAGTCGCTGTATCACGGGGGAGTGTGATGCCGCCACCTGGGTTGTTTGCCGTGCTGCCGCGACCGGACTTCGTGTGCCCGAAGAGCTCGCCCCTGGACCTCCCACCAGTACCAAGGATGTCTGTGCCGCTGGTCCGTCCAACTGGACAGCCTGCACAGCCTGCCGTACCTGCCGTACCTGCCCAGCCGCCGTTCTCGGACGTGACGTTGATGACACGTGCTGTTACCTGTACCTGCCCCCTGCCGTCTCTACTGCTGTTCCTGTGATGCCTGCACCTGCTGACGTTGTTCCTGTTCCTGGCCCCGCTGCTCCCGATGCTGATCTGTTCGGACAGGTGCGTCCGGGCCCCTGTTGCTTCGGCAACAGCAGCCCCGGCTCCGCTCTGGATGACAGATCTGACGTCGGTCCTGAGGAGGTTGACGAAGAAGAAGAAGAAGAGGAGGAAAGGTGTCGTCGTCGTCTTCATCGTCTTCTTCGTCGTCGTCGTCGTCTGCCGCCTCTTCCCCTTCTCTTCTAAGGCTCCCCCGCGAAGAAGAAGGTCGCCTCCCCCCCCCCTAAGAAGTCCCTCCTTCGGGAACTTCTAAGGGCCCGTCTCGCTCTGGTGAGACGGGGGGTTCTTCCGCTGGTCACCCATACTTCCTTCGGGGGCAGGACCCGTCTCTTCTTCCGCGAGGAAGAAGACTACGGGGACCAGAGGAGTGCCGGCTAACACCGGCACTTCCTCACCTGCTGTTAGTGGTTCGGCCACGGCAGCAGGATCCGTCTCGGCCTCTCGTTCGCGAGAGGTACCGAGTGTACGGTCGCCTAACAGCGACCGTGCAGCCAAGGAACCAGACCTCTGAGTCCGCTCAGCGTCAGGTTCACGGCACGGAGCGGAAGACTGGTGGACAAGCCCCGCCTCACTGCGACTCTCACCAGACCAGCTCTCGCTCTCGTGGCGAGCAGCTGGCTACCACGGGCGGACGTGACGGTCATGACCGGCCACGGGCTGAGGCTGGGAAGAGGTCCCCCCGTTCGCCGGCACCAGCCACGGCTGGTACCAGCGAACTGACGCGCCGTGAGGACACGCACCGGTCTCACCGTGACAGTGGAGCTCGCCGGTCGCCTGACCGTCACTCGCACAGAGAGCGATCGGGTACGGCGACCAGCACCAGCTCTTCTGACACACGAGACCGGGGCCGCTGTTCTCGGTCCAGCCGTTCTCCACAGCGAGACGGCTCGACTAGGTCTGCAGCTCGATCGCCACGCGGGTTGACGATCGCCTGCAGTCTTCCAAGCCCGCTGGTTCTGCCAGCGAGCGAGGAGGGAGCGTCAGGTCTGCCTCTCCCATACCTTCAACCTCCTCGTGGGGTTTTTTTTTTACAGGGTTTTTACCACCGGGAGGGGCGAGGTATTGAGGAGTTGATCGTGAGGGGTGCGCCCCTCAGGATCCCACCACGTCGTCGTACGTACCAGGCACGGTTCTCGGACCAGCCAGGTCGTACGCACAAGTGGTTGGAGGAGACCGAGAGGGGTCTGTCGCTGTTCCTCCCCTTGAGGGAGGAGGGTCCGGGAGATGCTCCTGTTTGAGGGACTGGATGGTCCGACTCCGCAGGACGCAGTCACTCCTGAGATCCAGAGGAACTTTGCCGAGGTTATTGCGCTGATTCTCAGCACAAACGACCTCGGGGAAGGATCGCCGCTCCCACCATCCGAGCCCACGTCCCGGCTCGAGTCGTTCTGGGGCCCGAAGAGGGAACCCAGACCGACGGTGGGTTTGCCGCGTTCCGAGCTTGCAGACTCAGTGCTGGACCAGGTTGAAATCGCTTGTTTTCCGGACAAGACGGTTCGCTCAAGTCTGGCAGGTCGAGCAAGCTGCTTCCGCCTCCTCTGCTGCGACAGCGGCGTTTTTACGTGCCATCTGAAGACCCGATGCGCCCAAACAGGTGAACCCGGAGTTAGCCAGGCTGACTCCGGGTGTGTCTCTGCAGCAGCTCCTGTCCGAGAACCTATGGTTCTCGCAGCAAGAGGCACTCGGCCTGGAATCCTACCGCCATGGCAGCTTTCCAGGCCGTCTCCTGGCTAGATCTGTGGTCCCTCACAGTATCTAAGGTCGCAGCCAACTCCGGGGGAATTTCTCCTGAAGATGACTCGGCCTTTAGGAGACTTTGCCAGTCTGGAGGAAGAGCCATCTCCTCCTTGCCCACCAGACGGTGAACCTGTGGGCCAACCTGGTTCTCCGACGAAGGGACGCCGTCCTTACTCGGGTTTGCCAGGGCGGCCGGGAGGGCGTGAAGCGGCGTTGGGACTTCGCAACGGACCTTTACGGAGTTTCCACGTCTCTCTTTCCATGAGAATGGTGGACGCTGCGGTGGACAGACGGCGCACTGACGACAGTGACCGTCTGGTACACCAGGCAGTCTCGAAGGCTTGGGCAGCCTCGGACTGCGGGCCAAGTCTAAGAGCTCGGCTAGCGCTTCCTCGGTGGCTAAGACGGTAGCTGCGTCGAAGCCCCGGGGAAAGACTCTGTCTTCTTCGACTTCTACCAAGGGGAGCCGTAACCAGCCCTCCTCCCAGCCCTCCTCCTCCTCCCGGGGAGGCTCTGGGAAGAAGTCGAAGAAAGGGGGGAAACGCTAGGGACGGCGTTCCCCTCACCTGCTGCCGGAAGTGGGGGGGTGCCTGGCCAGCCATTGGGCAACTTGGCAGCGCTACGGCGCCGAGACCTGGATTGTAGATGTCCTTCGGGAGGGATATCTATACCCTTCGAATCTCGGCCACCCCTCACCTCCAACCACGGTCCAACAGCAGTCGTACGTTCCAGGGTCATCGAAGGACGTAGCACTGAGACAGGAGATCAAGACCATGCTGGCAAGCAGAGCTGTAGAAATCGTCACGGATCAGTCACCGGGCTTTTACAGTCGACTCTTCCTGGTGGAAAAGTCTACGGGAGGCTGGCGCCCGGTGATAGATCTCTCTCCCCTGAACCGGTTTGTTTCGCCAGACCCGGTTCACGAATGGAGACGGCACGCTCAGTGCTCGACTCCATCAGGGAGAACGATTTCATGCTTTCGGTGGACTTGAAGGTTGCGTATTTCCAAATACCCATTCATCAGTCCTCCAGAAAGTACCTCCGCTTCATCCTCGACGGGACGGTGCGTGTACCAATTCAGGGCACTTTGCTTCGGTCTCTCAACCGCCCCACAGGTGTTCACGCGAGTGTTCACTCTGGTGCTGCTGGGCCCCATTCGCACGGGATACGTCTGATGAGGTATCTCGCCGATTGGTTAGTCCTGGCGAGCTCCCGCTCGCAGTTGCTCCAGGACAGGGATCGACTGCTCGAGTTCTGTCGCGATCTGGGGATCGTTGTGTGAACTTCGAAAAGTCCGATCCTCGAGCCCAAGCAGAGGATGAGTACCTGGGTATGCTGATCGACACGGTAGCAGGGCGAGTCTTCCCCGCGAGACTCGCGGATCAGCAGATTCAGGGAGGCAAGCCAACCAGTTCCTGTCTCGGCAGGAGCAGGTAGCTCAGCGATGGCAAGTCGTGATCGGACCCACCTGTCGTCACTCAGAAGTTAGTCCCTCACGGGCGTCTTCACCTGCGTCTCTTCAGTGGAGGCTAAAGGAGAGTTGGTCGCAGGCGACGGATCCCCCAAGCTTTCCAGTGTCACTGACACCGGAGGTGAGGCAGGATCTAGCCTGGTGGCTGGACGACAGGAACCTCTTAAGAGGAGAGCCTCTGCGCACTCCCCCCCGGACATGCAGCTGTTCTCAGACGCATCGACCGAGGGATGGGGCGCACACCTGGAGGAGTTGCTGACTTCAGGAGTTGTGGGACGAGAACGACAAGCACCTTCACATCAATGTACTGGAACTCAAGGCAGCGTTCCTCGCCCTCCAAGAGTTCCAGGACCGCTTGGTGGGACACTCAGTGGTGTTGATGTGCGACAACACCACGGTAGTGGCCTACGTCAACAAACAGGGGGGCCTAGTGTCTCTCCCGTTGTACCAGTTGACTCGGCAGGTGCACGAGTGGGCCGAGGCACACTCAATAGAGCTGTCGGGCACGCTACATTCCAGGGAAGATGGAGTAGTAGCGACACGCTCAGCCGTCGGGATCAGGTGATAGGGACCGAATGGTCTCTACACCAGGACGTGGTGGAAAGGCTCTTCGACCTATGGGGGCGACCAGTCGTGGTTCTGTTCGCCACCCGGCACAACAGGAAGCTCCAGGTGTTCTTTCTCGCCGTGCCGGGACCCATGGGCGCAGCTGCAGAGGACGCTCTCTTTCACACCCGTGGGACAACCTCTTCGCCTATGCCTTTCCCCCCGTTCAGCCTGATTCGCAAGGTGATCAGTCGAGCACTGGTCACCCCGAATCTGCAGGATGATCCTGGTGGCTCCCAAATGGCCACAGGCCATTTGGTATCCTGGACCTGTCTGGCTCTTCTCGCAGGAGAACCGAGAGAGATTCCCCCGTTGGCACAAACCTTCTCGCCCAGCCACACGTCGAGCGGTACCACCGAGCAGTCCAGTCCCTACGTCTTCAACGGCTGGCTGTTATCCACCATCTCTTGCGAACGAGAGGCTTTTCTCGTAGCGCAGCAACAGAGATGGCTGGAAACGTCCGTCAGTCCTCTGCAGCTGTGTACCAGGGGAAGTGGGCCGTCTTCTGTGGTTGGTGTCGCAGACGGGGTCTATCTCCTCTCAGAGCCACTCTTCAGCAGGTAGCGGATTTCCTCGTTTTTCTTCGCCGAGAGAAGCTCCTCTCAGTCCCCACAGTCAAAGGATACAGAGCCGCCTTGGCGCTCGTCCTGAAAACTGAGGGGATTGGACATCTCGAACTCGTTCGAGATCTCCTTGCTCATGAGGAGCTTCGAAAGGTCTTGCCCACCCAGGGAACTCAGGCCCCCTGCGTGGGATGTGACTCTCGTCCTTAGGAGTTTGACTCGAACGCCGTTCGAGCCACTCCGAGAGTCGTCAGACAGGGATCTGACCCTCAAGACCCTCTTCTTGCTGGGCCCTGGCATCGGCGAAGAGAGTAGGGGAACTTCATGGTCTTTCCTATGATGTACGACACTCCAGGGGTGGGGATGGGGATCTGTGACGCTCTTTATTTCGTCCCGAACTTCGTTGCGAAGACTCAGAAACCGTCGATCCCTGACGACAGGTTCGAGTCATTCACGATTCCCTCCCTAATGGACTTCACCGATAATGATGCGGATGAGATGCTGCTTTGTCCTGTGAGGGCGCTACGGCGCTATCTGAAGAGAACTCGACACCTCAGGCCTGAGTGTCGACGCCTCTTCGTTAGCACCGGGGTAACCAAGAAAGAAGTATCCAAGAACACTCTTTCATTCTGGCTGCGTGAGGTCATCAGGAGGGCGTATGAGGCTGATGGTAGTGACGACATCCGTACGTCCCGTCCGAGAGCTCACGAAGTCAGAAGTATTGGCCCCTCGTTGGCGTTTCGTAAGAACTTCTCCGTGGCGCAGGTCCTGAAGGCAGGGGTCTGGTCTACCAGACTACCTTTTACGTCCTTCTACCTTCGGATATTGCCCACAGGTCCTTGGATACCTTTTCCTGGGACCCGTGGTGGCTGCTCAACAAGTTGTGTAGCAAACCCAGACCCTCGCAGGCTGAAAACAGCATCGAGTCCTGGTGTGTGACTGTGTGGATGGATGTGTGAATGAGTGAGTGACTGGCTCCCTCTTCCCGTCTTTTCCTCCTCCTCTACCTGTGGGCAGAGGGCCACGGTCGTCACTACGCTGGATGAGGACGAGATGCAGGTGAGCTATATGACAAGAGCCCCATCCTATCCCTTTCACTAGGGATAGGAGCAGAATATCCACCACTTCCTCCTACAAGGGGGGGGAAGTGGATGCCTACAAGAGTCAAACCCATGACTTTATATTTGCTCCTGTACAGGAACAAGTTCTTACATTGCTGGTACGAAGAGATACGCTTGCCTCTCTCTTAGTACTCGGTCCAGAGGTCTGACCATTGATCCTGCGGTGCACACCCCGATCAATCGGACAGAGGCTTGGATCCCTCCCTCGCTCTTACGACCAGGGAGGCTTCCAAGGTTGGGCGAACACCAGTCTGTTCACAAAAGACTCAGATTCCACCCACCAAGAAGTGAGTCTTCCTATTGTAAAAGGACCGAAGGTTTGTATGCCGTGTCGGAACAAATGACAATTTGTCCAAAATTGCATTTTTCCTAACTATACAAACCTGAGGTCCTTTTACACATAGCCCCACCTCATGCCACCCCTCACTCTGCAGTTTTTGCTTGGGCCAAAAGCAAAAGTGATTTGT
Organism: Macrobrachium nipponense; assembly: GCF_015104395.2. Taxonomy (NCBI): domain Eukaryota; kingdom Metazoa; phylum Arthropoda; class Malacostraca; order Decapoda; family Palaemonidae; genus Macrobrachium; species Macrobrachium nipponense. The sequence continues at coordinate 86,980,564 of NC_061100.1, read as the reverse complement.
TTACCTCCCAGTCGCGCGCGCGCGCCTGTCGGACAAGCAGTTAACTACCGAACCCCTTGTTCGAAAGCTTACGACCTATCCAGCTGCCGCTAGTACCTTCCTATTGTAAAAGGACCTCAGGTTTGTATAGTTAGGAAAAATGCAATTTTGGACAAATTGTCATATCCGTCAAGGAGATGCAATTTTTCTTCAGTTATCGTAAATTTTGATAATTATTGTCAAAGAAATTGTGAGCAATGGCATCTGTTGAGATTCTATGAGTCACAGAAGGGAAGTCAGCTACGGCCTACCAACCACGATTCAGTGCGAGCACAAACCTCGTGTAGTGTACACGTTCGAGTTTCACCTCTGACATTTGCTTGCTTTTACGTATGTTTATATTTGTTTCGGCAAGAATTTCATTATGCCAATGAGGAAAAGACAAGCAAAACATCTTGCTAACATACAGATGAAGAAAATTCGCTCTAATATGATTAAAGAATATCATAATACGTATACGCGATATTAGCGTAGTTAGTGAAGAGAGAGAGGGAGGGTTGCATAGTAAGTAACACCCCCGTCTTGCCTGACGAACACGTCACACTGTGCCCAAGGCTACGATCTTTGAGCAAAGGGATCTTCATTTATGATAAATAATATAGTTTGTTCATGAAACTTACCTGTCAGATATATATATAGCTGTATTCTCCGACGTCCGACAGAATTTCAAAACTCCCGGCACACGCAGTGGTCGGCCAGGTGGTTAGTACCCATTCCCGCCGCTGGGAGGCGGATATCAGGAATCATTCCCATTTTCTATTCAGATTTTTCTCTGTCGCCGGTCGGTAAACAACTGTTTACAGACCTCCGCCTAGGATTTTGAAACTTCTTGTGCTAACTTGAGTATTCTGATTGACTTTTGGTTTTGATTTGGCTTGTTGGCTTGGCATACGTGATAGTGGATTTGATTTGGATTTGGCTTTGACTTTTCTTTGATTACGATGTCTGGATCTAGCTCTGCTAGCTTCAGGGTGTGTAAGGTGCATGAATGTAAGGTGAGGTTGCCGAAAGCTTCGGTAGACCCTCATTCAGTGTGCTCGAAATGTCGTAGTCAAGTATGTATGTTTGAATGATAGATGCATGAGTGTGAGCAATTGACTGAAATTGAATGGAAGGCTATGATTCTTACGTGAGAAGCTTGAGCGTGATAGAATCAGGAGGTCTTCCTCTAGGAGTGCTTCTGTGAGGTAGAAGTCAAGGTAGAATTGTATCTCCATTAAATCCTCCTGAGATGTAATTCAACCTGATCCTGTTGTATTGCCTATTTTTTTCCCGAACAATCAGGAAGTGTCTGCAGAAGGAAGCGTATTATTTACGATCATGGAGTCGATTCGCGCCTTGAATCTAAAGTGATGCTCTACAGTCAAATGTGAATTGTGATAAAAGTGTTAGTGCATCTAGTGTTGTGGAAGGGGGTCAGATCGGTCCCATAATGCCTCTAGGCCTAGGCCCCATGCCGGACTCCCAGGCCTTAGGGAGAGGCAAGCCCGAAAGCCGAAGGAGGGTTACGGGATCTAATGACCGTCTGACGTCCCTTCGGCAGAAACTGAGGACGAATCTCAGGCTGCCGTGTTCGTGCACAGGCACAAATACTTAAAGATGCTTCTCTCTTGCGATTCTCCTCTCCTCGCGGGGTTGGACGCTCGGAAGACTCTCAGGGGAGAGCGGCAGGGGCGCAAGGTGTCGCACAAGCGGCCGTCGCCCTTGTCGCCCTCTTAAGAGAGGTTTCAGAGAAGAGGACGCTTCACGTCCTTCTGATCATTACGTAGATTCATCACCTGAAGATTTTGAAGCTTTTCCGCCACAGAAAAGGAACAAGGCTTCATCAGGGGAGGACTCTTTCGAGCGTCCAAGTCGCTCTAAAAGCATGTTCCTGAGTTGAAGGAAAGGGTTCATCCCCCTCGCCCATCTTCCTTGCACAGGATGATCCTTCTCCTGATCGAGAACTTTTCCCCTTCAAGGAAAATGCTTTGGGAAATGCAGAGACAGTTAGCCTCCTTTTTTGAGAGGAAAGGAAGCAGAAACAAACTAGTCATCGAAGGAAGGATAGGTGGCTGCCTGTTAAGAGGACTAGGCAGTCCCCGGCTCCTCCTCTGCGTTTTTCGGCCTTTGAGTCTCCTCCTAGTAGCCGACTCATTAGAGAACGTGATTACGTTCCTCATGAAAGGGCGTCTAGGAGAGACGAATTTGACAGAGACGTGAGTTGTCGCACAGGCGGCCGGCGTCTTTGTCAAAAGGTCCGAGGAACGCTCAAGGATCAATATCGGAAGTTCAAGCTTTGCATGTTGATGATCACGCTCGGCGTCTAAGCAACGAAGCGCTTACCAGGACGCTCGAGAAGACGCTTTTCAAGACGCGCGGAACGCTCGCCAAGACGCTCTAGCTGACGCTGTTCAGGACGCACGGCGTCCTACACATCATGACGCTCAGCAAGACGCTCGAGCTGACGCTGTTCAGGACGCACGGCGTCCTACACATCATGACCGCTCAGCAAGACGCTCGACGTGACGCTGTTCAGGACGCACGGCGTCCTACACATCAGGACGCTCTGCAGGACGCTTCTCAGAACGCGCGGCGCCTTGCATATCGGGACGCTTTCCAGGACGATCAACAGTTGAGTCCGAAACGTCAGGATGTTTCTCATGTTAATGTCGAAGTCATCGCGATCTTTGAAGGGCGCTGATGACCGAGAGAAGGATTCGTCTAGTGATCGCTGCCCTACTGATGATGATGAACCAAATGCGTCAGCGTCGTCAGACTATAAGACGTTGACGGA
>NC_061100.1:86938189-86977249 GCF_015104395.2 Macrobrachium nipponense | reverse complement strand
AGAATCTCTTGCGATCCGGACTACCACAACAACAGCAGTTTGTGATTCCGGACGTGTCAAAACTCCCGGCGTTCGTCAAGAACGACCCGTGGCGATTGGCTCTTCATGCCCCGTTCTTAGAGGGCATGTTAACGATTGAAGGAAGTTGTACCCGACCGGTAGAAGACTTTGAATTCTACCCGGATTACAATTTCCCTTCCCTGGTTACGCGCGCCTGACAGAGGAAGCGTTAGTTAGGGTAGATAAGGTCCCCAAGGAAACCGTTATCTACCCGAAAGAGCAAGCTCAGTCCGCCTGGGTCCGGACTTTAAATGACTGGGAGTGCGTCAATACAAAATCGACGCCCCATAAAGGATCATATACTATGTTCGTGGTGGAAGGACAAACCCCAACACCATGCACCACAAAAGTAGTTGATCTCGCCTTACAGGCGGCTATGGAAGACAAACCCATGCCGCAATTAGAGGAAACTGACTTGAATTCTCTGTTGTTCCCGGGAGACCAAGATTGCTGGGTTGACGCACCAGCTACGTTCACAGTAGGGAAATTGAACTCAGACTGTGCCACCACAGTTTATTGAACGACTTCCTAGACTTTCGGACTCTCTGATTAAGACAGAGTACGAGGCAAGAACCAGGCTGAGTAGATCCATAAACTCAGCTACGATGGCGGAGATGACTTCATTGGTCTACGCCGAGGAGCCACAGTTCAAGATCTTAACAAAGTCTTTGCTCCACACACTCCAGAGTGATGCATATGACTTTGCAGTGGCTCGACGCAATTGCCGGAAACATGTCCCAGCTGAGGCCTCCATTAGGCATGAGCCTAATAGATTAATTAAGGCCTCAATCTGGGGAGCGGACTTGTTCCCGGAGGACGTAGTAAACAGCGTCCTCAGGGAAGCAGCAAGAGTAAACCAAAGCCTCAAAGTCCGGTGGGGTCTAATTCCTAAACGAAAATATGAGCCCACCGGAACACAATCAAGAGGCAGGAAAAGACCAAGGAAGTTTCAGTCCTTCCAAGGTCCACAAACTCAAACTGTGGACCTTGGCAATGCCAGTATCCCAGATGAGTCAGCCTTCCACATCACAGACTCAGCCCCAACAACAATATGTGTGGGTAAGCCAGCCACCTCAACAACCAGTAACCACTACCTCGTTTACGGCATCTCCAGCATATAACCCTACCTTTGAAACACAAGGTGTGTTTCACGGGTACAATAGGCATGCAAGAGGTAGTAGAGCTAGGGGAGCCTTCCGGCATAGAGGCAGCGGAAGAGCTTCCGGAAGAGGCAGAGGATTCCAAGGGAGCCGTGGAAGCAGACCTTATGCAAACCAGTGAGACTCCCCAGGTAGGAGGAAGGCTGTACCTCTTTCGGAGCCGTTGGACTTTCAGCAAATGGGCATACAGCATAATATCGAAGGGTCTGGGGAAAGAAAGCAATAAAAGAGGTAAAACGTTTAAAATTTCAAGGACGCTTGTTCAGCGTTCCAAAGAAAGACTCAGACAAGCGAAGAGTAATCTTAGACCTGTCCCATTTGAATACATATATTCAATGCGACAAGTTCCATATGCTGACCGTCTCGCAGGAGCGGACCTTACTTCCCCGTGGGGCCGTCACCACCTCTATAGATCTTACAGACGCTTATTATCATGTTCCGATAGCAAGGCATTTTCGTCCTTTCCTAGGATTCAAACTAGGCAAAAGGGCATATACTTTCAAAGTGATGCCATTCGGACTCAATATAGCGCCCAGGATATTCACAAAGTTGGCGGAGATAGTAGTCCAAGAGCTGAGAACTCAAGGAATACAGTTAGTGGCCTACCTAGACGATTGGCTTATCTGGGCCAACAGCGTCGAGGAATGCCACAAGGCGACGGACAAAGTAATAAAATTTCTGGAATACTTAGGATTCCAAATAAATTTCAAGAAGTCCCGTCTTACTCCGGCAGCATGTTTCCAGTGGTTAGGTTTACAATGGAACCTGTACACACACAAGCTGTCGATTCCACCAAAAAAGAGGAAACAGATAGCAAGGAACACAAAAAGTTTTCTTAAGGACAAACTAACGTCCCGTAGAAACCAAGAAAGAATCCTAGGCTCACTCCAGTTTGCCTGGAGTGAAAGCCAAACTGAAAGACATCAATCGAGTATGGCGGTCCAAAGCAAACAAGAAAAATCGAGACAAAATTTCTCGGATTCCATCAATACTGAGGAAAAGACTTCAACCATGGAGCAAAGTAAAAAATCTGGCAAAATCGGTACCCTTACGATTCCCACTGCCGGCACTAGTAATCCATACAGATGCCTCCCTAAGCGGTTGGGGAGGCTACTCCCAATACGAAAAGGTCCAAGGTTTGTGGTCAGTGACATTCCGTCAACTACACAATCAGATCCTAAAGCCATGGCAGTGTTTTTGACTCTAAAAAGACTTTCCCCGTCAAAGAAACAACACATCAGACTAATACAGGCGGTCCCTGGGTTACGACGGGTGTTCCGTTCTTGAGACGCGTTGTAAGCCGAAAATCGTCGTAAGCCGGAACATCGTCAAAAATCCTAAGGAAACATGTTATTGTTATAATACAATTAAGTTTGTTCATACTTACCTGGCAGATATATATATAGCTGTATTCTCTGAAGTCCGACAGAATTTCAAAATTCGCGGCACACGCAGTGGGCGGCCAGGTGGTAGTACCCATTCCCGCCGCTGGGAGGCGGATATCAGGAACCATTCCCATTTTCTATTCATATTTTATCAGTGCCACTGTCTCCTGAGGGGAGGTGGGTGGGCACTTTAATTATATATATCTGCCAGGTAAGTATGAACAAACTTAATTGTATTATAACAATAACATTTTGTTCATGAAACTTACCTGACATATATATATATAGCTGAATCCCACCTTCGGATGGTGGGAAAAGAGAGAATAGGATTTTTAGGAAACTAAATTAAGTAGATGATATACATCTTGGTTCCTCACCTGTTAGCATAGCCGACTTCGTGATTACTGTCACCAAAGTCTGCTTCTGCTTTTACTAGAGTTGCCAGCGAGGTAGAGACCTGTAATGCTGGTGCGCTCTAGATGATCTGTCAACGGGGCGTGACCACAATGTGACTAGACCATATGACCATACTTCTGAGGCAACGAAGCTAAAACCACCACCTGACCTAACCTATCAAAGTTAGTTCCATAACTCTAGGCTAAAGAAAAGGAACGCGCCTCAAGCGACCAACCTTTCAAACGTTTAAAAGCACACCTATCCCTTTTCTATAGGATAGGATTCGTGTTGCTACTTCCCTGCCCCCAATAATATATCTACGGATATGTATGGTCCTAGCGACTTACAGATCTCAAATGTTTTGTCTTCACATTCCGTCGGGAGTGTGAGCGAACACAGAGTTGCTTCGCTAAAGCGTGGCACTCAGGATGTTACTGAGTGTCATGCTCTGTTGAAAATGCTTCCGAGGCCGCGCCCTCACCTCTTGAGCATTCATATTAAGAAAAAATCTCAAATCTTTATGCAAACATAATGAATGAGACTTTTTAAAAGAACTCCTTGACTATAATGCCAGGGTGTTCTTGGACATGAACCAGTCTGGTCTTTTTACGGAACACCGCAGATTGTCCGTTGACCTCGACTTTCTATAGTTTTATCAAGATAAACTTGAGAGACCCGACAGGGCACAGGACTCTCTAATGCCCTTGCCCAATAATTTGTGCCATACCCTTGGTCTCCAAGCCTTCGGGTCAAGGGTTAGACAGGTTTTCGTTCTTACCAAGAACGGAAGGCTTAGAGGGACAGACTGCATTATGTCCTTTAAAAGCCAAAACCTCTGATGATGGCTAAAACTCACTAACCCTCTTTGCCGTGGCTAGAGCGGTTAGAATGTTAGCCTTTCTGGTCACGTGTATTAAGTTCGCAGAAAGGATAGGTTCGAAATGCTTTTGGCATCAGAATCTCTGAGCCTAGAGGCCGTCAACAACATATTTGCATATTCTACAATAGTTAGGACTTATAGCTTATCTCATACTTCAGACGGAAAGATAGAACCATAAAGAAATTCACAGAGGTCGAGGTGGAGGACAGTTCATTTTCCCTTCACTATCTCCAGAAACGGCCCCTCCGATTGACACTGAAAATAGGCAGCACTGCTTGCCTTGACCAAGAGACTGCCATTAATCCTTGAAGATCTTATCGCTTCTCGATAGTCTGAACGCCTTCAGACTCAGAGAGGTGAGATATTAGATACTTCACTAAGTGACGATGTTAGATTACACCGATTCTCTCGGGAAGGGTCTTTGGACAATTCTCTCTGAATTACATGACCTCTGTGAATCCAACCTCTTAAAGGCCAACATGGTGGCGACTAATGCTAATCCTCTAGGATCATGAATAAGGGAACAACTTAAGAGGAAGCTCCTTCGTCTTCAATATTACGAAAAACAAAAAACTTAACGAAAGGACGCCCTCAGTCTCTCCTCAACTTTCGACATACTTCTAAGTGAGGATTACTCAGACGTTCAGTAGTTGCTGCCTTCGATCGAGAAGACCCGCACGGACGTGCACTAGTTTAACGAACCTCTTGAGGATCGTTACGTTCCGTGCCCAAGCCCATAACCAACTCTCTCTTCTTGAGCTATGAGAGCTGAGAAATTATCCGAGATGATTTGGACCACTCGATCAAAACTCACTCTTCGAGGAACTGGAGAGCCGACCAAATTGGCTTCCAATTCTTTCAGACAATGTGCCAGGACATCTGTTCCTCTGTTCGGATGTCTGGCACCCTCATCGCTATCACCCGAGGTGATCCTCAAGCCGTTGAGAGAAAATTAGAATTATTACTAGATCTTTGATGTTATTCCAATTTCTCCGTGAGGAAAAACTGTAGAGGTCTGAATTGCTGTTTATTCAGGGAAAACAAGCTTCTCCAGCGAGGAAATGGTCCCCAGCAAACTCATCCATTCCCTCACTCAGCCTGCTTCCTTCCCTAAATAGGGCTGCGCTTTGCATAAGCAGGAGAGCATTATTATAGTGCTATGCCGCGGTAGACTCGTACAGAATTCTGTTACAGTGCGGTAAAACCGCACCGAACAGGTATAAGAGATATCTTGTTGAAATTTTCTAAGTAAACAGAAGGCATGTTCATTCATGATTACTAGAAATTTCCTCAACCCGAGGCTAAAATCCATGATTGTAGGGCAGAGAGACTGCTAGTCAGCCATTCCCGCAGGGGAGAGAGACGTAACCAACCGCGCATGTCACAGAGCTAGCCGGTACTGCGTAGATCACAGTAACAGCAGCCTTGTTCATTCATTGTCTCGCACTATCTGCCTGAGTTGCCAGCTACTCCCTTTATGAAGGAATAGGTATGATATTATCGAGCAAAAGGAAACTCTCAAGCAGGCATATTTAAACGAAACAGAATTCGCTAAATACAGAAGCTGAGTTGGTGTTGTCGTAACAATATCCTTAAGAGTTGTTCTTACTCCGAAAACTCTTGGAAGGTTGAAGGGAGTGTCAATTAAATACATTAGAACAACAGTTCTTTCGGCTTCTATCCGTAGAGGTAAATACGATATGCGTATATGACTTGATCCATGCGTTAGCAAAATGACGCCAAGATAAACTACGTAAGTATTGTTGTAATTTGAACATCGAATTCTCTACTACATCTTTCCTCGACGAGGAAGAGAGAAAGAAAGGAAAACGACTGTCCACGTTCTAATGAATGAGACTTTTTAAAAGAACTCCTTGACTCTTTGCCAAGACTCTTGCCAAGAGAAGGGAGTAATATTCGAATAGAGATCATCAAGTGAGAACCGAGGATCGAAAAGGACCGTTCAATGTTCTTATGATATTGGACATAAGACTTCCTGGATCTAGTCTACAAGTCTTTTCTTACTCCCCGGCATGAGCCTCTGAAAATGAATGAGAGCTCTTCCGAAATTTGTTAATGAGAGTTTATCCGCTTAAACGATAAAAACGTTAAAATCTATGTCAATGAGAACTACCCCATTTATGAGGGGTCCCCCACTTAAATGACAAAACGTTTAGTATCTTGACAATGGGAAAACGGGGGAAAAGTCCTTACTTGACAAAACAATTAGCACTTTGCTAATAGGGGAAAACCCTTTAACATGACCGAAAGTCACCCAGGAATCCGAGTATATAATCTTCCCGATTCTCAGAGAAATCGATGAAGAGGCAAAGGGATCGAAGAAAAAATTCGGGTAAGTCTCTCCGCTAACTCCGAATCCTTTTTTTTTTTTTTTTTTTTTTTTTTTTTTTTTTTTTTTTTTTTTTTTTTTTTTTTTTTTTTTTTTTTTTTTTTTTTTTTTTTTTATTTCTGTAAAGGAATGTCCTGTGGAGAGTCCTGAAAAACCTCCTCTTGACGAGCGTTTAGAAAGCGTCAAGCGTCCTAAGAAACGTCCTGAACAGCAATAAGACGCCGTCTACAAGTCTTTTCTCTCGCAAAGCGTCCTGCCGAGCTTCCACCGAAGCGTCCTGGCGAATGTCCACAAAAGCGTCCTGCCGAGCGTCCTCATAAGCGTCCTGCTGAGCGTCCTCAAAAGCGTCCTGCTTAGCGTCCTGGAAAGCGTCCTGCTGAGCGTCCTCAAAAAACGTCCTGCTTAGCTGCGAGCGTGTCTGAGCAGAGAACACCAAGTCTTCTGAACGACATTTCAGAGAGGATCTCGTTGAGCGCCCTGATGCATGCAAGGCCCGCCAAGAGGCGTCCTGGCGAGCGACCTTGCCAACATCTCAATGTTATGACGAACCGCGTTTTGCGTAGGACGTTGAATATTTTCAAGGGACGTCCTCATGCGAGTCTCCATGGAGAGCCGCACGCTGCTCCTGAAGTGTGTGAACACTAAAGGAAGACGTACGGCTTTCGTCTTCAAGACGGGCCTTAAAGACCTTCATACCTTCTTACAAAGACAGTGGCCGCCTGTGCGACAACTTGCGTCTTAGTAATGCAAAAGAACATCTCCAGAAACGCACTCAGCAAAGGAACGCCGAGCGTCCGAAAGACACCCTCGCCGAGCGTCCTGGAGAATGTCTCTACTTATAGGACGTCGAGCACCTCCAAAAGCTTCCTCACGTCTAAATTGCCCTTCTTGTGCCGAACCAGAGACATAAGTTGTTTGACTGTGCAAAGCAGCTTGCCGGTCGTCAAACTTATCAGCTTGCTTTTTCGAAGTAAAGCGAACGTTACATAACGTATACGGAGTGCCATGAGGAGAGGAGACGAATACTGAGTTGCTCCTCCAAAAGGTGGAATCAAGAATGTCCTTGATTACCATATTCTTTCGGAATGCTAGCGAGGTGAAACAGCTCTAACTTCATGAGCGTTCACTCGCAGGAGGCTCAAATCACTCTTCTGGCAAGATGAATGAGCCTCCTTAATAATGTCCCTTAGGAAAAAAAAAGAGCCAGTGCATTCTTCGAAAGGGTAAATGTGGTCTCTTCCTGAGCACCATAAATTACCCGAAGGACCTCTTACTTCCTTCGTTTATGTAAATAAAAATTTGAGAGCCCTGACAGGGCACAGGACTCTTTCATCCTCTCGTGACGAGAGAGAGGACGTGAAGCGTCCTCTTCTCTAAAGCTTCTTAAGGGGGCGCGAGTCCTTCCGAGAGCTCCAACCCCTGTGTGGGGAGGACGCCTCGGAGGACGAGAAGCAATCCTTCAAGATTCGTGCACGTGCTCGATCTTCGGCAGCCTGGGAAGCGACAACAGGACCTGCCGAAAGGAAGCCAGATCAGCGTGAAAAACCCGTAACCCTCCTTCGGCTTTTGACATGCCCTCATCCCTGGTTTCCTGGGAGTCCGACAGAGGTCTAGCCTAGAGGCGTTATGGGGCCGATCTGACGTTCCCCTCCTGACGAGAGAGAGGACGTGAAGCGTCCTCTTCTCTAAGCTTCTTAGAGGGCGCGAGTCCTTCCGAGAGCTCCAACCCTTGCGCGCGGGGGAGGACGCCTCGGAGGACGAGAAGCAATCCTTCAAGATCGTGCACGTGCACGATCTTAGGCAGCCTGGGAAGCGTCAACAGGTCCTGCCGAAGGGGACGCCAGATCGGTGGAGAGCCCCCGTAACCTCTTGCGGCTTTCGACATGCCCTCTCCCTGAGTCCTGGGAGTCCGACAGAGGTCCAGGCCTAGAGGCATTATGGGGCCGATCTGATGCCCCCTCCACAACACAAGGGGCACTACACTTCACACACTGATTGGAGAGCGAGCACTTTAGTCTAAGATTACTTGATGTAATCCTCTAGCAGACACTTCTTCTAGGCCGTAAGCCATACCACAGGGTGGAGGCAAAATAAATTCTACAGGAGGTTAGAAGGTTCATTATTTTCCTAAACTTCTGTTTACTGTGGAGGAAAACTCCTGATTCTAACACGCTCTAAAATGCGTACATGAATCCTACTTCTTCCGTAATCAGTCACACATTACTAATTACATGGATCTTTATGCAAAGAAAACATGTAAACGTCATATATACTAAGCGAGTGTCTACCGAAAGTTCCGGTAGACCTCACCTTACCCCCCCATGCAGACAACAAAAGTGAAACTAGGCTAACTAGCTTCAGACATCATATGCAATGAAAAAATTTACTTATGATAGCGTATGCCTAGCCACAAATCCAAGTCAATAATCGAAAGAATAATTAGGATACTTAAGCGGCTAATGAAGTTTCAAAATCCTAGGCGGAGGTCTGTAAACAGTTGTTTACCGACCGGCGACAGAAAAAATATGAATAGAAAATGGGAATGGTTCCTGATATCCGCCTCCAGCGCGGCGGGAATGGGTACTACACCTGGCCGCCCACTGCGTGTGCCGCGAATTTGAAATTCTGTCGGACTTCAGAGAATACAGCTATACACCATATATATCTGTCAGGTAAGTTTCATGAACAAACTTACTTTTAATGCTTTGGGTGCATTGAAAACTATGTAAACTGCATTCCTATGGCATTTTTCATCAAAAAACCTTCAAATATTGATTTATTTTGCATTTTTTGGTGTCATATTCATCTCCCAGATGAGCGTTGTAGGCGTCGTAACCCTGGAACATGCGTCGTAACCCTGGAAATAACGTCTATTGACAAGCGTCGTAACCTCGGAACGTCGTAAGCCGACACCGTCGTAACCCGGGGACTGCCTGTACTAGACAACGAGGTGATAGTCCACTGCATAAACAGGGGAGGTTCCAAATCATGTGATGATAGCAATCTTTTCTATGGCAACAAAGAACCATTGGCACCTGTCAGCTGTTCACCTGGCGGGGGTAAGAAATGTGGTCGCGGACGCACTATCAAGGACAACTCCGCTGCAGTCGGAATGGTCCTTAGACAAAAAGTCATTCAATTGGATCTACCAACAGGTTCCGGATCTCCAAGTAGATCTATTTGCCACAGAATCCAACCACAAGCTACAGTGTTATGTAGCCCCCAACCTGGACCCTCTGGCCTACGTCACAGACGCTATGTCCGTAGATTGGAACAACTGGCGGAGGATTTACCTGTTTCCACCTATAAACATGCTAATGAAAGTCCTGGACAAGCTCAGGGCTTTCAAAGGACGGATAGCCCTGGTAGCCCCCAATTGGCCCAATAGCAACTGGTTTCCTCTCTTGGTGGAACTGGGACTCCGCCCCCAGCGGATTCCCAACCCAAAGTTGACACAGATAGTACAAACTCACACTGTGTTAGCTTCCTCAAGAATTCAGAGTGCCCTAACTTTATGAAATTTTGCAGCACAAAAAGATGCTGAGATTGATCCTCTAAACACTTTGTTTTCATACAATCAACTTACCTGTCAGATATATACATAGCTAAGACTCCGTCGTCCCCGACAGAAATTCAAATTTCGCGCCACTCGCTACAGGTAGGTCAGGTGATCTACCGGCCTGCCCTGGGCGGCAGGACTAGGAACCATCCCCGTTTTCTATCATATTTTCTCTGTCGCCGGTGGTATCAACATTGTTGCTATTACCTCCTGACTTAGATTCATATTTCATCCTTTGATCATCGTTTTTCGGCTTTTTGGTGACGTATCTGGATCGTGTTTTGGCATTCGCTACTGTGGACTGTTTTTGGAATAACTCTTTTGGATTTTTCTCAGTATGTCTGATTCAAATGTGAGTGTGAGAATGTGTGTGAATGTAGGCTGCAGGGTGAGGATACCGAAAGCTTCGGTTGATCCTCACACTGTATGCCGTAAATGTAGGGGGTTTCAGTGTTCTGCTAATAATACTTGTAAAGAATGCGAGGGATTGAATGCAGAAGAGTGGAAGACTTTGACTTCTTATTTGAAGAAGTTAGAGAGGGATAGGGTTAGACGTCTGAAAGGTGTGAGTTCAAGGCCTATTGAGCCTTTCACGGATATTTCTAATCCTACTGATGTAGATTCTCCCTATGTATCTCATTCTCAGAGTGCTTTTTCGGATTCGGCCTCGGAAATCGCCAATCTGAAAGCTACAATTAGAGACATGAAGTCCAAGATGGCTGACTTCAAAGTAAGGCTAGTGAAAGTGAGCATTACAGTGAATGAGTTCTCCCAGTTGTGGAGGGGGGAGGGGCGTTTGATCGTCCCTGCGACGCTCCCAGGCCTAGACCTCTTCCAAGCTCCCATGCCCAGAGGAGAAGGAAAGTCGAAAGCCTTAAGGAGGTCGTGGGGAATCCCCAACGGTCAGAACGTCCCTTCAGCTAGCTCTGCTTCATGCAGGAGGGGCTCAAGGGAGCTTCAGAAAAAGCGTCCTTCGTGAGTGTTTCTCGTCCTCTCCCTCTCCCTCACCTAAACGAGGGTGGAAGGAGTCGAACTTGTCGAGACCGCTGAAGCGTCATATGAAGGAACCTGAAATAGATTCTCCCAGCCCAGCGCTTCTCAGATGACGCTCCTTCTTCTATTAAGAAAGCGAAGGTGGCGTCAGCGTCACCTGACGTGTACGCAGAAGTACCCTTTCCTTCTTCTCCCCCGAGTGATGACGAAAGGCGTCATGCACTGGACGTGGGAGAAGCGTCTAGGAAGATAATTATGGCAGTTTCAAGAGCAACTGTCCTCTCTAGTGGGAGTTTTAGCGCCCCAGTCGGAAGGACGTGACGCTTCCAATTAAGAAGTCTCGTCCTCTCTCACCTGCTCAACGAGAAGCGTCAGGCAGACGTGAAGTTTGCTAAACGTCTTACAGAAGCTTCGAGTTCGAGAGCGAGAACGGGTGGGGCTTTACGAGAGTTTCGTAACGCCAGAGAGACGTACCGTAGAAGTCTTTTAGACGTGAAGCGTCATTGAAATCGGATCATAGACGTGACGCTCCGTCCAATATTGTGACGCCAAGTAGGACGCCCTTTGGAGAGCGGAGCGTCTTCCAGGCGCGAAGCGTCATCAAGACGTCAGCAAAGAGACGTCAGCCAGGACGCTTGGCGAACGGAAGCGTCATACAAGCGGGAAGCGTCTTCTAATTTTCAACGAGAAGCCGGAGCTTGTGACGCCTTCCAAGACTATTAGAGCGGGAAAGAGGAAGATTAATCATTCCCTTAGCCCCTCTCCTATTAGGAGTTTGTCTCCTCCAGAAGGAAGGGAACGTACGGAAAAGGAGAGCGGAGAATCATGTAGATACCGAGTTGGATGAAAACTCGGATGATGAACGTCATGGAAGAGAGGGTCTGTCTAACTATAAGGTTTTGACTACCCTGCTTCTTGAGGAGTATGGAGACGAATTGACTCCTGCCGCTCCTCCTTCTCCGCGCTCGCTCTTTTCTAGTGCTAAGACGAAGAAGCCTTCGTCTTTTATCAAAATGAAGCCCACCATTTCGATGAAGAGGGCCTTACAATCCTTAGACTCATGGATGAAGTCTAAAAAAAAAAAAAAAAAAAAAAAAAAAAAAAAAAAAAATTAGTGAGAACAGTATTCTGCATGCCTCCAGCAAGATTAGCTGGGAAAAGAGGCATTTGGTATCAGACGGGAGAAAATATGGGTATTGCTCTCCCTTCTACTACGGAAGCAGATTTTTCGACCTTAGTTGACGCTTCACGTCGACAAAGTCTCAATTCTGCACGTATTACGTGGGGAATTTCGGAACTGGATCATCTCCTCAAGGGACTCATTCATGTATTGGAAGTCTTCAACTTCTTAGATTGGTCCCTTGGGGGTGATGTCCAAGAAAGCCCATGATTCGGAAGGAATCGAACCTGAAGCCCATGTTATTAGCATATTTGTCTTGTTGTATTGACAAAGCGGTACAGATGGATCTTTTGAAATCTCCTCATTGTTTGCAGCAGGTCTTCTAAAGAAAAGGGGACTGATATGGCGCCTTCTTAACAAAGGCAGTCTCTCATGCTCAGAGGGCAGCTCTACTGTATTCGCCTCTATCTGACTTTTGTTCCCTTCTCAGTTAGTAAAGGACATTGCACATTCTTAAAAACTGAGAAGGCGACTCAGGATCTTCTGACGCAGTCAGCAAGAAAGAAGAAACCTGTTCCTGGCAATCGGACAAGGAAAGGGACCTAGTACATCGTGGCAGCCCTTTGCGATCGGGTGGTGGTTCCGACCTCCAGACCTCCCACTAGAAGGAAGGCTCCGGAGAAGAGAGGTAGGTCTGCCTTTCGTCCCTTTAAAAAAGGGAAAATGAAGATTCTCTCCTCCAAGCACCAGTAGGTGCCAGGCTCCTGGGTTTTGTGGAAGCCTGGACACTGATAAACGCAGACGCGTCTTCATTGGCGATCTTAAGGAAGGGATATCGTATCCCTTTCCTGAACACTCCTCCCCTAACAAGTCAATACCAAGGGAACTATCAGCCAAGTACAAGGATCCTGTGCTGAGGGATACTCTTCGATCGATGGTGGAACAAATGTGGGACAAGAGAGCGATAGAACTAGTACGGATCAAAGCTCCCCGGGGTTTTACAATCGCCTTTTTCTGGTCGCGAAAGTCGTCGGGAGGCTGGAGACCAGTACTGGACGTCAGCTCTCTGAACAAATTTGTTCAGAAGGAGAAGTTCTCCATGGAGACTTCTGCTTCAGTCCTAGCGTCATTACGACAAGGAGATTGGATGGTGTCTCTAGATCTCCAGGACGCCTACTTTCACGTCCCGATCCACCCTTCATCGAAGAAGTACCTCCGTTTCATGACGGGGGGAAGGATCTTTCAGTTCAGAGCCTTGTTTCGGCCTGTCCACAGCTCCTCAGGTCTTCACAAGCCTGATGAAGAATGTGGCGAGGTTTCTTCACCTCAAGGAGTAAATGTCTCTCTGTATCTGGACGACTGGCTCATCAGGGCCAGATCAGAGAGACAGTGCTTGGAGGACCTAAAGTTAACTCTAGATTTGATCAAAGCGTTGGGATTGCTCGTGAACCTCGAGAAGTCTCAGCTGACCCCCAGACAGGACCTAGTCTATCTGGGGATTCGGATGGATTCTCGGGGTTTTCGAGTATTTCCTTCGCAAGAGAGAATCGCAAAAGGTTTGCGGATAGTCTCTCTCTTCTTAGGGAAGCAACATACGTCGGCGAGGGAATGGTTGAGCCTTCTAGGGAGGGCGCTTTCCTCGCTAGAAGCAGTTCTTCCCTCTAGGAAGACTTCATTTACGTCCGCTTCAATTCTTCCTCAAGAAGTCTTGGAGCTGGAAAACCGGACAACTTTTCGGACGTTTTTCCCATTCCAGTGGAGATAAAGTCGCACCCCTAGATTGGTGGTTGCCCCCTCTGGAAGAGAACAAAGGGATCTCTCTAAAAACACAGAACCCAGACCTAGTGTTGTACTCCGACGCGTCGGAGAAAGGTTGGGGAGCGACATTAGGCTCAGAAGAGGTGTCAGGCACCTGGGAACCAGCACAGGTGACTTGGCACATAAACTGCAAAGAGCTCTTCGCCGTACATCTGGCTTTGGAGAACCTAGAACCTCTGGTGTCAAACAAAGTAGTGCAAGTAAACGTGGACAACACCACCGCACTTGCCTACATTCGGAAACAGGGAGGGACGCACTCCTCGTTCCTTTACGAACTGACCGAGAGACCTATTGCTTTGGACGTCTCACAGGAACATCTCCCTGCTGACAAGGTTCGTACAGGGAGTAAAGAATGTGAGGGCGGACAGACTCAGCAGGAGGAACCAGGTCCTTCATACAGAATGGACACTACACGAGGAAGTGTCTCGATCTCTGGTCTCTGTGGGGGACTCCTCATGTGGATCTCTTCGCAACATTCATTTCCAAAAGGCTCCCAGTTTTTTGCTCAGTCGTGGAAGATCCAAGAGCACTTATGGTAGACGCCTTCCTGCTAAATTGGTCTCGAGTAGACGTATATGCTTTTCCCCCATTCAAAATCCTGGGGTTAGTAATGAAAAAGTTTGTGGCGTCAAAGGAGACGAGGATGACGTTAATAGCCCCCTTTTGGCCGGCCCAGGAATGGTTCACGGAGGTGGTAGAGTGGATCGTAGACTTTCCAAGATCGCCCGACCAAAAATGGACGGATCTTCTCAGACAACCACACTTCAAGAGGTACCATCAAAACCTCCCCGCTCTCGCTCTGACTGCCTTTCGACTATCGAAAGACTTGTCAGAGCGAGAGGCTTTTCTCGCGAAGTGGCAAGCGCGATCGCGAGAGCACGCAGAACCTCCACTACGAAAGTATACCAATCGAAGTGGGAGGTATTTAGAAGGTGGTGTAGATCCAAGAAGTTGTCCTCCTCCACTACCTCTATAGCGGAAATTGCTGTTTGTTCATGCCACTTACCTGACAGATATATATATAGCTGTATTTTCTGACGTCCGACAGAAATTTCAAAACTCGCGGCACACGCAGTGGGCGGCCAGGAGGTGGTAGTACCCATTCCGCCGCTGGAGGCGGATATCAGGAACCATTCCCATTTTCTATTCATTATATTTTTTTCTGTCGCCGTCGGTAAAAAACAAAACCATCCGTTTTTACAGACCTCTGCTCAGGATTTTTTGGAAATTGACTCGCTTTTAAGTATCTGATTGATTTTTTTGGTATTGAATTGGATTGGATTGTTGAATGGCATGCGCGATAGTGGACCGTTTTTTTGATTTTGGATTGACTTTTCTCTATAAGATATGTCTGGATCAAGTGTTGTGAGTTTCAGAGTGTGTGTAGGGCTGATTGTAAGGTGAGGCTACCGAAAGCATCGGTAGACCCCCACACAGTATGTATGAGTTGTAGGGGCTTAATTGTTTGATTGATCATCGGTGCAATGAATGTGAGAAATTGAACTGATGATGAATGGAGAGTATATGAGTCCCTATCGCCCTTAAATTGGGAGCGCGATAGGAGCAGGAGGTCTTCCTCAAGGAGTGGTTCTTCCAAAGGTAAGACTAACATCTCTCCTGCACTAACACCTGTAGTGTTTACAACCCCTAAACCTGTGTTGCCTTCGGGCTCTGATTCTGTGTCGGGAGAAGCGAATGCTCTCTCTATGATTTTGGAGTCTCTTCGCACTCTGGAGAACAAGGTGAAAGCCTTAGAAACTGGCTCGGTGCAAGTGTGTGATCGTGCCCCCAGTGTTGTGGAGGGGGCGTCAGATCGGCCCCATAATGCCTCTAGGCCTAGACCTCTATCAGACTCCCAAGACCCAGGGAGGAGGTATGTCGAAAGCCGCAAGAGGGTTTACGGGGCTTCCCACCGATCTGGCGTCCTTCGGCAGACCATGTAGCAAAGACCAGGCTGCCAAGGACCGTGCACGAGCACGCGTCCTGAAAGAGTACTTCTCGTCCATCCGAAGCGTCCTCCCCGCGCCGAAGGGTGGAGCGCTCGGAGAGGACTCTCGTCCGTTAAAGAGGACGTTTCTTGCGGAGGACGCTTCACGTCCTCTTTCGCCGCTTTCGTCGGAAGACGCTTATGATGTCTTTCCGCCTCAGAAGAGAGGTAGGATTTCCTCCGATGAGGACGCTAGGTTGCGTGCACAGGCGCGTATACTGAGAAACAGGTAGCGTACCTGTGAGAAGGAAGGAGGCGTCCCCCCTCGCCCCTCGTCTTCTCACAGGATCAGTCCTGCTTCCTCTGTTCATTCTCCCCGACGAAGAACATTCTTTTGTCCCTTCAGGACCAGCTATCCTCGCTTATGGCTCAGAGGACTCGCCCAGCAGCAGTCGAGCCTAAGCGAAGGAAGGACCTTAGACTGCCTGTCAAGAGGACTAAGCAGTCTCCTTCGCCTTCTCCTACTTCGTCTCGTTCGCCGATCGCTTCTCCTTCGGCGATTCGCCGATCTCGTTCGTCCGCTAGAAGGACGTTACGTCAGGACGCTTTTGAGGAGGACGCTCTGTACGAGGACGTTCGGCAGGACGTTGGGCAAGACGCTCGTCAAGACGCTTGTCAAGACGCTAAGCAGGACGCTTGGCAAGACGCTAAGCAGGACGTTGGCGTCAGGACGCTTGGCAGGACGCTAGGCAAGAAC
Source organism: Macrobrachium nipponense (assembly GCF_015104395.2). NCBI lineage: Eukaryota > Metazoa > Arthropoda > Malacostraca > Decapoda > Palaemonidae > Macrobrachium > Macrobrachium nipponense. The sequence goes on along the minus strand of NC_061100.1, from coordinate 86,960,844 downwards.
GTCCGTCAGGACGCTCGCCAGGTCGCTAGACAGGACGCTCGGCAGGACGCTCACCAGGACGCTAGACAGGACGCTTGGCAGGAAGCTCGCCAGGACGTTCAGACCTCCTTTCAAGACGTTTTTGGGGATTCTGATCAAGAAGTCTTTCCCCCAGACGCTAGTTTACGTGCACAAGGCACGTATACCAGCGAAGAAATGTAAGGACCGCTTCTCGAGCAGGTGAGACTGCTGCGGAAGGCGCTGAGGACGCTCGTCCTCCTCAGGACGCTCTACCGTCAACGAGCAGAAGCGTCATAAAGAAGACAGCCGTATTAAGGCTGCATTCTATCAAGGATAGGGGTCCTTTGTTAAATTAAAGGCCAAGACCCGCCATTAGGACGCCTTCTCCTGACAGACGGTCTCCTCTTCCGTTTGAGAAGAAGGAGAGCTAAGTAATTCTGCCGAATCGGCGGAAGAGGAACCTGCTACAGCCCCTTCTATCTCGGACTATAAGGTCCTCGTACGACTCTTGCGGTCTTTGTTTGAAGATAAATTTCAGCCCGCAGCTCCCAAGTCTCCTCCTTCGCAGTTTTCCTCATCTAAAACTGGGAAAACCCCGGAGTTTGTAGAGATGAAAACTTCTCTATCAACAAAACGTGCTTTCAAAAAGCTCCAGGACTGGATGATACGAAGGAGAGAGCAAGGTAAGACGACCTTCGCCTTGCTCCTACTAGACTTAGTGGAAAAGGGGGCATTTGGTATAGAACCAAAGATGAAGTGGGAATTCGTATCCCTTCTTCTGCTCAGGGAGATTTCTCCAGCCTTGTGGATTTGCAGAGGAGGTCGCTTTTACCCTCTGCCAAGGTAACTTGGACCGCGTCGGAGACTGACCATCTTTGAAGGGTCTGCTCAGGACGCTGGAAGTCTTCAACTTCCTTGACTGGTGTTTGGGAGTTCTGGATATGCAAGCGAGAAGCCCAGAATCTCTTAGTCTGGGGAGCTGTCCAACGTGTTAGCATGTATGGACAAAGCCGTCAGGGATGGTTCGGAGGAGCTCGTATCTCACTTTGGAACAGCTTTACTAAAAAAGAGACGCTTTGCTGTGCAATTTCACAGCTCGTTCGGTGACGCCAGCTCAGAAAGCGGATTTGTTGTTTTCGCCTCTTCGAACCATCTCTTCCCCCAGACTTTGGTTAAGGACCTGACGAACAGCTTACAAGAGAAGGCTACTCAGGACCTTTTGGCCCAGTCTACTAGACGGTCAGCCGTACCTTCACCTCTTCGGCTGTAGTTCGTCCGCCGAAGAAAGTTAAGCCCTTTCGTGGGGGCTCCCCCCTCGAGAGCAGCTCCTCGAGGGAGAGGGTTTTCACGAGGAAGAGCTTCCTTTAAGCCAAAGCCTTCCAAGTGAAAAGCATGTCCTTCAGACACCAGTCGGAGCCAGACTGAAGTATTTTGCGGGAGCGTGGAGAGAGAGAGACACGGACTCTTGGTCCCTCAAGATCGTGGAGCAGGGTACAAGATCCCCTTTTTGGACCTTCCTTCCTCTTTCTACGACTCCCAGAGACCTTTCTCCATCCTATCAAGGAGAAAAGAAGAAAGTCTTGTTCGATCTTCTTCAACAGATGATCGACAAAAGAGCGGTGGAACAAGTCGCGGACCTGCAAGTCTCCAGGTTTTTACAACAGAATCTTCCTGGTACCAAAGCAGTCGTCAGGTTGGCGTCCAGTTCTAGATGTGAGCAGCTCAATCTTTTCGTGGAAAAGATCAAATTCACGATGGAGACGCCTCATTCTGTTCTAGGAGCTTTGAGAACGGGCGACTGGATGGTATCCTTAGACTTGCAGGACGCGTACTTCCACATCCCGATCCACCCTCTTTCAAGAAAGTATCTAAGATTTGTCTTGAACAACAAAGTATGGCAGTTCAGAGCTATGTGCTTCGGACTGACCACGGCTCCGATGGTGTTCACAGTGGTGATGAAGAATGTAGCGAGGTGGCTACACTCTTCGGGAATAAGAGTTTCCCTATACCTCGACGACTGGCTGATCAGAGCGTCGTCGAGAGAGAAAGTGTCTGAAGGACTTGCAGTTCACTTTAGCCTTAGCGAAGTCCCTGGGACTTCTGGTCAAACCTCGAAAAGTCGCATCTGTGGACCCCAACCAACCAGTCCATCGTGTATCTGGGGATTCAGATGGATTCAGTGGCTTTTCGAGCGTTTCCGATCCCAGGAACGTCAGCGGCTAGGCTTAGAAAAGATCTCAGCCTTTCTAAGGGAAAGAGACTTGCTCGGCGAGGGAATGGATGAGTCTGCTGGGGACCATTTCCTCGCTGGAAAGGTTTGTTTCCTTGGGGAAGACTGCACATCAGGCCTCTCCAATTCTTCTGGCAGACGAGTGGGAAGGCCAAAGACGATCTCAATGCAGTATTGAGAATATCGATTCCTATCAAGAACCACCTAAGATGGTGGTTGGACCCTCAGAAGCTTCAAGAGGGCGTGTCCCTAAGTCTTTTGAGCCCCGACCTAGTGTTGTTTTCAGACGCTTCCATCACAGGATGGGGAGCAACACTAGGGGGGAAGGAAGTGTCAGGCTCCTGGAGAGGGGAACAGGTAGCCTGGCATATAAATGTCAAAGAACTGGCAGCAGCTCTTCTGTCCCTGCAGTTCTTCGAGAAGAGTTTGGAAAACAAGATTGTTCAGATAAACTCGGACAATACCACAGCACTCGCTTATTTAAAAAACCAGGGAGGAAACCACACTCCAGAACGTTGTACTCCCTAGCGAGAGAGATTCTGCTGTGGGCAAAAAGAAAGAAGGTGACTATCCTGACGAGATTCATTGTTGCAGATGCAAAACGTCAGGGCAGACCTTCTCAGTCGTCGAGACCAAGTCCTTCCGACGGAATGGACCTTGCACGAGGACGTTTGTCGAGACCTGTGGACGCTGTGGGGACGTCCACTGGTCGACTTATTCGCAACGTCAAGGAACAAGAGACTTCCTCTTTACTGCTCCCCGGTCCTGGATCCAGAAGCAATCGCGGTAGACGCTTTTTTTGCTTTGGAATGGACGGGCCTAGACCTATATGCCTTCCCACCATTCAAGATTCTGGGGGAAGTCATGAGGAAGTTTGCGGCCTCGGAAGGGACAAGGTTAACCCTGATCGCTCCGATGTGGCCAGCGAGAGAATGGTTCACAGAGGTCATGTCTTTCCTTGTAGACTTTCCAAGGACATTGCCCTGGAGGAAAGATCTACTCAAACAGCCTCACTTCGAAAGGTTTCATCACCAAACCTCTCCGCTCTGAGTCTGACTGCGTTCAGACTATCGAAAAGTTGGCCAGCGACGAGAGGTTTTTCGAAAGCAGCTGCGAGAGCAATCGCACACGGCGAGACGTGCTTCCACAAGAGCTGTTTACCAGTCGAAGTGGGCTTCCTTCAGGGCATGGTGTAAAAAGGAGGGAGTTTCCTCTTCCTCGACCTCTGTGAACCAGATAGCTGATTTTCTGCTATTTCTCAGAAATGTGCAGAAATTAGCGGTCCCTACCATCAAGGGATACAAAAGCATGTTGTCAGCGGTTTTTAGGCACAGAGGCCTAGACCTGTCTGACAACAAGGATATTCATGACCTTTTGAAGTCTTTCGAGACCTCGAAGGTTCCTCAAATGAGACCTCCATCATGGAATCTGGATGTAGTCCTGAAATTCCTTATGTCGAACACTTTCGAACCGCTTCAGACAGCGTCTCTTCGAAACCTGACAAGGAAGGCTCTTTTCCTAACTTCTCTTGCGACGGCTAAGAGAGTTAGTGAAATTCAAGCGTTTAGCAAGTTAATGGGCTCAAAGGGGACAATGCTGTCTGCTCGTTGAACCCATCTTTCTTGGCGAAGAATGAAAATCCTTCGAACCCTTGGCCGAAGACTTTCGAGATCAAGGGTATGTCAAGTCTGGTGGGCCAAGAACCAGAGAGAGTCCTTTGCCCGGTAAGGGCTCTCAAGTTCTACGTGCATAGACTAAAGAGGTAAGAGGTCCTCAGGTAACCTCTGGTGCTCTGTGAAGAGGCCAGAGTTACCTTTATCGAAGAATGATGTGGCTTTCTTTCTAAGGGACACCATTCGGGAGGCTCATTCATCTTTCCAGAAGACTGATTTGAGCCTCTTCCGAGTAAAAGCGCACGAAGTACGAGCCGTCGCTACCTCTCTTGCCTTCCAAAAGAACATGTCAATCAAGGACATCCTTGATTGCACCTTTTGGAGGAGCAACTCCGTCTTCGCCTCACATTACCTAAGGGATGTGAGAACGATCTATGACGATTGTAATGCACTGGGGCCATACGTTTCTGTGGACACAGTATTGGGGTCCGGAAGTAGCTCTTTCCCTATTCCCTTAGTTAGGTTTAAGTTAGGTTGTTGGGTGTTTTTAGGTTGATGGTGAGTCTTATGTGAAGATCTCCCATCATTTAGTTAGTGTTAAGGGGTTTTTGTGTAATAGTTGGTCAGGTGGTGTCAGTTGCTTCGTTGCCCTCATTTGTATGGCCTCGATGATCTTGTCTCGCTGAGGTCTCCGCACCCGTTGACAGATCATCCAGAGCGCACCAGCACTACAGGTCTCCACCTGGCTGGCAACTCTGTGATTAAGCAAAAGCAGCCTTACGTGACAGTAATCACATAGTCTACTTTGCAAACAGGTAAGGAACCAAGATGTATATCATCTACTTAATTTAAGTTTCCCAAAAAATCCTATTCTGTCTCTTCCCACCATCCGAAGGTGGGATTCAGCTATATATATATCTGTCAGGTAAGTGGCATGAACAAAATGTTATTGTTATTATACAATTAAGTTTGTTCATACTTACCTGGCAGATATATATAATTAAAGTGCCCACCCTCCTCCCCTCAGGAGACAGAGGCATTAATAAAAAATATGAATAGAAAATGGGAATGGTTCCTGATATCCGCCTCCCAGCGGCGGGAATGGGTACTACCACCTGGCCGCCCACTGCGTGTGCCGCGAGTTTTGAAATTTCTGTCGGACGTCAGAAAATACAGCTATATATATATCTGCCAGGTAAGTATGAACAAACTTAATTGTATAATAACAATAACATATTTCCTGCTATTCCTGAGAGAAAAATCTCATCTAGCCGTATCCACAATAAAGGGATACAGAAGTATGCTCTCGGCTGTATTCAGGAATAGAGGATTAGATCTGGCAGATAATAAAGATCTCCACGATCTCATAAGGTCTTTTGAGACTTCAAAGTCTAAGGAACCAGTACCTCCGACTGGAACCTAGACGTAGTCCTCAAGTTTCTGTCATCGGAAAGATTCGAACCTCCTCATCTGGCATCGTTTAGAGACATAACCAGAAAATGCCTATTCCTATTATCTTTAGCTACGGCAAAGAGAATTAGTGAATTACATGCTCTGCAGGATAAAGTAGGATTCAAGGGAGACTCGGCTATTTGCTCGTTTAAGACCCTGTTTTTAGCGAAAAACGAGAATCCCACGAATCCCTGGTCTAAGTCATTCGAAGTCAAAGGAATGTCGAGTCTCGTAGGCAGAGAAGCAGAGAGGTCTCTATGCCCTGTTAGAGCTCTGAAGTTCTACCTTCAGAGAAAGCATCAGATGGGAGGCTCTAGACAAGGTCTTTGGTGCGCGGTAAAAGACCCCACAAGACTGATGTCCAAGAATGCTCTGGCATTCTTTGTAAGAAACGTCATTACAGACGCTCATAAGGTCTGTCCTGACGAACAGTTACAACTGTTGAGAGTAAAAGCTCATGAAGTAAGAGCTGTAGCGACGTCTCTCTCGTTTCATAAGAATATGTCGCTTAAAAACATCATAGATACGGACATTTTGAGATGCAACTCAGTATTTGCATCTCATTACTTGAAAGACGTTCGTGTGACATATGAGAAGTGTTTTTCTCTAGGTCCTTTCGTATCGGCGGATACGATTCTGGGTACGGGAGCCGACACCAATCCTTAAATGTATATACTTTTCTTCTTTTTGGATATGGTCTGGAGTCTCTTCGAACAATGGAGGACTTGGTTTAGCACGGGCGGCCGTCTATGTTGTTCAGTAAGAGGCTCTTGTCATGTCCAATTAGATGAGTATAATTTTTTTTTGAAAATTATGTATGTGTGCGTAGTGGTTTTGAGTTACGGTTGTTGTGACGAGTTCGGGGATAACTCGGAGCAATCCTTAGTTCTAACATATGGTTAGGATCAGGTGGTCGGGATTGGTTGTGTGCTCCTTCATAAGGTGTATTGTCATATAAGTGGATCAGCACCCATTGACAAAGTCCTTTTAGGCTCTGCCGAGTAAGCGGATAAGACCCCATCGGCAGACCCACAAGAACTCTTGGCCATAGATCATATATCTCGCTAAAGTTTCTTGAGGTGATGCAGACTACTGGGCAACCACCCACGAAGTCTACCACCTATCAGGTAGGAACCAAGGTTTTATTTATACCTACAACATATGTTGTTTACCTGTCTATTCCATATAGAAGCTGTCTCTTACCCTCCACCGAAGGGTGCCAATCAGCTATGTATATATCTGACAGGTAAGTTGATTGTATGAAAATGATATTGTTATGATACAATAAAGTTTCATACATACTTACCTGGCAGATATATACAATTAAAGGCCCACCCAGCCTCCCCGCAGGAGACAGGTGAAAGAGAGAAAATATGATAGAAAACGGGGATGGTTCCTAGTCCTGCCGCCCAGGGCAGGCCGGTAGATCACCTGACCTACCTGTAGCGAGTGGCGCGAAATTTTGAATTTCTGTCTGGGACGACGGTAGTCTTAGCTATGTATATATCTGCCAGGTAAGTATGTATGAAACTTTATTGTATCATAACAATATCATTTTTAGAGTCAGACAAAAGAGAATCTACTCTTCGGCAATATGATTCTGCTGTAAGAAAGCTAGCCAAGTTTCTAAAAGACTCAGAGGTTCGGACAATGACTACGAATCTGGCAGTTACCTTTTTCAGAACTTTGTTTGAAACAGGCCTAGCCGCTAATACAATTACAACATTGTTCCGATACGTAATACAAACCATCGGTCCTTTAACAATAGGAAGTAGCTAGCGGCAGCTGGAACGGTCGTAAGCTTTGAACAAGGGGAGAACGGTAGTTAACTGCTTGTCCGACCGTCGCGCGGGCGGTAAACAAATCACTTTTGCTTTCGGCCGCGGGTGTGAAGGACGTGTTCGTCATCGCTCTCTGCCCGCTTCATCGTCGTATGCTTTGTTTATATTGTGTTTTCTACTAATGGTTTGTTTGACTTGAAAATGAAACTGTAAGTACACTGTTTTCATTTTCATTACTTAATTATGAACCAACATGGAGTTATCGCCGTAGATGCGGCGATTTCCTCTCTTTTCATGAATTGAACCCTTGAATTATGCCTCGGTGCCGAGGGCGGGCGCGCTCGCACCGAGTCAGGTATTTTGGGCGAAAGTGTGTAATTGAAAAATGTAAGTACTCTTTTCATTATATGTTTGCCCTGTGCGTTCGTTACCGAGAGTGTGTTTGCGCTCGGCACGAGCCTTTTAATTTTGTATAATAGAATGCAATGAAAGTGGATTCGCAATTGCAATATTCTTTTCATTTTCATTTATTTATTTCCATGAAATTTAATTTGGATCAATTTTCGTTCTTACCCGGGAATTGATCCTTACGATTTTTTTATGTGGAAATGAATCGCAAGTGCAGTATTCTGTTTCATTTTCATATATATTTTATGATAGCATCATATTATTGGATCAAGTTTCCGTTCTTACCCGGGAATTGATCTTTTCCCCCTTTAAGTTCTTGAAAAGTGAATCGCAAGGGCAAGTATCGTTTCAATTTTCATATTACTTTTCACTGCTGTGCGGGGGTAGGGGAAGCGAAGGTCTGCCAGGAAGTCGTCGGAAAGCTCTCCCGCGACTCCCTTGGTATCCGATTCTTCGTCTTCCTTCCTGCCCCCGCTCAGCTTCTTCGTTGTATTTTGTATTTGGGTCTTCCTTGCGTTCGGGGTGGGCATGTCTTCCCCCCGTGGGTGAGGAACCCCTCTTACTAATCTATCTATGTTACCGCAGGTGCTACATCCGTGGGAGACGACCTTGGACAGGTATGGACCACCGCGGAGGCAGGGCGTGCCTAGCATCCACGGGCTGCTGCAGCGTCTAGCGAGGTCTGGGGCGGTCTCCACTACTACCACGGCCGCTTATGCTGCTCCCCCCCCTCCTGGTCTACACTCCCATGCGGTGTCGATGACGCCGTCTGCCGCTACTAGGGCCGCAGCCGTACCGAGGTGGGGTTGCCGCCGCCGCCTGTTTTCTTCGTGCTGCCTGCCCCAGACTTCCGCTGTTCCAGCAGCTCGCCCCGGGACCGGGCGCCAGGACCCAGGTTCCGCTGGCTGCCGATGATTCTACGAGGCGATCGCTGGGCCAGCCGTACCTGCCGCTGATGTGATTCCCGCTGTTGGCTTGGCTGTCCCTTCTGGGTCTACCGCTGCCGCTGTTCCTGCCGCTCCTGAGCTGGTTGCTGTTCCTGTCGCTCCTGGTTCCTGTGCCTGTCCATGCTGGTCCTGCCCACGGTGTGTCTTCCCCAGTCCCAGGTCCTTCCGGACAGGTGCAGTCGGCCGTGTTGCTTCGGCAATAGCCCCGGCTCCGGCCTGGATGGAGGACCTGACGACTGTCCTGCGTGAGCTGACGAGGAAGAGGAGAAGAGGAAAGCTGTCATCTTCGTCTTCATCGTCTGCTGCTTGGCCTCTTCCCCTTCGACTTCTAAGGCCCATAAGCCGAAGAAGAAGAAGGCTGCCTTCCCCCCTAAGAAGTCTCCTTCGGGAACTTCTAAGGGCCCGTCCCACCTCGGTGGGACGGGGGGTCCTTCTGCTGGTCCTCCTGCTCCTTTCCGGAGCGTGGGCCCTCTCCCCTTCCGTAAGGAAGAGATAGACGGGGACCAGAGGAGTATCGGTTAGCTCTGGTACTTCCTCGCCTGGTGCTAGCGCGATGCGCTACGCCAGGTTCCGGCTCGGTCTCTCGTTCGTTGCGAGAGATCCCGAGTGTACGTTCTCCCTCGGGAGACCGTGCAGCCAAGTTTCGGCGCCAGAGTTCGCTCGGCGCCAAGACGCGGCACGGAGCAGAAGGCTGGTGAGAGACGCTCAGGTGACTCTTGCCAGGCCAGCGGCCGCTCTTGCAGCGACCAGCTGGTAACCCGGGTTTTCCCCCCTAAGAAGGCTCCTTCGGGACCTTCTAAGGGCCCGTCTCGCTCCGGCGATTCGGGGAGCTCTTCTGCTGGTCCTCCTGCTCCTCGGGAACAGGGCCCTGTCTTTTTCTTCTACCAAGGAGAAGAAGATGGGGACCAGAGGAGTACCAGCTTCGGCTGGCACTTCCTCGCCTGGTTCTAGCGGTTCTGCCGCTAAACCAGGAATCCGCCTCGGCTTGCCTCTGTTAGCGAGAAGTACCGAGTGGACGGTCTCCCGCGGTGGAGACCGTCCAGCCAAAGTCTTGACGCCCGAGCTCGCTCGCCGTCAAGACCGAAGCGCGGAGCAGAAGACTGGCGAGAGTCGTGCAGACGACTCTCGTCAGGCCAGTGGACGCTCTCGCAGCGACCTGCTGGCTGCTCGGGTTGACGATGGTCGCTGACCAGCCACGAGTTGAGGCGAGGAAGGGGTCCCCACGGCCGTCGGTACCAGCCACGGCTGGTACCAGCGGCTCGACGCGCCGAGAGGACGCTCCCGCCGGTCTCACCGCGACAGCGAACCTAGCAGGTCACCTGACGCCGCTCCCATCGGGACCGGGCGAAGATGGTAACCAGCAACAGCTCGCCTGACGCTAGAGATCAGCGTCGACGTTCTCAGCCGAGCCTCTCGCCCCAGGCGAGCGGCAAGGCTAGGCCTGCTGCTCGATCGCCACCGCGGGTTGACGATCAGCAGCAGCCCTCCAAGCACGCTGGTCCTGCCAGCGAGCTAGGGGGGGGCGTCAGGTCTGCTCTCCTTACCTTCAACCTCCTCGGGCTACACCGGGAGGAGCGAGGTACCTATGAGTGATCGCGAGAGGTGCGCCGCTCGCGATCCCGCTATGACGCCCGTATGGACCAGGCACGGTTCTAGGACCGACCAGGACATACGTGCAAGTAGCTTGGAGGCGACCGTCGGGGAGGGGTCTGCCGCTATTTCCTCCTTCGGAAGGAGGAGTATCTCGCGGGATCTGTTCTTGTTGGAAGGACTGGACGGTCCTACTCCGCAAGACGCGGTTACTCCCGAGATACAGAGGAAATTGCAGAAGTTATTAAGCTGATTCGTCAGCATAATGACCTTGCGGAAGGATTGCCGCTCCCACCAGCAGAGCCACGTCTCTGCTCGAGTCGTTTTGGGGCCCGAGAGGGAACCCAAACCGACGGTGGGTCTTGCCGCGATCGGAGCTTTGCCGATTCTGTCCTCCGAACCAGAGTCTCTCGTCTCCGGACAAGAAGGCTCGCTCAGTTCTGCCGGGTCGATCAAGCTACTTCCACCTCCTCTACTGCGACAGCGGCGTTTCTACGTGTCTTCGGACACCGTATTTAAATACTCCTTCGGTCTCCTGAGAGGTTTCGACCTCGACGAGGACTGGAATGAGTCGGAGGACGGTATCGGCTCTCCCCTGTCAGGTGTCGATCAGCCCCACCCAGACGACGTTCACAGTGGCGGCAGACCCTTACCTACAGTGAAGTTAGTTAGAACCCTCCCGGGGGGAAAACGCGGAAAAACGTTTTCCTCCCTGACGATACGTTTTCCCAGACTCTGAGAGACCATCGCCGCAAGGCGATGGCTGCTCCTATTCTTCTCTAACTGCTAGTTCCACTGGGAAGGCGATGCGATATCCAATTCCTCCCCCATTCCTCTCTCCTTACGGCTACGAGGGAAAGGGGAGGGATCCTACAGAGATTTCTCTGTAGGAATTCCCACGTTTCGGGGACTGCGCTACCTTTGGGGGGGGGGGGGAAACCTTCGGGGGGTCCTACCTGACGTAAGCCCCGGTCGTTGAGGAGGGATCCTGCCCCATTCTCGATTTCTACGGGAATCGAGAGGACCACCAGCCGATATCGTTTGACGAATTCGGTGGGGGTTTCGCAGACTGCTTAGAATTCTAAGGAAATTTCTTATCGGCATTCAGACGTGTTTTCGAGTTTTTTACGATCTCCAAACACTTAGGCGAGACCACGGTCTAAAGTGAGCGAGACGAGAATCCCCGATGTTACATGATAATCGGGAACCTCGCCTATGCTCGAATTCCTGGAATTTCTAGCATTGGGAAGAAGACTGCTGCTGAAAGAAACTATCTTACAGTAGGCGACCAACCTGGAATAGAGAAGATCGGACGGGAATATCCAGTTTGGCTTGAACTATCGTCTTAGTATTCTGTTCACCATTGAAGCTTCCTTCGAGGAAGACTTCTCCTTCACTCTTTGATAGAGATCGAAAGGTGGTCGATCTCCAATCCTTATTTTTGTTTTCTTGAAGGAAAGAATTTAGGATGGAGATCGTTGTTCAGAATCCTACAAATATACTACGTATATTAACCTCGCGACATGATTCTGCTAAGCAGTTGAATTGTCCGAGGGGTAAGGCGCATATCCTAGTTTATCTACGGATTGCGACTTAGAAGAGAAGTATTCTAATTGAACTGCAACTCGGGGTTGCCTGCAACCTCCCAGGAGTTTTCAGTTTCAATTTTATATACTTATGGTTTTGTCACGACAACACCATTTCAACTTTTATATTTACCGAAATTCGTTTCGCCTAAATATAATTGCTCGAGCATATCTTTTATGCTCGGTAGTTCTAGCCGAACGCATTCCTTCATGGAATAATGGATTACATGGCAACTCAGGATGACGAGTCGGCGAGAGCTCAGGCTCAACTACTGCGTATTGAACTGCCTGACAGCAGCTCAGTATCAGCTGGGCCTCCGAGATGCACGGTCAGTTATGTCTCTCTCTCCCCTGGTTTGATTGACTACCGAACCGTATCTCTGCCCAACAATCATGGACTTAGGTCTCTGATTAATGGGGATTCTCGCAATAATGAAGGACCATCTACTGCTGTGACGCTAGATTCCATCGCACGGTAACAGAAGTCTGTACAAGTCTCCCGCTGCATCGCACTGCGATAATGCGAATGATTTTGCAGACATCTGAGTTTGTCTTCAAAATATCTCGTATTCGTAGGTATACAATTGTTCATTGTTCAACCCGAATTACGAGATGTGTCAGAAGACATTGCCTACTCTCCGACCTGACAGCTCTACTTCCAAATGTTCAGCCCATGAGAAGCAGTTCTTCAGGCGGCTTTCCCCTGTGTTTTCATTACTGAAGAACGCCCCGCTTTCATTGCAACTACGACTTCTCACCGGACAGCAATGAAATAGCGGTTAGCGTTTTCAGTCATTTGTAAGCACAGGTTATGAATCTTGAGAATCCTTCTCTCGATTCGTCTGTGAAGACGTAGGTTGCATTCAATATCTACCTTCGTCTTCAACGGTACATAGTGTGTTTTTCTTTCCCTTAGCTGAGATTCAACAACCATGAGATGTTTGCCTTCAGGGACCTCGGTCTCTAGAAGGCAATTGACTTTCGCCTGTTGGGCACATGCCTTAAGAGAATCATCACCTCGCTGTCCGGCATTGGTGACAAACAAATACATTATTTGTTTGGTCTCTCGGCATAACCCTTTAAAGGCGAAGGTCACGTGACTTACTCGGATGCTTGACAACTTGCCTCCTACCGAACGCAGTCAGTCGGCAGCTGTCAGAGCGGCCGAGTCAGTTACGAACTACGCTGTTGACTTAGTTCGGTTGTTACAGAGCAATCATTACTTTTCGTTTTAATAGCTTGTCACAGTACCCATACCATTGACACCCACCATGGAGTGTCGGTGTCCTATCCACTACCGAGAACTTCGCTGCATGGGGATAGGAGGATGCGAGAGACTTCGTGGCAAACGGACAGACCAGTATGGGTACTGGACATCACCGAAGTAGAGAAGAGGAATAGGTCATGCGACTATTTCCTTCTTTTCCTCTGAGGAACTGCATGACTTCTCCTGCGAAGTCAAGCATCCAGGGGATGGGGATCCGTGACGCTCGATTTCGTACCGAACTTCGTAGCGAAGACTCAGAACCCTTCGGTCCCTGACGATTGGTTCGAGTCGTTCACAATCCCCTCCCTAATGGACTTCACCGCCTTCGATGCGAAGGAGATGCTGCCTTGTCCGCAAGAACTTCTCCGTGGCGCAGGTACTGAAGGCAGGGGTCTGGTCCAACCAGACCACATGACCTTCCTTCTACCTTCGGGATATTGCCCACAGGTCCTTGGATCTTTTTCCTTGGGACCCGTGGTGGCTGCTCAACACGTTGTGTAGCGAACACCCAGACCCTCGCAGGCTGAACAGCATCGAGTCCTGGTGTGACCGTAAGAATGGATGAGTGAATGAGAGTGTGACTGGCTCCTCTTCCCATCTTTTTCTTCCCCTCTACCTGTGGTTAGAGGGACACGGTCGTCACCCTGCTGGATTAGGACAAGATGCAGGTGAGCTACTCAACAGAGCCCCATCCTATCCCTTTCACTAGGGATAGGAGCGTATATCCACCTTCTCCAACAAGGGGGAGGAAGTGGATGCCAGCTTGAGACAACCCATACTTTATGCCTCTTGCAAACAGGAACAAGTTCTTGCTTGCTGGTACGAAGAGATACGCTTGCCTCTCTCTTAGTACTCGGCCCAGAGGTCTGACCATTGATCCTGCGGTGCACACCCCGATCAATCGGACAGAGGCTTGGATCCCTCCCTCGCTCTTACAACCAGGGAGGCATTCCAGGGATGGACGAACACCAGTCTTTTCATCAAAAGACTCAGATTCCTCCCACCAAGAAGTGAGTCTTCCTATTGTTAAAGGACCGATGGTTTGTATTACGTATCGGAACAAATGACAATTTGTCGAAAATTGCATTTTTCCTAACTATACAAACCTGAGCGCCTCAACATATAGTCCCTCCTCCATGCCAAACCCCTCACTCTGCGTATTTTGCATGGGCCAAAAGCAAAAGTGATTTTGTTTACCTCCCAGTCGCGCGCGCGACGGTCGGACAAGCAGTTAACTAACCTTTCTACCCCCTTGTTCGAAGCTTACGACCGTTCCAGCTGCCGCTAGCTACTTCCTATTGTTAAAGGACCTCAGGTTTGTATAGTTAGGAAAAATGCAATTTTCGACAAATTGTCATATTAAGTCTGCTTTAAAGAAAATATTTCAGATCGGGTTTAATATTAATCTTACAGATTCGTATTTTTCGTCTATTCCGAGAGCCTGTGCCAGACTAAAACCAGTAACTCGTCCTCACACAGTTTCCTGATTTTTAAATGATGTCCTTAAGCTAGCTTCTGACACTGATAATGACTCATGTACTTATATAACGCTTCTTAGGAAGACATTATTCTTAATAAGTTTAGCCTCAGGAGCCAGAATATCTGAACTCTCAGCATTATCTAGAGAACCAAATCATATTGACTTTCTTTCTTCTGGTGAAATATTAATCTTTCCAGACAGAAAATTCTTAGCAAAGAATGAGGATCCACAGAATAGATGGTCCCCGTGGAAGATTGTCCCACTTCCACAGGATCTATCTCTGTGTCCAGTTAACACTCTGAAAGCCTATTTGAATAGAACCTCCAAAAAATCTTCAGGCCCTTTATTTATTAGAGAGAATGGAGGAACCATTTCCCTGAAAGGAATCAGACAACAGATTCTTTATTTTATTAAACAAGCCAACCCGGAATCAGTCCCACATGCCCATGATATCCGAGCAGTAGCTACAAGTCAATTATTTTCATCACGTGAATTTTGAAGAATTAAAAAGATATACAGGCTGGAAATCACCAGCAGTATTCAAACGCCACTACCTAAAATCCTTGGAAGCTCTAAAATTTGCAACAGCGGCAGCAGGGAATGTGGTTCCTCCTGATATAACAGAACCATTATAACAGGGTCTAATCTTCATAAATATTTTTTCCTTTAGTACTTTCTCTCCTACCTGCCTCACTTATTGTCCCTGCCTTTGCCTTGATCTTCATCTGGATTGCACATTAACCCACTCTTATGATGTATATATGTTAATAATGTTATTGTATTAGATTTAGACATCTTATATTATCTATTTTGGGATGTTTTTCCTTAATGTTACCAATAGTTTTGGAACTGTCACTAATTTTTATAGTTTAAGAGATATGTAAAATTAAGGTTTACTATTAAATATTCTTAATTAAAAACATTCCGATTTTATTTCAGTTCCTTGACTATATGTTTATTTCCAAGCTTATGGGACCAATTCTCTGTTACTATTTCACGAAGCGGCACAGGTTGAGCCCAGAAAAGGGATTTTGACAAAGCAAAAATCTATTTCTGGGCGAGGGACCTGTGCCGCCCAGTGAACCCACCCCTCTTTTTTTCCTCACCCCCTAGACTGGCCCAAGCTTGGGTGCTATTAGGAATGATGGGAGTCGCGTGGGTAGTAGTAGTAGTAGCGGGCAGTAGTCGGATGTAGAGCGGCACCTCGTAGTAACGGGGGGATGTTGAGAAAGGAGAGAACCAATTGGTAAGGGACCTCTGATAGTGGTTTTAACACGCCCCAGTTACTACACCGACACCCTATAAGGGTGAGCGAGCTGGGTATATTCCTAGCATTCCATGCAACTTTTTTCTCTGGTATATTTAGCAGTTTTTATACCTTATAAATGGTGCTATAAGGAGCATTTCACGGAGCGGCACAGGTCCCTCGCCCAGAAATAGATTTTTCCTTTGTCAAAATCCCTTTTTCGGGATAAATCGCCCTGGTGTCACAAAACCGAAGGTCAGAGGCAAAAATCATATGCAGTTTGGAGATGTCCCAAGTCACCCTATTAAGTGGTATGAATGTCAAAGTCCTGTCCTTAAAAAATGGCATTAGCCGGCCTGCCCCCTTAAAGGTGAATTTATTTGTAGATTTCAGCCCATAGATTCCAGATGTGGCTGTTTCCTGGACCAGGACTTTGATATTCTTTCCAGGTTGCATGTTATAAGTATAGATTAGGGATGGTTGAATTCTGGTAATACTCTCAGCCTTAGCAAGTGGGCTATCCCATCATCTAGCCTCTTATTTTGGTGCTATCCCTTTTGAGTTGGGTAGAGGTTGGACATTTTGGAGTCTTCCTTACTGGTGTCATTGGTAGATATGAAGATCATGAAAGGTACATGGTGTTTTTATAAGATTTTCAGACAGTATTTATTTTAACTGTTTGTTTTGTAAATGATAAAGTGGAAAATAAACAAGATTGAAAGTAAAATTTACCCCTGATAAGAAATGCTTCCAAAGATTAATTGGATTTGAAGAAGCAATCACTACCACAAGAGCTCAGGAAGTTATTAAAGGAGAAATTTTAGAATGAAATGGCAAAACCAAATTGCATAATGTGTTCATCACAAAACAGTTACTGGTAAATTGAGAAATAAAAGATTTAGACTTCATATGTAGCCGTTCACAAGGGACAAAACAACTTGGTTAAAGCTTGAGAAAGTATTGAAAAGTTTATAAGAATTTTAGTTCAAGCAAGTCACAAATGCATGCTTCTGTTGAAATTTCAGCCTGATGCAAGTGATGTGATCCACTCCATTTCTTCTCCAAAACTTTCAATAGTGTAAAAGTTTTCATACAAGGTAGACTCAAAAGTTAAGTAAAAGTGAATTCTCAAAAAGATGCCCTCCTAAAATGTCTTTGATTATAAAACTAAAGGGAGCTAACATTGATATTGTGTTATCTCATCTCTGTAAAAATATTAAAAGACAGACTGATTCAGCATCGTAATTGCTTTGGATATCGGCTTGTTTTTACATCATGTAGTAGTAATGAAAGGTGTTGCACTTGCTCTGTACTGCAAAACCTTAGTGAAACCATCCTCAACTCTGCCATGGCACTGGCACTATCACAAGACAAAGACTTAAGCGGTTATTGTCTTCCATGACATGGATGGTGGTTGTGTGTTGCATGGCAGTTGTAATAGTGCTTCCTTTCGTAATTTGAAAGTCTCTTGCTTGATACAGATGCCTTGCTTTGTGGGCCTTTGGTTTAAGAACCATTCAAGTGACAAACCTTTGGCTATTTAAGAACTTGGTTCATGACTCATCCATTCTCCAAGTGTTTTGCTGAATGCTAAAGGCCTATGCAAACATTAGGACAATCAGCATCTTTGCATCCCTCTAAAATGGCAGGTCATTTATATACTGTATATGAATAATTGGGTTCAGATGCAAAGCCATTATTCATATAGCGGGGAGACTTATTTTGGCCAAATAAGTCTCCCCGCCTCTTGTGCACACAGTCTATGCACATAGTAAGGTTATTGGATGAGACATACATGAGTCTCCAGAGGGTGCATGCATTGATAAAGTACCTTTTGTATGTCTGTCAGACAAAACTAATGAACTGGGAACATCCTGCAGACATAAAATATAGTTATATTTACAGTATTATTAATGATTTTGTATGACGAAATTAATGTCTGTATTTTTATTTGAAGAAATTAAATAGTTTATATGAACAAACAATTTTGTTTTCCAAAAATAAAATATATATTGTTCTAAGTGTTGCATTATTTATTTTCAGATGCAGTGCAGAAAACAAGAGTTCTCATGTGTCACAAGGATTGCAGTGAAAAGTGAGGATTACATATTAGGAAAATATACCCAATCTTTTGATTAATAAACCGGTGCTTTCCCATATGTATACTGAGGTCCAGGCCGTAGTGATATAAGAGTAATGGTTTGTTTCCAGTTGATAGTTGAGGTTTTAGAAAAATAGAAGTTCATGGAAGGATAAATTTTGTGTGGTGATTTTAGAAAAATTATTTTAATAAAGTAATATTGGTATAAGAGGTTAATAATCTAATGAATAATGTTATGTGCCTCTATTAGAGGATCTTGGAGACTGTAATACCAGGTTCAAAATTTTACATGAATATTGTCCATATATTAAGAAATTTCTTAGTATGAAGGGAAATCAGTTTTTTATTGGACAGAATACTGATTAGTAACTCGGTATGATTAATAAGCGACTGATTGATTTTATTAAAAAAGCTCTGATTGAATTTGGTTTATGAGCACCTGGTGTTTTTACCTGGAAGGTTTAGTGAAGGTTTTGTAGACATGCCATAAATATATTGTGAAGGTCTGTATTCAACCTAAATTCATCTCATTTTATTTTTGTATAATGAACAAAGAAATCCTTGGATATTTAATTTATTTCACTTTTTCAT
Source organism: Macrobrachium nipponense (assembly GCF_015104395.2). NCBI lineage: Eukaryota > Metazoa > Arthropoda > Malacostraca > Decapoda > Palaemonidae > Macrobrachium > Macrobrachium nipponense. The sequence continues at coordinate 86,942,552 of NC_061100.1, read as the reverse complement.
ATGTAATGTTGGTCTTAAACAGATTTTTTGTTGTAGGTTAAAGCTTTAATTATTAAGCATGGAAACTCAAGTTATGGTTACAGTGAGCGATGACAATAGCACCATGAATGTTACACATGTCACAGAACATGCTTATCAGGAAAGTAGAGATGAGTATTGTGATGGCATGAACTTACTACAGCCAGACAGCAAAGACAATCGCTCAAGGTCTTTTACATGTAAAGAATGTGGTAAGTCCTTTTTTACCAATTGCCATCTTAAAGAGCATATGAGAATTCACTCAGGAGAGAGGCCATTCTGTTGTACTTATTGTGGAAAGTCATTTTTAAGAAAAAGTCACCTGAAAGTGCATACGAGAATCCATACCGGAGAAAAGCAGTTTAGCTGTACATATTGTGGTAAGAGATTTAGAGAAAAGAGTTTTTGCACAACACACGAGAAAACTCATGTGGGAGAAAAGCTGTTTACTTGTTGTGAATGTGGAAGAGCATTTAAAGAAGAGCAAAGTTTAGCTCTGCATCATATGAGAATTCATACGGAGGAGAAGCCATATTTTTGTACAAATTGTGGAAAGAGGTTTAGTGAAGAAAAATCTCTTGCTAGTCACATGAGAATGCACCGTGACAGACAGTTCTCTTGTCCAGAGTGCAATAAAAAATTTATTGCAAAGAGTCATCTTAATTTGCACTTGAGAATTCACACTGGAGAGAAACCATATCATTGCCATGATTGTGGAAAGAAATTCACATACAGTAATTCTTATAAAAAACACATGAAAATTCATTCTGGTAAGAAGCCATTCAGTTGTTTAGAATGTGAAAGGGGTTTTATTCAGAAGCGTGACCTTATGTTGCACATGAGAACTCACACAGGAGAGAAGCCATTCTCCTGTTTAGAATGTGGCAAAAGTTTTCAAAGAAAAGAATATTTGAAAATACACTTAAGAATTCACACTGGAGAAAAACCGTATCTTTGCACCGAATGTGGAAAGCTTTTTAGTCAGAAATCGTCACTGAATGCACATTTGAAACTCCACAAAGCAAATGGATTACATGTATTATCAGAAGAGGAAAGTAAAGTGAGTGACCTAGACAGGAGTCCCATGGTGCCTGTTAAGTGTGAAATAGAAGAAATTGATTGTGATACGGTTGACAGTAACTCAGATCAGAAAGGGAAATCTGATTTTGAAGTAGAAAACTATGATAAGCTATTAGATGAATGTTTGAGTGAAGAAGAAACAAAAGTATTTCAGCCTGAACTAGTTTGTATTAAACAAGAGGAAGCTTATTGATTTTGATTGGTTTTACAGTTTTTTATTTTGGGTTTTATATACATAGCACTATACATGTAGTTGAAAACTTATCAGTAAGATTGATTTTAACATTACTAGTATTTGGAATTGTTGAGAAATTTAATTGTGACTAGAGTTTCATGTCATCCCTTAGGTTTCCTGCATATATAATTGTGTGCTAATTAGGCATTGTTACTTTTCCCATTTACTTAACAGTGGTTCACTATGTTTTTGGAAAATGGTGTACATTTGTGATGCATAGTATTGATATCATGTATCGAAGGTTAAATACAAAATTCCTGGATACTTTACATTTTGCATCTTATGTATCCTTTGTCTAAGTTCATTTTTGTTTTAACTCAAAACCCATAATTTCATATGAGTTCTGTGTGGTCTGCACTGCACTCCAATAGATACCATAGTGTAAAGAAAAAGGATACTCTCCCTGACTGACCATGAGTCTTGGAACCCTGGTACCACCACAGTGCTAAGTCATTCCCTTGTGTCTTCAGCCAGAGCACACTTGTTGTTGCCCTAGTTATGGATAGTAATATTATACTCATTCACACTCACTTTTTCTCTTTGTCTGCTTTATGGTGAATAATGATGGTAAATAGATGGGTTGACTATTTGATAACACAAAGCAAACAAACTACCACCAAGACTACCTTACTCACCTGTTCCAGACCAGGCCAGCAAATGACGTGTCTATTCCTCAACCCACCCACAGGAAGAAGGAGAGAACAAGAGAAAGAAAGAGACCAGCCAACTCACACATTCTCTCTTCCACACAATCATCTTGGGTAAGATACAAATGTTCCCAGTTAAGGGCAACGATGAGTTACACAATCTGTTGGGTAGCCACCACAGGAACCAAGGTAAAATGACAAATTTTTTAAGATAATTTTATTTTTTATACCTACAAACCTGAGGTCTTAACAATAGGATAATTTCTAGTGCCTGGCTGGATCTGGTTAAACCACAGATGAGATCTGGCAGCCTGTGCATATATCAGGCAAAAAGTGGTCAAGGACCACACACCCACGCCACAGCGTTCAGTCTTTCCCAACCCAGGATGTCTTTTACCAAGACAGGGATGGCTAGAGATGGGTAGTACAAGGTTAACACCTCAGGTTTGTAGCTATGAAAAATACAAATTGTCTTAGAAAATTTGTCATTTGTTCATATGTGAACAAAACTTCGGTCTTAACAATAGGATAGACTTATACTTGGAGGGAGGTACAGATACCCTAAACTGGCTGAGGGCCTAGCCACCAGTCCAGCTCCAGAAGAAATATCTACCAGAGAGGGACTGATGCCCATGAGAAGCTAGATACATTGAAATCCAACTACTCAGTCACTGAGTGACGTACAGTCGGCCACACATATAAGTAAACACATTTCAGCTACAAGGGCTGGATGTGATCTGGTAACACTGGAACTGTGCCTCCAGACGCACGATGAAACCCGCCCCTCCACCGTGGCCACCGCCCTCCACACATCTTCCCCAAACATTTTTCCCTCCAACCTTCACTCCCACCCTTTCAAGCACACGTTTATAACTTCTGCTCCCTCTCTCTAATTTCTTCTTTAAGGAAACTAATATAACTGAATCTATTCTGTAGGTTTATTTTCTCATCATGTGGAGGCGAGAAAACCCGTCTGTTCAACTTTTGTCGTAATGATATTATTACTTGCTGTTACCGACAGAAGAATTAACTCGGTTTCGTGGCGCTCTCTTGTAATAATGGGATTTAGCTATCTACCAATAAAACCCTTGTCTATCAAATAACAGCATACCTACTACTCTTTAATTATAATTGTAATATCAACAGCCGCATTCCAAATTCTTATTATTACAAAGAACTAGCTTCAGATCGTGTAGGACCTTACATAACTCAAATTAAGCATGAAGAAATAAAGAAGGTATAAGTTGAGGAGAGAAAGACCTCCATAGGCCTAGAAGACACTGAAGGAGGAGAAAAAAAGACAGTTATAAGAGAGAGGATAACAGCAAGAAGGAGGCAGACGGAAAGGAGACACAGTGTAATAGAGCTGAGAGTGTGGCTGGTGTCACAAGGGGCACCATTACCCTCTTAAGTATAAAGGGGGCATAGGTCTTGACTTGTCATAGGGGTTATTATGGGAGTCGATTCTTCCTTATGGTTGGACGTTTGTTTGGTCACAACCGACTATCATTGGATCACATCCGACATCGGGTCAAATTCTCGTATTTTTGTGCATGATTTTAACTGCTCGGCACACGTCTACATTTATCGATGGCAAGCATGTGCGTTTTTGTTTGTTTGTGTTCGTCCTGCAGGTGTGAATTCCCACGTTAAGAATGTATCATGTAATAATAAGATTATATCCTTTTATATATATATATATATATATATATATATATATATATAATATATATATAATTTGACGTCCAAACCTGATATTAGTAACATTTTAACGTATACATAATTAAGAGACAAATATTACAGCACCCTATAATTACGGATACACAATAGATTGAAAAATAACGATTTAATATGAAATATGTTATATAATAAGATACGACCAAAAAGAACTATTGCTTAGTCTCAATGAAGGCACATTACACTTCAAACAACAACAATATCTTAGTTTTATTAAGACTTTCTGAATAAATGTTTCCTCCCTTCTGTTACAGTATCAGAATTTAGTCCATCCACCATCGCTGGCGCCTTCATTTTGCCCGGCAGTATGTACAACGAAGAACTTGAGGTTTTCTGGGCAAGAGGTTTTTTTTTTTTTTTTCTCTGATGAGAAAACACTTTGCGTCGACCTCGCACGGACAGTTGCACTGTTGGCGATGCAATAATACAGGATACTCCAGTGAGCACATCTACGATCAAGCCAGAAGCGGCCACGTTACCTGTAACGTGTGGGGTTAACTTATACACCCTGGGTGAGCTGGCAGAAATACAGGGAAGATTCAACGCCGACCAATACCTTGAAATACTGGAAGACGTGATGGTCCCAACTGTTCAAGCCATGGCATTTCCCTACCCAGAGAGCATTCTGTTCATGCAAGTATGTAGT
>NC_061100.1:86800689-86933189 GCF_015104395.2 Macrobrachium nipponense | reverse complement strand
GGCCAGGAGGAAAACCATTTTGAGTGTCAAGTCCCTGTCTGATGAACGACGCAAAAGCTCATATGGAGCTTTAGTGAAACTTCTCAGGACCAAATAAACATTCCATGTCGGGGGATTGAGCTCTCTAGGGGAAATCGATTGCTCAAACCCTTTAACTAGCAAGGAAAGTTCCCAGGATGAGGAGATGTCGATACCTCTAATACATAACACTAAACTCAGGGCCGCCCTGTAGCCTCTAATGGCGGAAACAGACAAACCTTTCTCATCTCTGAGGAAGGTCAAAAAGTCTATGTGCTGAATAGAAGTTCCGAGTAGAGAAAAACCCTGTTTACGACACCAATCACAGTAAATCGCCCATTTGGCTTGGTAAACTGCAGAGGTCAACCTTAGACTGCTGGACATATGCGCTGGTGTCCTCTGAGAAAATCCTCTCCCTCGGAGGAGATACTTGATAGCCTCCAACCGTGAAGAGACAGATTCTACTGACTGGTGGAACCTTTCTACATGCGGCTGACACGGGATGCTGCCAAGGTAATTTCCCACAGAACCTCCGCCTGAGGCTACAGGTCATCCAGAGACCTGCAAACTCTTCAACCTGTTCAGGACTTGACGGATCAAACAAAACAGAGGGAAGGCATACACCTCCAGGTTATCCCTGGGATGTTGGAATGTGTCCTCTGCTAACACTAGAGGACCCAGAACCACTGAACAGAATATCTCCAGTTCCCTGTTGAACCAGGTCACGAAAAGGTCCAGCATGGGTCTCCCCCAAACCTGGAAGTTTGTCAGCCACTACCTGATGAAGGGACCATTCCAGTGCCTAGGATCTGATCCCGACGAATGAGCTTGTCTGCGACCACATTCCGTTTGCCTGGGATTTACCTGGCTGAGAGCTGTACTGAATTGCTCACCGTCCACTGGTGAACCTTGACGGTCAAGGCGTGAAGTTGATGTGAAATCAGGCACCCCTGCTTGTTCACATAAGCGACCACCGTGGTGTTGTCCAACATGAGAACGACAGAATGACCCTCTACTTTCTCCTGAAACTCCTTCAGACCCAGAAAGGCTGCCTTCAACTCCAAGATGTTGATATGCTGCTGCTTGTCCTCCAAACTCCAAACGCCTGAGGCAATGAGGCCACCTAAATGAGCCTCCCAAACCTGCGAGGGAGGTGTCTGAAAGCAGAAGGAACTCCGGGAGGAGAGAACGCAAAGGAACACCCTTCAAGAGATTTTGGTCGTCCAACCACCAACGAAGGTCTTCTCTCACTTCTAGAGACAGAGGAACCCTTATTAGGGGGTGAGTCCCCTGCCGGAGACCAGAATTCCCTCAGTCTCCATTGCAAAGACTGAAGATGTTGATGCCCATGAGGGACCAGCTTCTCCAGAGAAGACCAAATTCCCAGAAGAACCTGCCACTGATGAGCTGATTGGTGTGGTTGCGACAAAAAGTCGCGTGCCACCACTCGCAACCTCTCTAACCTCTGATCCGATGGGTTTAGTTAAGTATATCTTAGTTTTACCAGACCACTGAGCTGATTAACAGCTCTCCTAGGGCTGGCCTGAAGGATTAGATATTTTTACAAGGCTACAAACCACTTGGTCACCTAGCAACAGGACCTACAGTTTATTGTGGGATCCAAACCACACTATATCGAGAAATGAATTTTTATCACCAGAAATAGATTCCTCTGATCCTGCGTTGGCAGAGCCGGGAATCGAACTTCAGACCAGATTGGCAGCCGAGCACAAAAACCACTCGTTCAGCGAGGAACTGGTTTCTCTCTCCCCCAGTAGGGTATCACTTAGCCAAAACTAGGTGGTGCCACCACAAACTTCAGAAGTATACATAAAATTGTATTTTATTCTAAAAATGTCATTTTTTCCTCTTTGAGATCTCCCATGACTTTTGTAAAGTTTCATCCAAGACACCTATTTCACAACTATCTAAACTTTTACTTTATTGGTTTTGTGGTGTCTGAAAGCCTGGTATTAATTATTCCTGAAGCAGGTACAGTCTACTCTCTTTTCTTTTCCTCATAACTATTCCTTTTATGTATGTGCAGACACCTCTGGGGTGTGTTCTGGTTTGCCATAGTGAAGGTTAAGTTCGTATGTTTGTTTGCCCAATCTGTAAAAGAAAGAATATTACCTTGCCTAACTAATGAAAAACCAGGCCAGCTACAGGATTCCTTGTTAGCCTAAAAAATGTGTTTGGATCACATTCACTCAGGATACTGCCTTTCTAGTGCTCAAGTTTCAAAATTTCACAGCCCACAAGAATTTTGCATTTCTAATTAGCTGATCAGGCTCATGTAAACTAAAGGGTTTTATGCTGAAACAAATGAATTTTTTCTTATAATAAACAAATTAATTACAATTAAATTAATTACTAGTTTTAATACAGTACAACCCTCGCACATTGTGGAAGGCCAAGATAGCACAAGGAAATGGCTTGCCACTGTGGTGGTGCTGGGGGTCTCTGAATGCATACATAGATATTCTTCTTCATTCTATGGTACCTCTGTAAACCCTGACCACGCATTCAAGTTTGTGTAAACTGTTAGGTTTGTATACAAGAATACTGTATGTAATGATATTTTTACACAAAAATTTCAGTACAATGTTAGTTTTGGTGTTATTTACATTATTATTGCACATAATTGTTGCTTAACTGACAAAAAACTTTACCAGTATTAGGACTATCATTCCAGGCTTGTAAAAATAAATAAAGCAAGTTACAGTTCTTATTACAAAATATTACAAAAAAAGACATAAGATCATTTGATATGTTGGAAAGTCTGTCTATATATACTCTGCACTTAGCTGGGTGGGGTTCTAAAGACCGGTTCACTAGTCTAAGCTGGAATCTGCATTACTTATTCTTTATTCTCAAATTAGGGTTGGCAAAGATTGAGTGTGAGCATTTACTTCAGATGGCTGTACTGAATTTCATAATTAATCACATATTTTCAGTATCATGAAGTAACATGGTCCATATCTGTATGTATTGCAAGGTGGTATTTTAGCAGATGACAGTGTCAGGTCCATTAAAGTACAGTATTTGTATTTTAATTCCAATTTAAAGTCACATGATCTGTTTAAATCTTGTTTGTATGACTTTATTCCATTTCCTTGTATTTATTTCTGTATACTAAGTTTAAATTTACACTTCTGTCAAGTGTTTACCCATTAAGGTTGGACATTACTTAAAATTACTGGAGAGGCCAAATTTATAGTGAAGATTTAAAGCAGCCTATAAGGCAGTCATTTTAGAAACTAAAACCTTAGTTTTCCATTCCAAGAGGTCAAGTTAGTAGTTGTGTACCACAAATAGTTTCAATTGACCACCTATCAAATTTGTATGTTAAAGATTCCTTTGAAGTGATGGGTGGTAATTAGTAATATATTAAAGTTTGAAATAAGGCATCTGAATGGGAGATGAGGTGAGGGAGGAAGTAAACAACTAGCTGTGGAAACCAAAGCATCTTGGGAACAAAGGAACTGATGCTACAAAGTACATATAGTGCTCCTGTATGTAGAGTACTTTAGAGTACTAATTTGAAGGACACACTAGTCTGCATCCTCTGTTTCCTGTTTGTCCATGTTATTATATGGCATATATGTTTAGAGTGCTTCTATAACTGTATGTCTATCCAGAATGCATGTGCCTTTCAGGAAAAGTAAGAGGTTTGTCACAGAAATTCTTTTCAAGAAATGAAGAACATCAGTATTTTTTATTTGTAAAATACTATACATATTATAAAATAGCTAATCTCAGTTTGAGAATAGGTCATCATTGTTGGAAGCGTACCTGTTATATGAACATCTCCAATTGAACAGTGTTTAAAAGTATGTCCTTTCTTCAGTGATAGTGATGTTACTACTTTGTGAAATTTCCATAGTGTTATGGGAGAAGTTTCATATCGGACACTTGTTACTTAGCAGTCTCCTTGTAAACAATTTGAATTCATTTTTATAGAGTCCTTTGCAGGGGATGCCTACCACAACCCACCACAAATAGCTAAAATATACAAATACTTGACACCCCTCTAAAAACACTTCTACCTATTTTGATAGTTCAAACATTAAAAAAAAAAACTAAAAATGCTAATACCTTAGTATTTTAGTATAGTTTTATCACAAAAATATGAAAATACAGTAATTAGTGAATTTTTTCTTTGAAAAATTCCAAATAGGTGAATTTTCCATAAACAGTATGGATATGCGTCCAACAGAAAATTCTACAAATATGCGAAGCCACAAATCCGGAACTGTGAATAGTCAGCCGTCTATGGTATTGTAATTCTCCCTTTTATGAAGTTATATATGTCATTATGCAATATTTTGTAACAAACTAATATAAAGATTCATCGATGATTATTGTACTAGTGCACTACACATTTAGTTATGAACATTTTAGGGTATTCGATCTTCAAGTTCATGAAAAAACGAATGAATGCTTATGACTTCATACTTTTTTGTCAGTTCAGTGGTCAAGTTCCTTAACAGTGGCAGATATGTATGCTGAAATGAACTTCTTAAATCAGCAGTCAGGTAAATCAGTAAAGGAAGAAATATAGTAGAACCATACAATTTTGTTAGAGGCACTAAATTTCCCGAGCTTATCTTGAATCCATTGCACTTCTGGATTATGCACAACTAATCAGGAAATTGAGAGAATTATGAATTCAAACCCACAATGGAAGAGAAATTTAGCTCAGTTGATAATTCATTTGTGAATGAGATGAAAATTTAAGTTTGATTACAAGTTCTACTGTTGTACCTAGATGTACAGTGCATGCAAATAATTTTGATACAGGGAGCACTGAGCAGAGCGAGATCATGGTCGTGAGTAAGGATGACGATTGGGTGCATATGGAGGATATGACAATCAGGGGACAGGAACTCAAGCAAGTTGAGAAGTTAGTATACTTGGGAAGTGTGGTACCAGCAGACAGGAGGAAAAGTGAAGATATACAAAGAAGAAAACTAGGAGCAGCAAGAGCTTTTGAGGTTCTGAGAAAAAATGTTTGGTCAAGGCATGAAATCAGCTTGAAAACTAAGATGAGAATATTCATTGCAGTAGTACTACCAGTCCTGATGTATGGTTCGTCCACCTGGGCACTGACCAGAACAGAGGAGAGAAGGTTGGATGCTTTTGAGATGAAGCTGCTGAGAAGGATACTTGGCATTAAATGGGATGATTGTATTAGAAAGGAAGACATCAGGATGAGATTGAGGCAAAGGCCAGTCAGTATCAGGCTGAAGAGGGGAAGGCTGAAATGGTTTGGACATGTTGAGAGGATGGATGGGATTAGAGAGCAGTACAAATAGGAAGAAGATTGCTGGGTAGACCAAGAACGAGGTGGATAAAACATAAATGTCAAGAATCTTGAGGATGAAATCCATAAACTAGAGGAAGCAAGGGAAATAGCTCGGGATAGAGACAGATGGAGAGGAACTGTATCAGCCTTATGCCACTGGCCAGTGGCGGGAAGATAAAGTAAGTAAAGTAAAGTAAGAGCACTGAGCATAATACAATACCTACATACTGATATAAATAGAAATGTACTGCCTGTCACTAGTAAGATGACACAGGCATCATGTTTTACTGGAACTTTGCAGATGCATTATTTTAAACATGACTTTCCATGATTTATCTGCTATATTTCTTTGTTTGTAATGTAAATCTGGTGATACTTTATTTTAGAGTATTTATATTGTTAAGTTTAAACTATATTGTTAACTATTATTATCTACCTATTAATTATTTTTATCATCTTTCTCTGAGCTGTTTGAGAAGAGTTCAAAGGTTCCCGTATGTGAAAGGCCCATGTTGACTTAATTCTGGCTTAATCCAAACTGACCATTAATATTTTTGTATAAGCTCTTTCATGATACAGCAAGTAAAATTATTAAATCATCCTAGCCCTGACCTTCATATTATTTTTAAAAAGCAAAAATGCTCTCTCAAAAATATTTGGGAAAATTTTCCTTCAAAAGTTATGAGAAAAACTTTGGTAAACAGATTTGGAACTTGAGTTATAATTTTTGTTCTTTTTTCTTTACATGAGAAAGGGATTTTGACGAAGGAAAAATCTATTTCTGGGGAGAGACCTGTGTCACCCGGTGAACCCAACCCAAATTTTCCCACCCCTACAACTATCCAAGCCAAGAAAAGGTATCTAGAAAAGCAAAGATTGAGTGGTGGCGCTCGCATCGGGCGTCAACAGTGGTAGTATTGGGGTTTTGAGAAGGAATACTCTAAATGGCAGGAGACCTGTGAATATTGGCTTTCAAACGCCCCGAACTTTATACACGACGCCCTTTGGGTGCTCGCGCGAGGGTAGTAACCTCTGCTTACCAATGCTAACTTTTTCTCTGGTATATTTAGAAAGTATTTATATCAGAAAAGAGGCTATAAGGATCTTTTCACCGGGTGACACAGGTCTCTCCCCAGAAATAGATTTTTCCTTCGTCAAAATCCCTTTTCTGGGTCGACCTGTGTTTGCCGTGAAAATATACAAGAGAATGCCTTCTAAGCCAAAAGCTTATTAAAGAGTAAACTTAAGAGGAGAAATGAATATTTCGTTATAATATATAAGTTTACTTAATATAAAACCATATAAACAAAATAGAAAAACTTAATAAACTAGAACTTAAAGACTAAGACTTAAGTTAAGGCTTATAATTAATTACTCTTAATGGTAGAACAAAGGTAATTATCACATAGGTATCATATTTGATACAAATTTTAGACATGAATGAGCGGATCATAAGGCTTGTCCGGGATTGATTACATAAGTACATCCTGAATAATTTGGGGTCGCCGGGCTCTACCTAACCGAGGAGAGAGGCATCGTGGCGAGTACTAATGAGGCAGGTAGAAAGGAGGAGGAAAAAGGGGAGGGGGGGAGGAAGGATAGAGAACTGAAGGACAGGAGGTTACAGGAAATGTTATTCGGGGGAGACTAAACTCCCTGTGGCTATAGCTGAATATTTCAGAGCTTGAAGGTTTTTCAAATAGTGGCGTTTGAAAACTGATGAAGATTTCCAACCTGTATATTTTTTAAGATCCTCAAAGTTCATATTTTGAAAATAATTAATTGATGTAGCTACTGCCCGAATGTCATGAGCATGTGGAAATGACTCCGGGTTTGCTTGTTTTATGAAATAAAGTATCTGTTGTCTAATGCCTTTTATAGAGATCGTGCCACCTTGTTCTCTATTAAAGAGAGGACCAGAGGACTTTGTGGAGGTCCTGGCCAAAAAGGACTCAAGAGTCGCAACAGGGCACAGAGATGTGTCCTGGGGTAGAGGAACAATTTTCCAGGGAAACCACCTACTTTGGGGGTCCTCATTTTTTGCCAGGAAACTCCGATCCAGGGAGAGTAACACTTCTCCTGATGGAAGGAAATCTATGTTTTCTGAATTTCGAGAGAAAGCTGAAAGTTCAGATATTCTGGCGCCTGAGGCCATAGTTGTTAGAAACAAAGTTTTTCTTAGAAGAGTAATATAAGTACAAGATTCATTATTCGTGTCTGACGCCAGTTTTAGGACATCATTCAAGAACCAAGTGACCTTTTGTGGACGGACAGTTGGTCTAAGGCGTGCACATGCTCTAGGAATGGAAGAGAAATATGAATCTGCTAAGTTTATGTTGAATACGACTTGAAATATTTTCTTCAAGGCTGATTTGATTGTCGTAATGGTACTGGCGGCTAAGCCTTTTCCAAATAATGTTCTGAAAAATGAAATGGCCAGATTTGGGGTCATTTTATGGATGTCTGAATGCCTTAAAAATTCAGATAACTTCTTAACAACTGAGTCATATTGCCTAAGCGTTGAATCCCTCTTGTCCGATTCTATGAACATGGCATTACATGGATCAATACTCGCATCTTCTTGAGCCGCAAACTTCATGAAATCCATAAAGTTAGGGTTTGCAGAAGTCTTGAGGAAGCTGACACAATTTGAGTTTGTACTACTTGTGTCAATTCTGGGCGAGGGATCTGTCTGGGATGGAGTTTCAGCTCTAAAAGGAGCGGAAACCAGTTGCTTTTGGGCCAGTTGGGGGCTACCAAGGCTATTTTGTCCCTTGAAGGAACGTAGCTTGTGTAACACTTTCATCAGAAGATTCACTGGAGGAAAGAGGTAAATCTTTTGCCAAAGGTTCCAATCTAATGTCAATGTGTCCGTGGCATAAGCCAGAGGGTCCAGGTTGGGGGCCAAATAGCATGGGAGCTTGTGGTTGGACTCTATTGCAAATAAATCTATTTGTAGACCTGGAACTTGATTGGAAATCCACTGGAATGAATTCATGTCTAGGGACCATTCTGATTCTAGTGGTTTGGTCCTGAATAGAGCGTCCGCTATTACATTCCTGACTCCTGCCAGATGGGTTGCTGACAGGTGCCAGTGCATCTTTGCTGCCAAGGTAAATAATGCTATTAGAACATGATTCAGTTTGCTTGATTTGGAACCTCCCGTTTATGCAATGGACTACCACTAGGCTGTCCGAGACTATCCTCACATGGTTGTTCTTGGGTGGAGATAACTTTTTTAGTGTCAGAAAAACTGCCATAGCCTCTTAATACATTTATGTGGAACTGTCTGAGTATGTTTGACCATTTCCCTTGAGTTTTCTGATGCTGAGAGTATCCCCCCCAACCACTCAGTGACGCGTCTGTATGAATTGTCACTGTCGGAGGAGGGAAGTGTATTGGCACTGACTTGGATAAATTTTTGAGATTCAACCATGGATGAAGTCTCTTCGTTAACACGGAGGGGATTACTGAGACTTTGTCTCTGAGAAGATTGTTGGCTCTCTTTTTCCAAACTCGATTGATATCTTTCAATCTGGCTTTCAGTAAGACGTCTGTTACTGACGCAAATTGCAGTGAACCGAGAATCCTCTCTTGGGTACGTCAAGAGGCCTTCTTGTTCCTGATGAACTTTTTTAGCCACAGCTATCTCCTTGGCCTTCTTGGGTGGAAGAGATAGCTTGTGTTGCTTCAGGTCCCATTGTATTCCTAGCCATTGGAATTGGGAAGCTGGTTCCAGCCGTGACTTTTCTTTGTTCAATTGAAATCCTAGAAGCTCTAGGAATTCTATGACTGTGACTGTCGCTCTGCGGCATTCCTCGACCGTGGTCGCCCAAATGAGCCAGTCGTCTAGGTAGGCTACCAGCATTATCCTGCGGTTCCTGAGTTCTTGTACTACTGTCTCTCCTAGTTTGGTGAATATCCTGGGCGCTGTGTTGAGACCGAATGGCATGACTTTGAATGCATACGCCTTGTTGCCCAGACGGAAGCCTAGGTACGGAGAGAAGTTCCTTGCTATCGGAACATGATAATAAGCGTCTGTAAGATCTATAGAGGTGGTGACGGCCCCACGGGGTAGTAAGGTCCGCACCTGCAAGAATGTCAGCATGCGGAACTTGTCGCAAAGAATGTAAGAATTGAGTTTGGACAAGTCCAGGATGACTCTTCTTTTGGTTGAGTTCTTTGCGACAGTAAACTGACGCCCCTGAAATTTCAAGCTCTTTACTCTTTTTATTGCCTTTTTCTGCAAGAGATCTTTGGTGTATTCTTCCAGGTCCGCGGTTGGGGTCTGGAAGTTCACTGGTGGTGGTGGGGATCCTCCTTTCCACATCCACCCCAGGCCCTTGGAGATTATGCTGTAAGCCCAAGGGCTGAAAGTCCATTGATCTCTGAACCAGTATAGCCTCCCTCCTACCTGATGGGTCTCACTGGTTCGATGTGGGCTTATAACCCCTGCCTCCACGGAACCCCCTGCCTCTAGACCCACTACACAGCCGGGAGTGGCCTCTAGCCCTACCGGCTTGTCTATTGTAGTCCCAAAGAGAACCACTGGCTTCATAGATAGGGTTGAAGGCAGGGGAGGCCATCAAGGCTGCTGTAGCAGCAGGCTGTTGACCTTGTGGGGCCTGAAGAAGAACAAACTGCTGTTGTGGCTGGACTTTTGATGTCGATGGCTTTGACATCTGGGCCAGGGGTATTGGTTGTGCCATCTGTTGAGGACGAGCTGTCTTATAAGGTGCAAAGTATCTTTGCTTCTTCCTAAATCTAGGCTGTTTGCCTGTTGCCTCAAACTTTCGTTTGGCAGGCAAACCCCATCGGGCACGGAGGCTTTGATTAGCCCTGGAGGCTTCTTTCAAAACAGTGTTGACCTCTTCTTGAGGGAAGAGGTTCTCGCCCCAGATGGAGGTTTTGATTAATCTATTAGACTCATGCCTAATAGTAGCCTCCGCCAAAACATACTTCCTACTCACTCTTCTTGCTACGCCAAAGTCGTACAAGTCCAACTGAAAAGTCTGTAGTAGACTTTTTGTCAGGACCTGAAAGAGCTGCTCATCCTTATAGATAGAGGCTAGAACTCCAGTGAGGCCACGGAGTTGGTAGATCTAGCCAGTCTAGTCCTAGCCTTGAATTCAGATTTTAGCATGTTCTCCGGCAGCTTAGGGAGGTTGTTGGAGAACAAGGTCGAGGCGCAGTCAGGGTCTAGTTTGCTGACCGTGAATGTAGCCGGAGCATTATGCCAAAACTCTGTTGGCAGGCATAAGGAGGGAGGTAGCTTCCGTCTGTTTTAGGACTGGCATTGGCTTCTCATCCGTGATTGCTTGGAGTGTTAACTCCGCAACCTTGTCCATGAAGGGAGATGGGACTTCGTCGGGTGTCGTGAAAATAGTAAATGACCTCTCATGAGGCATTAATCTAGTATTAACGCATTTCCATTCCGTCAGAGTACGGGCCCAGATGGCTTGGGCTTGTTCCTTAGGAAATATTACAGTTTCCTTGGGAACTTTGTCGACCCTGACTAATGCATTTTCCGTTAGTCTGGCGAATCCATTAAATGGGAACTGGAGGTTCTCTGGATGGAATTCAAAATCCTCCAATGGATGAGTGCCTAAACCCTCCAGGGTCAGTTTGCCATCCATGTATGGTGCGTGAAGGGCGAACCGCCATGGGTTGCTCTTATGGAATGGCGGTAATTTTGAGGCATCTGGAACTTCTGATACTATGACCAGAGATCCGGAGTGGAGCAGGCCCGCCATCATTTCCTTTATAGGTCTTAACTGCTCCGCCACTATGTCTGAGATGGCCTGGTTGTCTGAGCCGGAGGTCCGCCTCAATGAGTCGAATCTCTCATCGACTGCATCCCTGACCTTCGACAACAGAATGTCAGCAAGGAGGTCATGATCAAGGTTAGACTCCGCCGCCTTGGTTTTAGCGGACTTTGCTCTCGATCCCTTAGTAGGGAGAGAAACCTTGGCAGCTGGCGAAATAGCAGAGGAAGTCGAGGGCCTAGGGGCCAGTGACAACCCTGACGCCGCTGGCGGAGCTGGCCTAGGTACCTTAGGCAACGATTTAGTTGCCTTAAGGGACTTTTCCTTGGGACGGACTGACCTCGAACCTTCCCAAGGAGTAGGGGTGGGCTTGTCAAAGCCGCGGAAAGAAGAAGAGGGGGTGGGACTTAGGAGGCTACCTGCCTCGCTTACCTCACAACTAACCTGCTCATCCATCGGTTCTAAATGGATGTTAATTGCCGCGACGTCTCCCGACAATTGCTGGTCTTCCGGTGGTGGGGGCAGTCGCGTCCTGGGTTGCTTCTATGATGGGCGCAGCCAGATCCTTCTTCACAGAAGCCAAAGGTGAGCCCGGGAAGAGGCGAGTCCCCAGACTATAGTCCAGGACGTACAGGCACCCAGACAGAGCATTCCGCCCGTAGCCCGAAACCCACTGCCTCAGACTAGTCTTGGCTACCTGACTGCTATCCTCATCTGCCTGTAATAAAGGAGGGAGTTTAACCTTCCTACAGGATCGGTTTGTATTACCAATATTACCAGATATAGGGTGTTTGAAAAGCTATATAGACTTAAACTAAGAAACAATGAGGACAGAAGGTTTCATAGTGCTTACCTGGTCATCGGCCAGAATCATGACCAGCTCGAAGCACAGCGAGCAAGCCTCTGGGTGCCATATCATATAAGGAGGTTGGCCTTCCTCCGCCACAAAGGAAATTGAACAGTTAGCATGAGACCGGCAGACTTCATGGCCTACCGGGTCATTAAAGGAGGCGGAGCACCTGGAGACAAGCAACGAGCCTTCTGTAATAGGAAAGCATTAATGAGCATCAGCTCCTCTAGGAGAATTTTAACTTAAACTATAAGTATATATACTTATTAAGACATGCGGCCTTATAATAGCATGCATCACTTTTGAAATTTGGATCACTGATAGTACTACCAATTGATACTAGCCGGAGCTAGGACGTGCGCCTGAAGCCTAGAGTGGTGCCGTAAACACCAAATTATATAAATTTTGCTATGAGGAGAGCAAGCTCAACTCTACAACTCCGGTAAGTGCTGGAGGTGTATGTACGTATATACATTTTGCTATGAGGAGTGCAAGCTCAACTCTACAATTCCGGTAGGTACCGGAGGTGTATAGTATATTGGTGTAGGCTACTACCAGCCAAGAGAATAGACCTTGATAAGTTATGAAATTATCGAGCGGTCCGTCAGTGGATGTAGGTGTCCTCCGTTGGTACCGCAAAGGTGCGGAGCCAATATCTCGTACCATTCATGTAACGAAGACTATTCTATACACATATTTGCACATTGCCTAACCGTTAGTTACAACAGGAGGGGGAAGGGGACCGGAGGTAGTAAGTCGGGAGGAGGGATATCCCATCCAATAATACTTAGCTCCGGCCATATGGATGAGGGCAAGGCTCCTCTTTCCATAAACTACTAATGGAAAAGTAATGAAAAAACCCAAAATTGTATATATATATAGTATATGAATATTAACCCCCGGAGTTATAAACTTCGGTGACGGAGCTCCGCCTCCGCTCTGTCAACTATTGTTGGGCCGTTCTCGAACGACTAGCCCAGTCCCCCAGACCCTAACCCTCCCGGGAAGGAGGGTTAAAAAGGGGGGGGGAGAGGGTAGTGGGTAGTGGTCGATTAGAGACTGACTACCCACGCGATCATGAGTGGCCAGAGAACTGGTCGTAAATATAACTTACCCCGTAGGGGTATTAGTTAACAGGAAACCCAGGTTTATCGCAAATGGCCTTGGCACTGATTAGGACGATCACTAGTAGCCAAAGTGTAGGCTACCACCATAGGTGGTAATATGACAAGGTCTATAGCCTACCGTGGTATCACATTGGTTAGGGTGGTCACTTATCAGCGAAGTGGGCCGTCTTACACCATGGGTCACTGTGATAATTTTCCGACCAGAAGGGGGCTCGAACGGGAGAAATAGCCTAAGTAGCAGGCCTAGCCTGCACTAAGCAGACTTTATATGGTACAGGAATGTGGCTCATATAATGAATTAAGATTAGATTAGATTATAACATTTTTGGCACATAGCCAAGCGCCGGAGCCGAGGGGCCATTCAGCGCATATATATCTTAATAAAAAAAGTCACTGTCACACAAACAAACATACACACAACCGATCTAACATACAAATCATTCATTCATAAAAACCAAACAAGAAACCTAAAACAATTAAAAGAAAACTACAATTCGTAAAAAAGACCAATATTTTTTAAAAATGTCATAATTTGCTCTGCCCGAGCACCTTCACCTAAAATATCGGCAAGAGACTTATTTGCCAGCAAACAAGCTCTACGTTTGGTTTCAAAATGAGGGCACTCCACCAAAATATGCACCACAGTCAAATCCACATGACAGGTGGAACAGCGAGGAACCTGCCTATCTGCTCCACTCGTCATTAGATACCCGTGAGTATATTTAGTGTGGCCAATACGCAATCTAGCTAAAACTATCTCAGACCTTCTATCCATCCGGCTATGAGGCCAAGGATGAACAGAAGGCCTAATCGATTTCAATTTAAGATTATTATCTAAAGTAGACCAGTGGGCCTGCCACTGGTCTCTACAATAAAATCGAATGGTACTTTTAAAATCAGATACAGGGACGCCCATGTTGGAAATGTGCCTAAGCCTAGTTGCAGCCTTAGCAGCAGCGTCGGCTCGCTCATTCTCAACAATTCCAACATGGGACGGAGCCCAACAAAATCCAACAGAAAATCCTCTTCTATTAATTAAAAGATAAAACCAATCTTGTACTTCTTGCACTAAAGGATGGCAAGAGACTAGGCTTTTTAGAGAAGATAAAACACTCAAAGAGTCGGTAAAAATGGTAAAAACCTTGTTGGTACAGAACTATAAAAGATATATTTAAGAGCAGTCAAAACTGCCAGCAGTTCAGCTGTAAAAACAGAAGAATTAGAAGGAAGTTTCTTTTTAATTATATTACCACCAGTCACTACAGAGCAACCAACACCATCAGAACCCTTCGAGCCATCAGTATATATATGATGAGAATCACATGTTCGGAAGCATGGTCCAAGAAACTTGCCCTCAACTGTTCACCAGAACTGTTGCTCCTGCTGTCCCTAATTGGGCAGATTTCTAGGCATGGTCTATTCCAAGGAGGAAACTTTGAAGGCGAAATTTCAGCTACTGCAGGGGGAAGTAATCCCACCTCCCTGGCAGAGCTTGCTAGTCGGACCTCAAGCGGCTTTGGAAGTCTCGGTCTATTTGGGGCTCTGTCAGTTGGTTCTCTAACGTACTTATAGTTAGGGTTTAGCTTTGACGTAAGTATTCTTGATATGGCTCTCAAGCCTAATTCCTCCCTACGGATAAATAGTGGGGGAAAACCGGACTCAACATATAGGCTTTCTACTGGTGAAGTTCTATAGGCTCCCGTACAAATACGTAAAGCCATATTATGGACAACATCTAATTTCTGCAGTGTTGTCTTGCACGCACAACCATAAACTTGGCAACCATAATCAATTTTGCTTAGGCATAACACCTGGTACATCCTCAAAAGGGTAATTCGATCTGCCCCCAGTTAAAATTAGATACAACTTTAAGAATATTAAGTCGAAGTTTCACGTTACATACAACTTCATTAACATGTTGAGTAAAAGTTAATTTCTTATCAAATGTAACACCTAGATACTTAATGCTATCTTCATAAGGTAAAAATCGAATTGTTTAAAAAACAACGTAGGGATCTCTTCCACTCTTCGTAATCGACAAAATCGTATAGCTTTGGTTTTTTCTGGTGAAAATTTGAACCCTTTAGCATTGGCCCATGATGTTGAAGCATTAATAGCAGTCTGGATCATTTGACAAGCTTCAACAGCTGTGGACTTACTACAGATTATTGCATAATCATCAGCAAAGGCCAGACCATGCACCCCGACAGGAACTTGTTCTAGTAGACCGTTGACAGCTACATTAAAGAGTGTTGGACTAAGAACGCTTCCCTGAGGTAACCCTTCTTCCTGAGGGAAAGCAGAAGAAATGTAAGAGCCCACTCTTACTTTCAGGTAACGTTCTGACAAAAAATCTTTCAGACAATAGAATAAATTACCCACAACACCCCACTCTACAAGTTGCATAAGGATACCCCCTCGCCAGGTCGTGTCGTAGGCTTTTTCTAGGTCAAAGAACACTGCAACAGTCTGGTTTTGCACAGCAAAAGCATTCTGTATCTCCCGAGTAAGGAACATCAAAGGGTCAGAAGTACTTCTATTTTTCCTAAAGCCAAACTGCCGATTAGATAAAAGATTCTTTGAATCCAAATACCACACAAGTCGAGCATGACCATCCTCTCATAAATCTTGCTAACACAACTGGTTAGAGCAATTGGCCTATAGTTCTTAGGAAGGAAGGAATCTTTAAAAGGTTTTAAAACAGGTACAATAATCGATATCTTCCAAGACTCTGGTGAAGTTCCTGAAAGCCAAAAACTGTTTAAAATGTCTAAAAGAAATTGTTTTGTACTTCTAGGCAATTAAAAATCATTGAGTACAGTATATCATCTTCCCCAGGAGATGTTGGGGAAGATAACGAGATTGCATGATCTAATTCTTTCATGGTGAAAGGGAGATTATACGACTCTGAATTTAAACTTACAGCAGGAACAACCGTGGTACCAATCCCTAATATTCCTGAAAGCAGGAGAGTAATGTAGGGCACTAGATATATTGGAGAAATGCCTACCAAAGGTTTCTGCAACTTCTCCAGAATCAGATATGAAGAAGCCATCAATTTTCAAAATAGGCAAGGGAGATGGAGAAAATTTCCCTTGCAGCTTTCGGATTCTGTTCCAGACAAACGACATAGGGGAATCATATTTTAATTCACTTATATATCTGATAAACGATTCCCTCTTTGCCTGCTTAAATATTTTCTTTTGCTTAGCAAGAGCTCTTTTATAGATAATTTGATTTACCAAGCAAGGATATCTACGATATCTCTTGTAGCAAGTTCTAGTTATCTTTCGGCTCAAGGCGCATGCATCACACCACCAAGGTACTAGAGGACGACGAGGCTTACCAGAAGTTCGAGGAATAGACAGCATGGCACCGCACAGCAATATACTGATTAAATACTCGTAAGCGGATGTTGGGCTCTGAAAATCTTTTATATCTTGATCAACTTCAGTAGATTTTTTGAATAATCCCCAGTCAGCCTCCCCTACCTTCCATTTTGGTAAACATGGAGATGGAATATTTTTCATAAACTTTAAGTGAATGGGCCAATGATCACTGCCATGATCATTCTGGTCTACTACCCACTGGTAATCTAACCTCAAGGACGAAGAGCAGATAGTGAGGTCAATGGCTGAGTCAGTATTATGAAAAACATCATGTCTTGTAGGGGAACCATCATTCATCAAAGTGATGTCATTTAAGTCGAGCAGCTGTTCTATTATTAAACCCCACCGGTTGCAGTTTGGCTCTCCCCAGAGGGTGTGCTTGGCATTAAAATCCCCATCAAAATGAAGGGTTTAGGAAGCTGGTCTATCAATGTCTGAAGATCGTTTAATTCTAGCTGACGAGGATTACCCTGTGCATCCTGTAATCTACTTTCTAATGATGGATCTAGTATAAAGAACAAATAGTGATCCATTTATGATTGAAAACTTGACTGCACAAGCCTGCAACACAGTGTTCAATTGAACAACCCTATGATTAACAGACTTGCAGACTATGATGCCTGTGCCTCCCTGAGCACGTACACCTATCAGGGGTGGAGACCTATGGAATGAATAATTAAAACCCAAGTTGGGAGTGTGCTCTCCCAACTTTGTCTCCTGAAGACACATTGCAGATAGATCATGATCCCTAAACAGAACCCGAACTTGCTCTCTATTTGGTATAAAGCCACGGATGTTCCACTGCATGAGAGCCATTATTTAGAGGAAGGCATCTTAAAATTCCCTACTAATTTAGGAATCTGTGTCCTGGTGAGAGAGATCTTTTCAGTTTTACCTGTACTATTTGACCTAGATCTAGGTGTTACAGATCTTTTAGAAGATGGGCTTTCACTTGCCCTTTCAGTTTTACTTTTGTTTTTTCTATGATTGCTGAGTGACCGTGAATGAGGCGAAGAGGGAGAAAGGGCCCTCTTCTGACGAATAAAGAGGGCCTCTATCTCCTCACCGTCATCTCCACGGTGCACTGTAATGTCAAGATCAGGTGAGGGCTCAATGTCAGGCAATGTCCCTGACAGAGAGAAGTCGTCAACATATTGAGACCTGGCTTGAACCCTTGAACCAACAGGGTCCCCTGGCTTGACCAGAGTCTCTGCAACATGGGAAACCCCAACAGGGGCCCCATGAGAAGCCCCACCAGGGGGGGCATGGGAAGCCCCACCAGGGGGGGCTCGGGAGGCCCCACCAGGGGGGGCACGGGAGGCCCCAACAGGGGGGGCACGGGGTACCCCACTAGAGGGGGTGTGGAAAACCCCACCAGCAGGGCACCGGGGAGCCCCACCAGAAGGGGCACCAGAAGCAGCAGTATTCAATTGATGTGCCTTCAAGGCATCCGAATAGGTTTTCCTGCCCAACAGCTTTTTGGCCTGTCCCACACTGATGTGTTCGTCAAGAGATTTTAGTAATGCATCTTGTTCTTTCTTGAATGCACTACATTTCTTATCACGGGCTCGATGTTCACCCTTACAGTTTACGCAAACTACTGGTCCAGAACATTCCTCGTGCTCAGGCTGGCCACATGATTCACAGAGTTTATTTCTGGTGCAAATGTTAGAGGAGTGTCCAAAACCAAAACATTTAAAGCACTGGAGCACTCTCGGTCTATAAGGACGAACTTTCATCATTTCACTATCAAGAATAATTTCAGATGGCAGAGATGAACTTGTAAATGTTAAAATAAGCATCGATGAGCGGGGCACTTTAAAAACCTTCCAAACCACATCCGGACACATTTCCAAAATTTCCTCCATCCATTTCATGATCTTCATTAAATATAACACCCTTCGCCCCATAACTAAAATTATAGTGAGGTTTTACCTGTTTTATCATACCCTCAGGATCAAGCTTCAAATTTAGAAGCATTATCGATTGAATATCTGTCTTCACATGAACTAAGAAACTATTACGCCCAAAGCGAGTTAATTCAGGACTCCCAACATTGCCGATCTTCTGGCTTACCAACCTCTTCACTTTGAAGAGGTTGCCTCTCTCACCATGAGTTGTGATAATTAACCACTTAGCTGGGTCTGGTGATCTGGAGGTTTTACTAATTTTACTATTATCTTTAATTTCACTTGGTGGTCTATAAATCTCAAGATGCCTAGGGACCTCTTTTGCCTCTGCGAGTCCAACACTCAATGAATCTGATCTGAACTCTCTGTAGGCTCTGTGAGCTTCAGATTCGTTATTGAAAAATACCCAAAATTCAAAAAACCCATAATTTTTGCCTAGTCTATTCCTTACTTCTTTTACTTTACCAAATTTGCAAAATTCATTAAATACAGTTTCATAATTCCAGTCTAAAGGGACTGGTTTCACATATAAAATGTTTGTAACAAGGAGGTCCTTTGAAAAAGGCTCCAAAGTCACAATGGAGGAATTAACAGAATTTTCCTTGTCCTTATCCTTGCCTAAGTCGTCAACAGAAGGTTTTAATGTCTCCATAAGACGTAGAATTTACGATTCGTCCAGGTAGCCCCCCACCCACCATGGAGCCACATTTAGAGGACAGTGTTATCCCATACAGGGCTGCCCTAGGGGTACCACCCAGATATACACCCCACCCTCAGTGCTTAAGGCGTCATGATGTCCGTCGAGATCAGACCCAGCACTAAGAGCAGGGTTTGACATCTAAACTTTCCCCTCGCTCGACCACGTTAGGTACTCGAGTTCTACGGGTGAGGGGGCATGCCAACCATCCTCACCCTCCATCAAATCCAATGAACAAGTCCAAATCATGTCCAAAACCAATCCAAGTCATCAACATAAAATCCGTGCCTTATAGAAGGAGGAAGCAGAAGGAAGAAAAGTTTTAGTAAAAGGAAAAGGGCTGACTCATTTAGTTGGATCAACAGCTGGGCACCAAGGCCCAGCAAGAAA
Source organism: Macrobrachium nipponense (assembly GCF_015104395.2). NCBI lineage: Eukaryota > Metazoa > Arthropoda > Malacostraca > Decapoda > Palaemonidae > Macrobrachium > Macrobrachium nipponense. The sequence goes on along the minus strand of NC_061100.1, from coordinate 86,913,735 downwards.
GTAGTTCCCACCAGGCATCAGGGCCCAGCTGCTGAACCCTAAGCCCCCCATCCTCGGCAAGGCTTCAGCATCTGGGGGGTATAATGAATTAAGGGATAAATACAATAATAATAATGAAAAAACCTGAGAGAGTTGGAAATAGTCAACCGATTAACTGATTTGTTTTGATCGGGGTGGTTAGGACCGAGCTTCGCTCAATCTAGGCTATGCATACTTCTATGTAACTACTTGTTAAGCTTGATTTAAAATAATCACATTCTTCTTTAAATTGGATTTATTGATAAAAGAGCTTTATTGATTAGAAGTTAGATAGGATAGCAACTACCCCGGACAATTTACTCTCAGCCACTACAGTGAAGCATACTAGCTAATTAACATTAAAATAAAACTTTTAACACATGTTTAATATAAATGCTAGAGAGAAGCTCAATAGAGAGAGGGAGACAGGGCCAAACCGATAAAGAGAGAAATGGGAGAGAAAGAAAGAGAGAGGGAAGTGGTACCAGTATTCCCCCTCTCTCTCATAAGCGGTATAGACTACGCTGTGGTCCCGAAACTATCTATTAAAGGAAGCCATATGTAGGATCTCCCCCTCTTGTATATCAATACTGTTTATTTTAGATGACTGTCATCATCAGAACATGCCAGGGTTACGCATACGCCGCACGTGTGGGAAAATGATGACTATCCCTTTAAATAAGATCTGAATTCAAAATTATAACATAATTATATGATAATTATATCGCGGTGAGACGATATCCCATGACATGTCTGCAGTATATGTATTGTTTACACAAACATGTGAAAAAGGATAACATATTGAAATGACCGCAGCTAAAATATTATTAGTAAACAACAGTAACTTAGCCATGCGTTCCCGCTCGTAGCATTCAAGATGGCCGAGACGCTGTGTTCCCGCAATACTATAAACGGGCTCACAGGTCTAAAATGAGACTGCCATTTTCATAATATATATAAAAAACAGAAATTGGGGTACTCAACTTAGGTGTCGGAGACATCTGAGCTGTAGCCATCTTGAAATAAACACAAAATCACAAGTATAAAATACAAAGTGAAAAGCGCGTCTTGCTCTGGAAAGTTTCTAGAAAGATTGAGTGGTGGCGCTCGCATCGGGCGTCAACAGTGGTAGTACGGAGGCGATGTGGGAGTGACCGTTGTCACGGCACGCCCCATATTGGGGTTTTGAGAAGGAATACTCTAAATGGCAGGAGACCTGTGAATAGTGGCTTTCACACGCCCAGAACTTTATACACGACGCCCTTTGGGTGCTCGCGCGAGGGTAGTAACCTCTGCATACCAATGGTAACTTTTTCTCTGGTATATTTAGAAAGTATTTATATCAGAAAAGAGGCTAGAAGGATCTTTTCACCGGCGAACACAGGTCGACTCAGAAATGCAAGTTTTAAAAAACAAAGCTCTTTAGGGAAACAAAATACTCAGGAGCATTAGATTGTCTTAACTATCATCCACATTGTTTTACAGTATAATGGGAATTAAATTTAAAAGATAATGATAGCCAATTTTGTCTGATGTCTTTCAAGTCAGTCTTGTAGGAATGATTGGGCACCTGGTCATTCTCAGTTACTCTTTACTTAATATTCACAATGTAATTTTATTCTGTTTTAGTTGAATTATGTATGGAGGTACACACTGTTATATATTGCCAATCTTTTTTTTTCAAGAAGTATCTAATCATTACATGCTTTCCAGAACTTTAATTCTCTTAAATTCCCTTCCTATTCAATTCTCTTTCATTATGTAATTTGCTTATGTTTGAACGAACGAACGTGGCTCTTGATTGAATTAGGTGTACGTACATGTCAAGAGTTACTTAATCTTCTTTGAAGATGATATCAATGAAAACCTGTTAAGGGGATTACTTACCAATAATGGTGACCCAAGAAAAAGTGCAGTGATTGGGTAAGTGCGGATATTGAAGTGCACATCATCAAGAAATTGCAACTGGTTGAGACCATAGTAACATTACCAAACTTTGCTTGTCCAAAAGCTTTCTTTCTATAATTAAGAGCCAAAACTGTAACAGGATAAAGTTAGAAAAGTTGGACAACTGTATGTTAAGAGACCAAAGAACATGGAAGAAAAGTAAAAGTGGGAAAGGAATGTGGGCAGCAACTATATTGAAGTTATCATTGAATGATAAGTTAGTGTAGGTGACAATTGTTGGTTGTCTTTTCTTGTTTGTTATTTCTGGTCTTAGCCCAGGGCAAGGGCAATATTTTGTCATAGCTTCACTGAATCAGTGGTGAACTGCCATGACTACGAAGATATTCCACTCCATGTAAAGGTACTCACTGGTCATACTCCAAGCCTTCTACTACGTAAGTTGAGCACCGACCAGAAGCAGTATTCTCCTGCAGTAGCTCTCTTTTTCAAGAATTCTGTGATATTTTTGAATTAAGCACACATCCACAGCCCCCCATCCTTGCAATGGGTAATCAGCTGTATAATTGTTTGGTAAGACAAATTTATTCTCTCAGAAAAAAGGAGATAGCATGTTTTGAGAGAGGGCAAGAGGGATTTCTAACAGAGCACCACAAGTGATTCGACTGACCTCTAATTTTCTCCGTTATGCAGAGGTAACATCTTAGTGCCTGCAGAGGACACAAGAGTCTTTCTTCTTCTTCCTGACTTAGTAAGTCTGTTAAGTTCTTGAGGACAAAGAGCATGGCCGGGGATTAGAAGGGTTCTCATTCTTAGCAAGAAAATTGAGAGCCACAGAGCAAACCATGTCGCCTTGAGAGAAGCCCACCTTTTAATCCATTGCGTGCAGCTCGCTGAATCGTCTTGCTGACGCTAGGGCTACTAGAAATAGTCTTCTTGGTGAGACTTCTCATACACAAAGGCTCAAAGGAAGGGCCCGAAAGCCATTTAAGGACGATATTGAGATTCCATGCTACCGAGTCTTTCAATGATTTGGAAGTCTTGAAGGACTTAATTAAATCAGAAAGGTCACTGTTCGTGGAGAGGTCTAATCCTCTGTGTTTGAAAACTGAGGCAAGCATCGCTCTGTATCCCTTACTTGTTGAAGGTGCTGAACACTTCACGTCCCTTGAGAAGAGCAGGAAGTCCGTTATTTCACTCACAGACGTTTCAGACACTTCTCGAAGTTCTGCAAGACTTCATCTACAGGACGAGGTATATTTACCAGCAGGAATAGGGTTAATAATCACAGAGCAGCAGTGAAGGCTTTGTCCAGTGACGTAACTCCAGGATAGTAGTGGTAAACGAAATGATTTTTAGCAGGGTGATCATCAGTACACACACTCAAGGACCAATATCACAGCATGCTACGAGTCACAGGTACAATTCGAAGGTTAGGATAACCAACACGAAGAGATATTTAACCATCTACTGTAATCACTATCACCACTGTTAGCCTGTAAAAGAAAGATAATATGATTTAAGTAATAAGGATACTCCTCTCGCATTCAGGGCACCGCCCTCCAAAATTAGAGGAGATCCCCCAAACACCAACACCACACTCCCCCTCTTCTACTCTTGTCCGATAGCTAGTGAAAGGACGAAGGAGAAGAGGAATTACCAGAAGAAATAAAGGACAAATCTCCAAAGTTCCCCTTGGCAAGTTCCAAATCGTAAGCATAAATTTCGGATGAATACATGTCTCGTCCTAACGTTAAAGGGCAAAAATATGTACTAATAAAGATGTTGGCATACCTTTGTTGCCAACCCTTAACACAAAGTAGAAAAGTGTCTATCAAGCTATCACAAAAAGTGGGTTTGCATATTAATTATTAATATCAATCACAGTATATTATACATATTTATTCAAAAAATTAAAAATTAAAGATCCCACTGGGAAAATGGTTAATGGCTAATCAGCCAGAGCTCACAAAAACGTGTCTTCATTGGAAGACGGCCGAAAGCAAAGTGGAGTGTTTACATCCAGGCAGGCAGGGCTACCCGCCTACCAAACGGTAGTTAATGCCTAACCACTTTGTTCAAGAATTTAACAGCTGTAATTCCAGCCTACGCTGAAAGTAATTCCTTACGTAAAGGACCGAGGGTTTGTATATCGTATAGGAACAAACAGTTCTTTTACTTCTTATAATACTGATTGGTCAGAGAGCTAGTAGCAAGTCCAAGCAGTCCTTGAGCAAGCATTACAAGGCCTTTATCCAGAACCTGGTTCTAGCTATAAGTTAGCAACATTCATGATTTTTTTTCTATTTTGACAGATTTAGTTACTCTTTTGTGCAAAATATTAGCGTGATATTTTGTAAATTCTATAATAACATATTATTCTAGCTCCTCACTCTTTTTATTCTTTCATCTCTATTACATAGATATGTAATCTGCTATAAAGTATACACTTGTATGTTATACAAGAAAATATATAAGACAAGAGAAACCAAAGAAAATTATAAAGCAGAATTACTACACATTTGCAAGTTACATGGACATCAAGATTCCACTGAGTAGCAAGGGGTGAAGTTAACTAAACTTTCCTATACTCTGGTTTTACATGTTTTCTAATTTTTTCTTGGCTCTGTGCATTAATTCTGGACATTCCGTAGTACATGTAAAATATAAAAAGTATTGGAATGAAAGCAAACCAACAAAAAATACTGTATACATACATAGTTTAAAGCTCCTATTCTCAATCAGTAAATAAACACTTGTTCCACTTTCAGGTGCAATTGCTCTTCTCTACACAACACTTCTGACCCATTGCAAGTCATAAACAGTGGATATCCCAATGCCATAAAGGTAACACTGTTAAATGAAACACCTTGCTCTAGGCTTTCAAGTTCCACTGTGTTTTATTGACATTTGAAACCAATATTATTTTTGGAATTCACAACTGCGCAAAATAAATTACGATTATATGAAATCACAGGATCATCAACATCATGCTTTTTATACCTTTAAATACAAACCAGTAATAATTAGCACTGCCATAATTTTAAACATTAATAGGTTTCAAAAACATCTCTTCCCAGAAATTTTTGTTTTTAATCCTCATGTATGTATATACTGTATTAAAAATCAAGACAAATCAGTGATGTTTGAAAACTTATCCATTAGTACCTAGTAAATGAAATTAGCTAAAATGCATAAATACTAAATAATATCGCAAAAAATTCCATACATTTTCAGTCATTATGATTATTTCTCATAATCATGAACATATGATACAGCTTTGCCTGATGGGAAGATATACCATTCACTGCTTTATACCCAAAGGCCAAATGTAACAAAATAAAGAGAAGGTATACTGAATTAACAGCGTAATCCATTGGAAGGGACATAGTTCCGGGTACAACTAACAAGAAAATAAGTAAAGGCAATTGTAGTAGTAAAGTCAGCAGCCAACTTCCAGCCAGTTCTGGTACCTAAAATGAATTAAGTTATTTTAAGTTATGTTACATGCACCATCTAGATATAAAGGTGTCTTAACCAATAATTTCATGTAATAAAGGTATATATGTACTTATAACACTTGCAGCCAATAGAGAGAGAGATTGCATAAAAACCATTAAAACTGGTGACCATAATGTGGCACTGTTCCCCTGTCACATTACTTGACATATTTGACAGCTTACTCAGAGCTCCAGGTGTCTCTGGAGTTTAGAGAAGGTAGGGAAATAGATACAGAAAAAGATGAAGGGAAGAATTTTCATTTGAAATAATAATAATAATAATAAAAGGATTTTGACGTAGGAAAAATCTATTTCTGGGCGATTGGTTCGTGTCGCCCAGCGAAATAATCCTTTAGTTCATTATTTCTTAGGTAAATGATCTAACAAATACCAGAGAATAAACAAAATAAAGAAGAGGTCAGTATAACTGACTCGCTCACCCAAAATAAAAGAAGGGTGTCGGTATGGTCACTAGGGCGAGTGAGACCACTACCACGAACTTCTTGCCATTTAGAAATTTCCCACAACAAACTCCCTCAAGGAGAGAGCCGACCCACAGAACGGGGCAGCAACTACTACTACTGCAACCCACGCCAAGCCGACTGCCGCGCCTCTGGTAGCCATCCTTTATGTTAGCAGGCCAAGAGACACACGCGTTTCTTTTGCTCTTGTTTTTTGTGCTTTGTTTGCGTATTTTTTCGCCACCATGGAACGTTCGGCTATTGCAGCGGCTAAGTTAAGTATTCTGAAAGGTTCCGATTTAGTTTCGTTCCTTCCTCGAGCCTGTATTTGCCGTTTTTAGGTATAAATACAGGTTCCCGGTCGGAAGCATGGCAGCATTGTTCTGCCTCATGGCGGGTTGGTTCTCGGTCTTCCATACCTGGAATCTTTCCCTTATTTTTAACGTGCGTCTCTAGTCCTTTTTATTATGATATTGTTAGGGGATTTAGCCTGCCTTGGTTTTAGGTCATGCATGCATGTCTCTCTACCTTACGTAGGCATTCAGTTTTTTCTGATCCAGACCCTAGCCATCGCTCTTCGTATCGGCCCAGGCTAGCTTTGAGTGGTAGACTTTCTTTTGGGTTAGTCGTACACTCCTGGATATTTTCTCTTACTATATATTTTATTTTCCCCTACTTTTGTTTTATTTATTGTGCTTTGATTAGCCTAGGGCGTCTGGTCCGTTCGCTTAGCCTAGGTATCAGTGGTCCCATGGTCCTCTTTTCAGTTTTGTTGCATCCTTATTGTCAGTTTTGTTGCATCACGTTTGTTGCATCTTTCTGATCAGTTTGGTTGCATTAGCCTAGGCTACCGATTTGGTCGATTGTGTTGTGTTATCGTACCTTGGTCACCCTGTGATCGCGGTACAGCCAGACGCCCGTCCCAGTCGCCCCCCCCCCCCCCCCCCCCCCCCCCCCCCCCCCCCCCCCCCCCCGCTCTCCCCATAGAGTAGGGGGGAGGGAGGTTTGTCCTTGCTCGCTCCATCCGGGCCTGACTCCCTCTCTCCCTACGCGGAGGGAGTAGGGGAGTCTGGACAGACACTTGGCTGGGAGTGACCTTGTCTCCCTGATTCGGTGGTGCTTCGCTGTGACGGAGTCTGGGGGTTGGCCTCCCCCCGCCTTTGTTGCTTCGGCGCTCCGCTGTATGCTCGGGTACTGTTTTCGCCCCTCCTCGCCTCCTCCCCCGTGATGACGGATCTCTGTTCTCTTTCCTGGAGCCCCATCGATTACGGGGGGAGGGAGGTACGGTAGCCCCACCTACCGGCGGAGTGGATGCGTTCCAGTTGGTCACTTTTGCTTTTCACCGTACCGTCTTTCCGGCGTTGCCAGTGGAGTCGGACAGCGCCGCGATTCGGAGTCGTTCTCCGGATTTTCTTTTACTGTTTTATGCTTAAGTTAATTATAAGTTATTTATAAGTTATCTTTAGCTGGGTCCCTCCCCTGCCTTACTGTTTTCTTTCTCCGGCATACACCAGAGTCCTCATTTTATGCCTATTAAGGCGATAGGGGAGGGGTTATGCACAAAAATTTATCATTCTCCGGCATGCAACGGAGTACTAGAGTAGCCCTGTGAGTGTTATATCGATACTCATGTATCCTTCCACTTACAGACTACCAACTGTGAGCACCCGGGGTGCAACGCTGTACTCCAGGACCCCTGCGGGCATGAGGTCTGCAGGTCTCATGCTCCGTGTGCGACTCCTCACGGGAATTTGCAGGTCTGGTTCCACGAGACGTGTACGATCTGCTACGATCTCGTGAGTCAGTTTTTGGACGGTAAGTATTTCCATCAGTATATACATACGATATAAATTCTGAAATATGTTTTAAGCTTAAGTTCTGAAATATGTTTTAAGCTTAAGTTCCCCATAATATTGTGGAATATATGCTGATACTGTCTAGTCTTAAGCCTATTTTATTCTAAGGTTGAACCTCAACTTTAGCCTAAAATCTAACAGACACCCTCTCTTCCAGGCTGCCGTGGTTAGAGAGACCGCTCTTGCAACCTTGAGGGCTTGGGTCGGCGGCTTCGGGAAGAACGCCGCCAAGGGACAGCCCTACATCCTAGAGAAGAGGATGGCTGTCTTGCTGTTCCCCGGCGGCAAGTCGACGGGGTACGTCGACCCGGCGGAGGCAGCCCCGACGATGACGGCGATCCAGCGGCAGGTCGCCGCATGTATGAAGGAACCAGGCCAGGATATCTCGGCGGAGGTCGCCACTTTAGATTTAAATGTAGAGCCTATGGTAGGTGTAGATGATCTGTTGGTTGAGGTAGGTACGTTGGACGCTCAAGGGCTTCCCTTGGGCGCCACTGCATCTTCTTCTCCTGCTGCTTCTCCTGCTTCCTTCCAGGGCTTTACGGGAGCCGAGCTCTCGTATACTACACCCAGCGCTTCTGTGGTTCCCAAAGTGAAGGGTCACAAAGCGCAGAAAACCCTGACTAAGAAGTCGTCGTCTAAAAAGACTTCTTCGGCGTCGTCATCTCGTAAGTCTTCGGCTTCTAATCCCGGAGCAGAGAAGGGTAAGTCATCTGCTTCAGGCTCTAGAGTCTCGAAGAGCAAGTCCTCCAAGGAGAGACTCCGGCGGAGTCAGTGGTCTCTCCTTCCCCTTCGGTATCTCTGGTGAGTTACCCATCCACGTCGACATCTGCTCCTAGCTTCGATCCCAACACTTTCTCCGTCGGGATGATGCAGCAGATGGGAGACTTGGTAGGGTCTCTGAGGACAAGTATGGAGCAGATGTTCTCCCAATGGTCGGACAGGATTGCCACTCAGGAAAATCTTATGTCTGGCTTCAATCAGGCCCCTCAAGCTGCCTCCCCGGCACCTGGCGTAGGCCTGCTCCAGCTCCCTCCTCATGATTCTCTCCCTCCATTCTCAATGAACAACCCCTGGAGAGTGGCTTCCTACGCTCCTTTCCAGGACGGGTTCATTTCCATCCCGGAGTGTGGTACTCGAAGGATTGAAGACTTCGAGTTTTACCCAGAGAATCTTCAACCTCCGTTCATTGGCTACGCCAGGCTGACGTCGGCCGCTATGAACAGGGAGGATAAGGTTCCTAGAGAGACTGCTGTACTCCAGGGACCAGGCTCAGAGAGAGTGGCTCCGGTGTCTGGATGAAATGGACTGCTCCAACACCAGAATCCAGGCATTTAAGAGTCCTTTCACCATCTTTACGATGGAGGAAGAGACTCCTCTTCTCTTCCTGACTAAGATCGCCAGCGTTACCATCCCGGCTGGCTTAAAGGGAGAGCCCTTGCCACAGTTGAGGGAAGCAGACCCCACATCACCTTTGCTCCCTTCGCTTGGGGATTTGTGGGAAGACCTGCCGAATACTTTTTCGGTAGGCAAGCTTAAGCCGGACTGTGCGATGGATCAGTTCGGCGAGAAGCTTCCAAGACTCCCCGATAGCCTCATTCAGTCCGAGTTTGAGGCTAAAACTAGACTGGCCAGGTCTATCAACACCATGGCAATGACTGAGGTAGCGGCCATATCTTACGCTTCGGAGCCGCTTTTCAAGCTGTTGACCAAATCACAGACTTGTATGGTTCAATCGGACTTGTACGAGTTTGTGGTTGCGAGGGTCAACAGTCGTAAGCATGTCCTCCAGGAAGCAACTATTCGGCATGAGCCGAATAAGTTGCTTTCCTCCAACATCTGGGGGGCAGACCTCTTCCCAGAAGCGATGGTTAGAGAGGTTCAAAGCAAGGCGACGAGGCTCAATCAAAGCCTCAAAGACCGTTGGGGCCTCTCCGCTAAGAGACGTCAAGACCCTTCGTCTACAGGCAAGAAACTAAAAAAGACCAAACAGTTTCAGCCTTACCAGAAGAAGCCTCAGCACTTCAGTCAGGCTGTGTCTGCGGTGCTGGTCGTTCAGCCAGGGCAGCCTTCCACGTCGAAGGCCCAGGCTCAGCCCATCTATCTGATTTCCCCTCAAGCTCAGCCTTCCATGTCCTATGCTGTCTCCCCGGCATTTAACCAGGTGTTCGAAGGCCAGGCCTTCCAACACTTTGACCGGTTCGCCAGGGGAGGTAGAGCTAGAGGATCCTTTCGTCAGAGAGGATCAGGAAGGTCGCTTAACAGGGGAAAGCGAAATAATGAACTAAAGGATTATTTCGCGCAGCAACACGAACTGAGCCCAGAAATTATTATTATTATTATTATTATTATTATTCATCTCAGTAAGAGAGAAGAGATATCCTTACGTAAGTGAAATGGAAAGGTTATTTTTTATCTCTTTAAAATACTACCACATTCGAATGTTATAATTACAGTTTTAATATTATTATTATTATTATTATTATTATTATTATTATTATTATTATTATTGTTAACTGAAAATATCAATAAACATTTTACTTACTAGTACCATAAAATTCTTTCATCTCAGTAAGAGAGAGAGAGAGAGAGAGTGAGTTTATCTCTCTCTTCTCTCAGAAAATACTTCTTACACTTCCAACAAAACAGAGGGAGAGATTTACCACTGACATATTTAAAAGAGTGAAATGGATAGATTATTGTATTTCTTTAAAATACTATCACATAATATGAATTTTGTAATTAAAGTTATATTAATATATATATATATATATATATATATATTATATATATATATATATATATATATATATATATATATATATATATATATATATATATTATATATATGTGTGTGTGTGTATATATATATATATATATATATATATATATATATATATATATATATATATTATATATATATATCTATATAATATATATATATACATATATATATATACATATATATATATATATATATATATATATATATATATATATATATATATATATATATGAACAAATTACAGCCATGAAGAAAAATGAAACACTGGCGATGCTAAATACTTATTACCAAGACATGGTCACAGCAACTAAAGATATACAGAAGCAGGGGCCTATTTAAATGTTGGGTACAAGTCATAAGGAAATACAAAAAGGTCAGGAGGTCACAGAACAGTCAACAGATTAAAATAGAAATCTACTTACTGGTAATCCTCTTTATTCTATCCTTCAGTTCCTTCTGGAAGGTATGTTTTATGACCGGGTCAAAAGGAAATAATTCTTGACTTAGATTAAAATTATTCACCCAGGTCAACTGAATCAAAACTGGTTCTAACAAGTTCCTTCAAATAGTTTTGTTACAACTTGACAATATTTGGCTTTGTGTCCAATGTATTTTGTAGGACATTTCACTCAAATGTAAAAATAAAGCATGATTTGTCTGACCTGTTCTTACTGAGTATTTATGAAGTTTTAATCTGGTGTTCAATTCTTTACTGGTCTAACCTATGTAAAATATATCACAATCCATACATGGAATTTTGTATACAATATTGTTGTTTTTTGGGGGAGCTATTTTTGATAAGCACATTTTTAACATTATTACATGTGAAAAACACATTTGTATTAAACAATTTTAAAAGAATGTTTTACAACCTCAAATCGAATAAAATGTGGCAAAGAAAGGGTGTTTGAGGGCACTTCTTTTTTTCTTTCCGATTTTTACTAGAAGGTCTTAATAGCTTTAAACACTGGTAATAAAAAAAAGACCAGAAACAGATAGAAATCAAGAAAGAACTTGTAGCGAAGTACAAAAGTGGTGCACATGTAGCTGATCTCGCTAGGATGTACGGTAAGTCAGTGTCGACAATCAGCTCTATCCTAGAAAAGAAACATGAAATCAAGGCAGCTGATGTTGTGGAAGGGTTTACATCATTATTGAAACAGAGATCACAACAAGTGGAAGATGTTGAGAAGCTATTGTTGGTGTGGGTCAATGAAAAAACATTAGTGGGGGATAGTGTGTCTGAAGCGATCATTTGTAAGAACGCTAGTATGCTGCATGGTGACAAGTGCTGCTCTTAGTGATTTCAAGGCCAGCAGAGGCTGGTTTGAAAAATTAAAAAAGTGTACGGGGGTACATAGTGTCGTACGGCAAAGGGAGGCTGTGAGTTTCGATAAACATGTCTCCGAAGAATTTGTTGATGAATTCAGAGTATCTTGAGGCTGAAGGATACCTCCCTCAACATCTTCAATTGTGATAAAAAAGGCCTGTTTTGGAAAAAAAATGCCAAAGTGGACCTACATCACACAGGAGGAAAGTTCAGTGCCAAGGCACAAACCAATGAAAGATAGGCTAACACTCTTGGTCTGTGGGAAAGCCAGTAGAAGATTTCAAAGTGAAGCCCCTACTTGTGTATGACTGAAACTCCCCGAGTGTTCAAGAAAAACAATGTGATCAAGAATAAATTACCTTGATGTGGAAGGCCAATAAAATGGCATGGGTCACAAGGCAAATTTTTATTGAGTGGGTCAATGAAGTGTTTGGCCTGAGTGAAAAAATATCTGCAAGAAAATCAATTGCCTCCTGGTAATGGACTATGCTCCTGCACATCCTCCTGGCTTGTAAGACCAGTTGCTGGATGAATTTAAACTCATCACAGTGAAGTTGTTACCCCTTAATACCACTCCTATCATTCAGCCCATGAACCAACAGATAATTTCAAACTTCAAGAAACTCTACACCAAGGCACTGTTTCAAAGATGCTTTGAAGTGACCTCAGACATTGAATTGACCCTTAAAGAGTTCTGGAAGGATCACATCAATATCTCCAAATGCATAAGCATTATAGGTAAGGCTTGGCAGGGAGTGACTTCCAGGACAACAAAATCTTGCTTGGAAAAAAATTGTGGCCAGTACTATTACCTCAAAGAGGATATCAGAGGGTTTGAGGCTGACCCTGATGACCCTATGCCTGTTGTGGAATCTATTGTGTCTCTGGGGAAGTTCATGGGCTTGGATGTGAGTGGCGAGGATGTGGAAGAGTTAGTGGATGCCCACAGGGAAGAGCTTAAAATATGTATAGTGAAATAACCATGAAATTTTAAGATAATATATATTCTTTCATTTCTAACATGACATCGCAGTGCATTCATCATTTATTGTCATGTGTTTCATAGTCTCATAGCTTAAATGTCATGGATGACAGTGCTACTAAAAAAACCATAGGTAGGGCTATCAATATGAAAATAACAACCAAAAGATTAAGATTAATCTTTCTCTCTCATCTTTGTTTAGTCACATCCTGGTCACATGATCAGATGATGATATCATCGTGATCATGATCCCTTGATAGAATTAGTCTTATGGACGAAAAAGATAAATAAGATGTTACTATCGACACAATCATTATCAATGTCACCCTCTCATATCTTATTGGTAATCTTTATATGAAAAAATTGTAATAGTATATAAATAGGAGTAATGAGAAGGATAAAGGAGAAAAGATTGTAGTGAAAGAAAAAAACAAATGTGATTAATGAATTTCCTCCGTAAGGTTTCAGTATCTCTCAAAGTGTATAGTATATATATATACAGGCAGTCCACAGTTAACAGCGGGGGTTTCACTCTTGGCCAGGTACTGAAAAGCAAAAACTGCCATTAATCGAAACTCAGCGATTTATGTTGCTTATGGCACCAATATCCAGTTAATGGTGCTGATAACCGGTTAATAGCGCCTCTGTTAGGTACGTTATGTCGCCATAACTATTATCAACACTTTATGGCACCCATAACTGGAACTCAGTGTGTTATGGCACCATAAATTGCCAAATTAATGATAGTGATAGTGCCGATAATGTTGTCTTATCTATCTTTTTCTCCATAAAACTACATCTATCAAGGGATTGTGGTCATGATGATATCATCGACTGCCACATGGCCATGAAATGACTAGACAAAGATGAGAGAGAGAGAGATTTAAATTCTTAATCTTTTGGTTGTTATTTTCATACTGATAGCCCTACCTATAATTTTTTGGTAGCATTGTCATCCATGACATTTGAGCTACGAGACTGTATGAAACAAAAGACAATAAATGATGAAGGCAATGTGATGTCATGTAAGGAACGAAAGAATATATTATACCTTAAAATTTCATGTCTATTTCACTATACATATTTTAGCATTAAGTTTACTGAAGCACATAATTTAAATATCATTAAAATTCTTAAATCATTGACTTGATGATGTTTAGTGATGAAATTGGGAAACACTACTTTTCTTTGGGTAAAACTGAAGTGTAATGAAAGTTATAACTTTTGAAAGACATGTCTGTCAGGTGAGGTTGGAGCGTTGATGCTCACAATATGACGTTTTGGGAGACACCGACCAATTGCAACCCTGTGACTGGCTGATCAAAGACAATCAGGGGCATCGCGAGGGATGCGGCTGGGCACCAGATGCACAGGTGCTGTGAATTAATGATAGTAACTTCTCCTTCTTTCAAAGCTCGGGTAATTCCAGATATGGTATATGATGAACTGGGATGATTTTCAAGGAATTATTAAGGAAAAACAAGGTTCCAGTTCTTATATCTATGGAGGTGAACATAGTAAGTGTATATAATAGATATTGTATATAAAAATACTCTCTTTAAAGCTATAGGTAAAAGTCCCACAAGTAAAATATACCTTTCTAAGTCAAATTTTATAAATACTTACTTTTTCTTCTAGATTACCAATATTTCCTATGTAGACACGAATAACTTCTATCAGTGGAATGGCAATATAAATGGCAATAAGCACAAACTGATGAAGGCCAGATATGCAGTGAAACTGGAAAAGGATAAAAGTTCCATTTATAAGATACTGCATGCTACTAACCCTAGGAAAATTTTATATTATAACAAACTACTAGTTGTGACATTAAAATGTGAATATGCTGAAAGTGGACAAATTAAGTTTCATATATGCTTACCAAGTACAGTGCTCCTCCACTTTTACGCAGTATATTAGGTTCCAGAACCTGCTGCAGAAATGCAAAAGTCCCCTGTAAAAATCCTTATAACTGCCAAATACCCAATACCCTATAAACTAAAATGCTTATAACTGTATTATTTTAATATTTCACTCCTTAATTTGATAATTTAAAGAAATATATACCTTAATTATTGTCCTAAAACAATTTAATGTCATTTCAAACAAAAATACACCCCAAACTATCATCCCAAAACATCCTAAGACATCTTAGATTAGTACCCTCTTACAGCTGTTACTCTTTCTTACATTAGTACCCTTTTACAACCGTTACTCTTAAGTATATACGCCCCCTGAAGTGATTATAACAATGATTTACTCATTTTAAAATATTAATGTAAACAGCAAAATATCTATAAATGTTTAATACAAAGTAAATAAATCTCTTACAGAATATTAGCCAATTAATCAAGTTACCCCTTTACTGTATACATAAGCCATTTTTTCTCATAGTACTGAAGTATTAATCCTTTTAACACTTAAACGCCGACTGGACGTATTTTACGTCGACATTTTTTGTCTCTCGGGTGCCGACTGGACGTATTTTACGTCGACATACAAAAGTTTTTTTTAAAAATTCGTGGAAAAATACTTTTAGGCCTACCAGCAGAAAACTCTTGAATCACGCGCCTTGGGGGATGCTGGGAGTTCACGGATCAAGGTGTTGTTTTGTTTACAATCGTTACGCAGGCGCGCAAGCGCGAATTTCTTTCTTGCCGCACTAAAAGGTATCTGTGACACATCTCGGAAATTATTTCGTCACTTTGACATAATTTTTGTACCATTTTAAATTAGCCGTTACATGGAGTATTATATATGAAAATGTGCGCATTTTTATGTAGAATGCAACAAAAAAATACTCATGATTTTAGCTTTTATCAGTTTTGAGATATTTTCATGTAAATAACGATAAGTGCCAAAATTTCAACCTTCGGTCAACTTTGATTCTACCGAAATGGTCGAAAAACGCAATTGTAAGCTAAAACTCTTATATTTTAGTAATATTCAATCATTTACCTTAATTTTGCAACTAATTGGAAGTCTCTAGCACAATATTTCGATTTATGGTGAATTTATGAAAAAACTTTTTCCTTATGTCCGCGCGGTAACTCTTCCGAAAACAATCATACATGCGATTGTGGTAATGTTTGCACCATTTTAAAATTAGCCGTTACATAAAGTTTTATATATGGAAATGTGCGCAATTTCATGCACAATACAACTAAAAACAACCCATGGTTGTAGCTTTTATCAATTTTGAAATATTTTCATATAAAAAATGATAAGTGACAAATTTTCAACCTTCGGTCAACTTTGACTCTACCGAAATGGTCGAAAAACGCAATTGTAAGCTAAAACGCTTATATTCTAGTAATATTCAATCATTTACCTTCATTTTACAACAAATTGGAAGTCTCTAGCACAATATTTCGATTTATGGTGAATTTATGAAAAAAATAACATTTGTTCATGAAACTCACCTGTCAGATATATATATAGCTGTATTCTCCGACGTCCGACAGAATTTCAAAACTCCCGGCACACGCAGTGGGCGGCCAGGTGATTAGTACCCATTCCCGCCGCTGGGAGGCGGATATCAGGAATCATTCCCATTTTCTATTCAGATTTTTCTCTGTCGCCGGTCGGTAAACAACTGTTTACAGACCTCCGCCTAGGATTTTGAAACTTCTTGTGCTAACTTGAGTATTCTGATTGACTTTTGGTTTTGATTTGGCTTGTTGGCTTGGCATACGTGATAGTGGATTTGATTTGGATTTGGCTTTGAATTTTCTTTGATTACGATGTCTGGATCTAGCTCTGCTAGCTTCAGGGTGTGTAAGGTGCATGAATGTAAGGTGAGGTTGCCGAAAGCTTCGGTAGACCCTCATTCAGTGTGCTCGAAATGTCGTAGTCATGTATGTATGTTGAATGATAGATGCATCGAGTGTGAGCAATTGACTGAAATTGAATGGAAGGCATATGATTCTTACGTGAAAAAGCTTGAGCGTGATAGAATCAGGAGGTCTTCCTCTAGGAGTGCTTCTGTGAGTAGAAGTCAAGGTAGAATTGTATCTCCATTAAATCCTCCTGTAGATGTAATTCAACCTGATCCTGTTGTATTGCCTCCGAACAATCAGGAAGTGTCTGCAGAAGGAAGCGTATTATTTACGATCATGGAGTCGATTCGCGCCTTGGAATCTAAAGTGATTGCTCTACAGTCAAATGTGAATTGTGATAAAAGTGTTAGTGCATCTAGTGTAGTGGAAGGGGGGTCAGATCGGTCCCATAATGCCTCTAGGCCTAGGCCCCTGCCGGACTCCCAGGCCTTAGGGAGAGGGCAAGCCGAAAGCCGAAGGAGGGTTACGGGATCTAATGACCGGTCTGACGTCTCCCTCGGCAGAAACTGAGGACGAATCTCAGGCTGCCGGTGTTCGTGCACGGGCACGAATACTTAAAGAGTGCTTCTCTTCTTCCGAGACTTCCTCTCCTCGCCGAGGTTGGGACGCTCGGAAGACCTCTCAGGGGGAGAGCGGCAGGGGCGCAAGGTGTCGCACAAGCGGCCGTCGCCCTCTTAAGAGAGGTTTCAGAGAAGAGGACGCTTCACGTCCTTCTGATCATTACGTAGATTCGTCACCTGAAGATTTTGAAGCTTTTCCGCCACAGAAAAGGAACAAGACTTCATCAGGGGAGGACTCTTTCGAGCGTCCAAGTCGCTCTAAGCATGTTCCTGAGTTGAAGGAAAGGGCATCCCCTCGCCCATCTTCCTCGCACAGGATGAGTCCTTCTCCTGATCGAGAACTTTCCCCTTCAAGGAAAATGCTTTGGGAAATGCAGAGACAGTTAGCCTCCTTTTTTGAGAGAAAGGAGGCAGAAACTAGTCATCGAAGGAAGGATAGGTGGCTGCCTGTTAAGAGAACTAGGCAGTCCCCGGCGGCCTCCTCTCCGCGTTTTTCGGCCTTTGAGTCTCCTCCTAGTAGCCGACGCATTAGAGAACGTGATTACGTTCCTCATGAAAGGGCGTCTAGGAGAGACGAATTTGACAGAGACGTGAGTTGTCGCACAAGCGGCCGGCGTCTTTGTCAAAGGCCGAGAACGCTCAAGGATCAATATCGGAAGTTCAAGCTTTGCATGTTGTTGATCACGCTCGGCGTCTTAAGCAACGAAGCGCTTACCAGGACGCTCGAGAAGACGCTTTTCAAGACGCGCGGAACGCTCGCCAAGACGCTCCAACTGACGCTGTTTCAGGACGCACGGCGTCCTACACATCATGACCCTCAGCAAGACGCTCGAGCTGACGCTGTTCAGGACGCACGGCGTCCTACACATCATGACGCTCAGCAAGACGCTCGAGCTGACGCTCTTCAGGACGCATCAGGACGCTCTGCAGGACGCTTCTCAGAACGCACGGCGCCTTGCATATCGGGACGCTTTCCAGGACGATCAACAGTTGAGTCCGAAATGTCAGGATGTTTCTCATGTTAAAGTGTCGAAGTCATCGCGATCTTTGAAGGGCGCTGATGACCGAGAGAAGGATTCGTCTAGTGATCGCTGCCCTACTGATGATGACGAACCAAATGCGTCAGCGTCGTCAGACTATAAGACGTTGACGGATTTACTTAAGAAATTATTCCCAGATAATTTTCAAGCGCCAATTCCTTGCTCTCCACCTTCACAATTTGCCTCATCGAAGGCCAGGAAGGCCCCTGGCTTCGTTAAGATGGCCACTTCGCTCTCTGCGAAGAGAGCGTTTAAGAGAGTCCAGGATTGGATGGATTCAAGGAAGGTTAAAGGGAAGACTTCGTTTGCACTTCCTCCATCTAGACTGAAAGGGAGAGCTGGGATCTGGTACGAAACAGGAGAAGAAGCAGGATTGAAAGCACCGTCTTCTTCTCAAGGAGATTTCGCCAATTGGTGGACGCTCCAAGGAGGTCTTATTTGTCATCGGCTAAGGTTTCCTGGACAATGACGGAGACTGATCATCACCTCAAGGGGGTTATTTAGACGCTAGAGGTGTTTAAAACTTTTTTAGATTGGTGCCTCGGGGCTTTGGATGTACAATCGAGGAGTCAAGACTCGATTTCGCTGGAAGAGCTTTCGAGTGTATTAGCTTGTATGGATAGAGCAGTAAGGGATGGCTCTGATGAGTTAGCATCTCATTTTGCTACAGGTCTGCTAAAAAAGAGAGCTCTCTATTGTAGCTTTACGGCGAAAGCAGTTTCTCCCGCTCAGAAAGCGGAGTTATTATTCGCCCCCTTCTCTACGCACCTATTTCCGCAGTCCATGATTAAGGATCTGTCGGTAAACTTGCAAGAAAAAGCAACAAGGGACCTCTTGACTCAATCTTCCAGACGACCTACTCCTCAGGCTTCTACTTCAACAGCTCCAGCACCCAAGAAGAAATTTAAGCCCTTTCGTGGAGCACCTTCCTCTAGAGGTTCTTCGAGAGGAAGGGGGTCCTTCAGAGGTAAGATCTCTTCTATCAAGAAGGGAAAAAATTGACGTTTCTGCCCTTCAGGCACCTGTAGGTGCGAGACTCACCTTATTTGCTCAGGCATGGAGGACGATAGGGGCGGACACCTGGACCCTAGATGTGATCGAGAGAGGATACAAGATCCCTTTCCTCTCTGCGCCTCCTTTGAGCACGAAGCCGATAGACCTGTCGCCCGCATACCAGTCAGAGAAGCAACAGATCTTACTCGACCTTCTAGATCAAATGTTGGAAAAGAAGGCCGTAGAGGAAGTCCTGATGCTGGATTCCCCAGGCTTCTACAACAGGTTATTCCTGGTTCCGAAGCAGTCTGGGGGATGGAGACCTGTCCTAGACGTCAGCAGACTGAACATTTTTGTAAAGAAAGAAAAATTCAGGATGGAAACTTCTCAGTCTGTGCTAGGGGCCTTGTTATTATTATTATAAAAGTAGTTTTACCAGACCACTGAGCTGATTTTCAGCTCTCCTAGGGCTGGCCCGAAGGATTAGATAAAATGCCAGGTCTAGCCCTTAGGCCAGAACTGGGACCAAATGGGTCATTCAGGATAAATAAAAAAAAATTGCACAAAGGCAAACGCTTTCATACTAGAACACACACACAATAAATACATTTACTCATGTTCCCTTACATACATACCAAAACGGTATATTAAAATTCGGAATTAAGTTTTAAATTTTTGAAATTTTGTTTTAAAATTCACTAAGAAAACTTATATTTGTTCATGAAACTTACCTGTCAGATATATATATAGCTGTATTTTCTGAAGTCCGACAGAATTTAAAAAACTTCCGACACACGCAGTGGTCGGCCAGGTGGTTAGTACCCATTCCCGCCGCTGGGTAGGCGGGATTATTATCAGGAACCATTCCCATTTTCTATTCATAATTTTTCTGTCGCCGGTGCTGAAAACACCTGTTTTCAGTACCTCCGTCTTAGGATTTTGGAAACTTCATTGCCGCTAAGTATCCTAATTGTCTTTTGATTTATTTACTTGGATTTGTGGCTAGGCATACGCTATCTTAAATTGATTTGAATTTGATTCATTTTTGCATAAGATATCTGAATCTAGTTAGGCTAGTTTCAGAGTGGGTTGTCTGCAAAGATAGGGTGTGGCTACCGAAAGCTTCGGTAGATCCGCACTTGGTATGCACGAGGGGTATGGGTCTTGCTTCTTTGTTGAGATTTGTCATGTAAGGAGTGTGAGACTTTGTCTATTCCGTAAGGAAGACGTATGATTCGTATGTACGCAATTAATCAGTAAACATGTCTAATTCCGTAAGGAAAAAATATGATTCGTATGTACGCAATTAATCAGTAAACAACAGTCAGGGTAGTGAACCTGCTAACCTTCCTGTAGACTTTATTTTGCCTAACCCTATAGTATGGCCTACGGGTTATGAATATGTCTGCGAGAGGTGATCGCTCTCCTTCATTGTTGTGAAGAGTGCTACTTCTGTTATTGTTACTCCTAACCCTGTAAGGTTGCCTTCGGGCCCTAAAACAGTGTCTGTAGAGGTTACTGCCCTTTCTCTTATACTCTTTCGATTCGTAACTTAGAATCGAAAGTGCTTGCTTTAGAGAGTAATAGTGAAGTGGCTAAGTGCAGTGACAGTGCCCCTTGTGTCGTGGAGGGTGCGTCAGATCGGCCTTATAACGCCTCTAGGTCTAGACCTCTGTCGGACTCCCAGGACCACAGGGAGAGGGCATGTCGAAAGCCGCAGGAGGGTTACGAGGAACCCCCACCGATCTGGCGTGCCTTCGGCAGTTTCTGATGAAAATCCCCAGACTGCCAAAGTTCGTGCACGTGCACGAATCCTGAAGGATTACTTCTCGTCCTCCGAGGCGTCCTCCCCGCGCAAGGGTTGGAGCTCTCGGAAGGACTCGCGCCCTCTAAGAAGCTTTAGAGAAGAGGACGCTTCACATCCTCTCTCTCGTCAGGAGGGAACGTCAGATCCGCCCCATAACGCCTCTAGGCCTGGACCTCTGTCGGACTCCCAGGACCAGGGAGAGGGCATGTCGAAAGCCGAAGGAGGGTTACGGGGAACCCACATCGATCTGGCGTCCCTTCGGTAGGACTCGCGCCCTCTAAATAGAAGCTTTATAGAAGAGGATGCTTCACGTCCCCTCTCTCTCTCTCGTTATGCGTTTCAGTGAGAAGTAAGAAGGCGAACGTCGCCTGATCACGTGTACGTCTTTCCACCGAGAAATATGAAAAAGAAGGCAGTTTCTCTCGCTTGTTTTGACGCCTGTCAGGAGCGTGACGCTTTTCTGCACGCTTCTTTTGACGCTCGGCTTGAACGGGACGCTCGGATGGACGCCAGGCGCGCGCCAGTGGACGCCGAGCGTCCTCGCCAGTAGGACGCCGAGAGCGCGCAGGACGCGAGCGTCCTCGCAAATGGATGCCGAGCGCAGCGCCCAGCGCACACCAGGTTTGTCTCCTGGCTGAACGTTTCTGTTGAACTCTTCAAGCTCTTGTTTAAGATTTGAGCCTCAAGAATGTGAAGTAAGCAGTGCTTCGGAGGAAGCTTAAAGTGAACAGACAACTTCGTCTTCGAAACCCAGCAAGACCTCAGGTTTCGTGAATTCAAGAGGTCTCTGTCAATATTTTATTGCTTTTCGCAAAGGTGGATGGAGTTAAGAAAGCTCAAGGGAAGATCTCGTTTTCTCTACCGCAGTCAAGACTTTGCGATAAGGCAGTTACGGGTTATGTAAAGGCTCGACGTCTCGGCGACGTTCAGTAGGATTCTTGCAAAGGCATTCATCAAAAGGACGCTCTTCAGGAAAGCGCAAGACAGGACTTCCTTTGCCATACTGCCAATAAATTTTAAGCTTTAGCAGGCATTAGTTGTGATACGGGAGAGGAAGCTGGTTGGAGAGTTTCTTCCTCTTCCCAGGATAATTTTGCAAGCTTTTTAGCCCATCTGAAAGGGTTTTTCAGATGATAGATTTTGTCAGTTTCTAGTCGGGACTACGCTGCCGAATTGAACATCGTCGTTCTACCTGCCGTAAGCCCTGTCTCTTAACAGGATTCTTGCCCCCTTCCTCGTTTGAGACGGAATCGGAAAATAAAATGCTCGACTTCCTGGATTACGTTTTGTCAATTCAGTGACTTTCCCCCATTGACAATATACTATCGTTTTGTCAAGTAAGTGGGTATCCCCTCATTGACAAAATATCTCTTTGTCCCGTAAATGGGTTAGTTCTCATTGACAACCATCTCTTTAACTTGATATTGCGTAAACGAATAAGCTCTTATTGACAAGATTCGGAAGAGCTCTCATTCGTCATTCGCAGACTCGTACAAGAAATAGACTTGTAGACTACGTCAATGAACGCTTATGTCCAATAACATAAGAAGCTTGAGCTGTCTGCTTCGATTCTATAAGTTAAGTTCATGAAACTTGCCTGTCAGATATGTATGTAGCTGTATTTCCGAATTCAGCTATATATATGTCTGCCAGGTAAGTATGAACAAACCTTATTATGATATAATAAAATATTTTGCCTTGCGTTATTTTACTACTGGTTGGTTCAAGTCATACACGCTTGCTGTAGTTACCTCTTCGGATGGCAACCGAGAAGTCTATTGTCTTATTTTAAGGACATTTAATCGTTACTCCCTGCAGCCTTCCAGGAGTTTCCGATTTATCTTTTACCGTAGTATGGTAGTGTTCTGACGACACAAACGCATCTATATATTTAGCGTTTTCTGTTTCGCTTAAATATACCAGCTTGAGAGTCTTTTTGCTCAAAAAATAACGGACCTATTTCTTCGTAGAATAGGGTAGCTGGCAACCCAGACATAAAGTTAAGAGACGACGTTCGTAAGCTGCTGGCTGCTGCTGTGCCTGACTCAGGCTGACTGTCAGTGTCCAACCGAGGCCAGTAACAGATCGTGCGCTGTCATGCGCGGTAGGTTACGTCTCTCTCTCCTACGGGATTGACTGACTAACCGTATCTCTGTGCTGGCGGTTACGTCTCTCCTGCGGGATTGACTGACTAACTGTATCTCTGTCCTACAATCACGGACTTTAGCCTAAGATTGAGGGGATTTCTTACGTGAATGAATAAACGTTGCATTCGTTTTGCCTTACTATGTTCAACAGAGTTATCTCTTTATCCTTTCGGTGCTCGTTACCGCACGGTATAGAACTACGAGTCTACCGCAACATTGCACTTTTATATGCTCTCCTGCTTAGGCAAAGCGCAGCCTTATTAGGGAAGTAAGCATACTCGGGGAGGGAATGGATGAGCTTGCTGGGGACCATTTCCTTACTGAAGAAGTTTGTTTCCCCGAATAGACTGCAATTCAGACCACAGTTTTTTCCTACCGGGAAACTGAAATATTATTCAAGATCTAGGAATGATTCTGAAGATCTCTCAGTGCGTCATGATAGAAAGAAGATGCCGGACATCTGGATAGGGTTTCAGATGTCCTGGATCTTAATCTGAAAGAAGTAAATGCAAGTCGGTCGTCCCTCCAGTCCTCGAAACGAGTTTTTGGAACCAGTGGTCCACATCAACTCTGAAATTCCACAGCTCTCTCTATCTTAAGAAGTATCTTCTCTCGGTCCCTGCTCGAGTTTACGAGAAAAAGCCTATTATAACAACAGGCGTAGAATGTAACGATCCTCTAGAGGTTCGTTACAGGATTGCAAAAGTCCGTACGAATCGTCTCGATCGACGGCAGCAACTTTTGACTTTCGAGTGGAATCTTTCTTTAGAAGCAAGTGAGGAGGTTGTGGAGACCTTAGGGACGCCCTTTCATTCTTCTCTTCGATAGGTTGAGGACGAAGAGGCTTCTTCTCTGCTCCTTTTCTCGATCCTGGGATCGGTACCATTAAACGCCATCCTATGGTATTAAACGGGGATGGATGTTTAGTCTCTCTTTTTTTTTTTTTTCCCCTTTTTCAATCGCTTAGGAAATGTAATAAGAGGATTTATGACGTCACAGGGAGCGACAATGACGCTGATCGCCCCATGTTGGCCTTCAGGATCCTGGATTCACAGAGGTCACATCCTTCCTAGTTCACTTTCCTAGGACCTTTTCCGAGAGAGTCTGTCTACTCTAACTCGAAAGGTACCTATAACCTCTCCGCTCTGAGTCTGACAACGTTCAGACTATCGAGATGTTGACAGGAATAAGATTACCGTCTTCCATTTCCGTCTGAAGAATGGGATAAGCTGGCAGTCACAACTATTAAAGATACAAACAAATATGTTGTTGACGGCTTTTGGGCTCAGGAGATTTGCGTCTGTCCACAACAAAGCCCTTCACGATCTTTGAGTTCTGTGGAATCTCGAAACTCGCTCACCATCTACTTTTTGTCTCACCTGTTTTCTCGGAGTCAGGACACTCGTGCGAGATCAGGCGACATATAGTAGCCCTGAGTTTCTTGTTGACGAAGTCGGTTGCGTTTATACACCCCGATGATCGTGTAACATGAGACCAGGTTGGACTGTCAGGCATTCTTCCTTCGGGACTGAATCGCCTTTTTGCTCCTTGCTCCTTTCTCCTGGCACCAGAAGCTCGAGTCAGGAGTTGATTCGCTGACGACGTTGGGTTGCGTTGATACACCCCCCAAGGTTGCTTAGATTGAATCGCCCAGCAGTCCAGACACTCATCCTTCAGCGAATAGTGCCTTATTTGGTCTTCAGGGTACAGCCTTGCTGTCCTTGATTCGTCTGACTGGTCAACTGGTCGGTCACCTGACTTTAGTACAAACGACTGACTGTGCATGTCAGATCGAAGCTTTCAATATGGAACTTAGACGTAGTCTAAAGTTCTTGATGTCAAAGCATTCGAACCTCTCCTACCTGTTAACTTCTTGCATGTGATCAGGAAGGCCTTCTTCTAACCACCCTAGATACGACAAAGAGGGTTAGTGAGATTTTAAGCCATCGTCACAAGTTTTGGCTTTAGAGAACACAAGGCGGTGTGCTCTCTAAGCCTTTCGTTGTGGCCTAAGAATGGAAACCCCCGTTTTGTCCTTGGGCCAGGAGCTTGGAAGCAAGGATGGCACAAGTTAGTGGGCAGGAGCCAGAGAGAGTCCTGTGCCCTGTCAGGTCTCTCAAGTTTTATCTACATAAAACTCAAGAAAGTCGAAGTCATTCGGGCAATCTGCTGTGTTCCGAAAAAAGACCAGACTTGCCCATATCGAAGAACACCCTGGCTTACGTGTTTAATTGTTAAGAGTTCTTTCAAAAATGCTCCTTCATTGTGTTTGCACAAAGATTTGAAATCTTTTATCTGAATGCTCACGAGGTGAGGGCGCGGCCTCGGAAGCATTTCAACAGAGCATGGCTACTCAGCAAAATCCATCCTGAGTACCATGTTTTAGCGAAGCAACTCTGTGTTCACTTCACACTCCCTGCGAGATGTGAAGATGGCATATGAGATCTGCTGCTCGCTAGGGCCATACGTGTCTGCAGACACAATCTTCGGGGCAAGAAGTACCACTCATCCTATCCTGTAGAAAATGGTTAGGAAGAGCTCTTAATTTAGTTGTTGAGTCGCCGACAACAGCGACTTCTTAACTCTTAAGCCTTAGTTAAACACACACTTAACTTTGGCTAGGTTGGTCAGGTGGTGTATATATATTTATATATATATATTTATTTTACTTCTTAGCCCTCCTGGTATGGTCAATATGGTCTAGTCACATTGTGGTCACGCCCCCGTTGACAGATCATCTGGAGTGCACCAGCTTTATAGGTCTCTACCTCGCTGGCAACTCTAGTAAAGCAGAAGCAGACTTGGGTGACAGTAATCACGAAGTCGGCTATGCTAACAGGTGGAACCAAGATGTAAATCATCTGCATGCATTTGTTTCCCAAAATCCTTCTATTCTGTCCCTTCCCACCTCCAACGGTGGGATTCAGCTATATATATATCTGACAGGTAAGTTTCATGAACAAAATGATATTGTTATGATACAATAAAGTTTGTTCATACTTACCTGGCAGATATATATAATCAAGTACCCACCCACCTCCCCTCAGGGACAGTGGAAATAAAAATTATGAATAGAAAATGGGAATGGTTCCTGATACCCGCCTCCCAGCGGCGGGAATGGGTACTAACCACCTGGCCGACCACTGCGTGTGTCGGAAGTTTTTTAAATTCTGTCGGACTTCAGAAAATACAGCTATATATATATCTGCCAGGTAAGTATGAACAAACTTTATTGTATCATAACAATATCATTTTTATCAATTAAATTGCAGTTCCTCAGAAAAGTCAAAATTGGAACTACTGAAAATGTAAAAGATTCTGTCCAAATTTCCTTTTTATTTTATTGTTTTATTTCCAAAAGTTGACAGTCTCTGCTGGTCATACTTTGGACACTCGCACAAGACATGTCTGACTGTTACCAACTCCTTGCACTCTGAACACTCTGGAGCAGGGTCGCGTGGGTTGCTCATCAAGTGCCCGTGTGTCAGACGAGTGTGGCCTATACGGAGGCGTGTCAGGATTACTTGAGCATGTCTCTCTCTTTAATATGCTGAACTCCATTTGTTAACATCCTGTTTTATTTGTTTTAATTTATTACTTTCAGGCTCTTCAGCCCATACGTTTTGCCATTTATTTACAATTATTGTTTTTATATATCTTATATAATCACTGGTGGGGATGTTTACATTTGCTTTTATCATTTGGACTGCTTCTTTAGTGCTTTATCAGCTTCTTTTCATTTCCTCTCATCCCCACATGAGCAGGGATCCAACATATTTCTTTTAATATTTTTGCCATTTTATATAATTTGTGGAGTTCAAATTGAATTTGCTGTACAATATTATTTTTTGGATTGCAATTCTGAAGAGCTTCTATGGCGCTTCTCGAGTCACTAAAAATCACAAAATTATTAAATGATGTTTGCTTTATAATTTTGATAGCTACTTTAATTGCACACAGCTCTGCTGTGAAGACTGAGGCATGATTGGGTAAAGAAAATTTATATGTTTTGTTCTGCGATATAGCTGCATATCCTACGCCATGTTGCGATTTAGACCCGTCGGTATATATTGCATAATGTGAACTTTTTTGTCTTATGTGTTCTATGGTTTTTTGCTTATGGTGTTCTGGGGTATATACGGAACTTTTTGATAAATATTTCAAGTGAGTGCAAGTCTTTACTTTAATCATAGTCCAATGGGGTGGTAACTTTACTATTGGAGTACTTGTATATTTATATTTAATGACTCGAACAGTCTATTAGCTCTAAGTTGGAAAGGTGGTGAATGATTGTTTATAAAGACATCCCTTAACTCAAATAGACTTTAGTTGGTGAATCACTTGCTTTGATTCTTAATGCACTTTTCAAGGTTATGAATTCTCTATGGAGGGATAGTGGCAGTTCGCCACATTCAACTTGTACAGAGGAGACTGGTGAGGATCTAAATGTTCTGTGCATATTATTAGGCCCTTCGTTGTGAATTGGGTCTAATATTTTCAGTGCTGCTTCTGAAGCTGACCCATATATTCACTTCCATAATCAATAATTGATAGCACTGTTGCTTTTATCTGCTCCCAATTTGTGTGAGAGAGAATGTTATAGGTTAATGCTCTTTTGCATTTCGATTTTATGTAAGTTATATGGGCTTTCCAGTTGAGGTGTGCATCAAATATAAACCTAAAAATTTTGCAGTTTGGCTAATTGGTATATTATGGTTTTCTCATTTTTAATTTCTGCTTCTTCACCTTTTTCCAAATTTTACTTTTATAAAAAATGGACCGCTTGGGTTTTTTTCTATGGAAAATCTAAATCCTACTGATGAGGCCCGTTCATCTATTTTTATTATAGTTTTAATAATAATTCTTCTGCATGTTTTATGCGTGATGCTGTGTAATGTATTGCAAAATCATCCATATACAAATTACTCTTAATTCCAACCGGTAGCATGTTACTGATGTTGTTAATTGCCAATGTGAACAAAGTACCACTAAGGACGCTACCTTGTGGTACTCCATTTTCAAGTGGAAATATTTTGGAAAAAAAACATTATCTATTCTCACCTGAAAAAGTGCGGTCAGTCATAAAGTTTTTAATAAATTTAGGAAGATGGCCGCGGATGTTATTATTATGTAAAGATTTTAATATTGCATACCTCCATGTAGTGTCGTATGCCTTTTGAATGTCAAAAAAGACAGCTATTGTAATTTGTTTTCTTTCAAATCCTCTACGTATATGGTCTTCCAAACTACACAGAGAATCTAATGTAGACCTATTACGTTTGTGAACCAAATGCGGTAGGACTTAAAATTTTATTTTCACGAATGTGCCACGTAAGTCGTGCATTTACCATTTTCTCCAATAACTTGCATATACAACTTGTTAATGAGATAGGTCTATAATTATTCACATTACTAGCATCTTTTCCTGGTTTGGGTATAGGAATTATTATTGCATTTCGCCATTTGTCTGGAAACAAGTTTTGGAGCCATAAATGATTGTAAATTTGAATAAGTAGGATTTTGCCAAAGGTGTCTAGGTGGCAAATCATCTCAAAGCAAACATCATCTCCTCCAGGGGCAGATTTATTACTGTTCAAGAGAGCATATTCTAACTCATATTGAACTTTTTATTATAATATATATCTTCCTTTGTCTCAAAATTAAGTATAATAGACTCTGCTTTGTTTTTTACTTTTTTAAAATGTTTGTCTATATTTTCGTCACTACTTATTTTGGCAAAACTTGCCCCAAGTATGTTACTTATTTCGAAGGGGATCTAAAATTTTATTTCCATTATCTAATATAGCTTGTCTGGGTGGTCTAATGTTTGTTCCATTTATTTTTCTGAATTTTTCCCATACTTTTTGAATGGATGTTTCGCTTGTTATTTCTGACACATAGGACCTCCAAGATATTATTTTACCTTTTATTACTTCTTTTCTAAATTTGGCTGATATTTTATTATATAAAGGTTTTAATACATCTATTTCTAATAGTAAAATTGTCATTTTTAATATATTTCTTCTGTGAATGGTTTTGATTTATTAACTTTATTGAATCTTCTGTTAGAGTATCTAACCTTCTTGCTAGAGAGTGTTTTTCTCGTACTAATTCAGTTAGATCATCTGACCACCAGGGGACTTTAAGTTTTTTATTATGGGGTTTTGAATGAGGAATAGCTTTGTCTGCTGCCTTTTTAATGAAGGACACAATGAAATCGTTCGTCTCATTGGATTCTCAAATTAATCATAAGGGCCTGTTTTATCGGTATGAAAGTAAAAAATGTCCCAATCTGCTTTTTGCATGTTGTAATGTGGAGAATATGGTTTTGGTTCATTATTTAATAAGGATATTTTATTATGGAAAATGGTCACTTGAGTAGGAGTCATCAAATATATTCCAATCTAGTCTGTCAACTATATTTGTGAAACAAAGGGTGACATCTACTGTGGAAAAATGTTCCATGGGTTCTGGAATAATATGTATTTACTTCGCTGTCATTCAGACAACAAGATTATTAGCGTTCATTAAGTTTTCTATTTTTGCTCCATCTTTATCTGAGATAATGTTGTTATAGTCCCATATTGAGTTATGCGCATTGAAATCTCCTACAATTAATATTGGATTCTTAAACTCTTTTATTATTTTCTGTAATTTGTTTAAATCATACTTTTTTATTAGGCTGATTGTATAAGTTAATTAGATCAAACACATTATTTTCTATTTTCACTGTTATTGCTGAAATTTGCAATTCAGTGTAATCTATATCTAATTTGTCGTATATAATTTTATTATGGACATATATTGCTGTCCCTAAATTATTTTCATTTTCCTGTGATGTTGTAGCTAATGTAGATATTTACCTATTTTTGGAACACGTTTTCCTATGTGTTGTATACATATAATCTTGTTCATGTTCGCTAATAAGTCGTTGGACTTCCCCTAAGTGCATTCTCGTTAATAATCCATTTATATTCCATTGAATTCTTATATAACGATTGAATGGTGTAATATAATGGTCAATTACCCTAGATTATTAAAAGCTGATTATTTTCTTAAAATTTTGTATAAGTTAATTGTATTTTTGTAGGTCTTGATTCACTTTTTTGTTGTAGTTTGAATCTTACTTTCGTTAACTGTTACTTTTTTGTACTATCTTGATTTGATTTTTCCATTTTGATTTTCTTTAGAATATTATCTACAACACTGATGTTTCTCTTTGTAATATTCTAAGTGTTCAATACACATACAACCTTCTTCATGAGATTTGATGTTTGTTTTTTCCTTACTCCTATTCCTCATGAAATTTCTTATGGTGTTGGTTAGGCTGTCTTTAGTTATAGTCTTATTTTGTGGCACATTGCTATAAAGCATTTACTGCAGCCGCATGTATCTTCATGTTTCTCATTGTTTGTTTTTCCTTGTTTTTTCCTGTGGCGCCTATAATTGGTGATGGGTGAATTTCTTCGTTTTCACTGTAGTGACCTGTATTTTGGTTTTCCATTTCATCTGAGTTTTGTGATTCGGTTCCTAGAGGTACTATTGTTACTATGGGAGACAGTGGAATATTAGTGTTTGTTTCTGAACTTTAGCTTTCGGCGAGATTGGTGGTTATTTATCTTTTTACAGACTTGTTTGGTGGAATTAGTGGGGTCTTATCCAGTTGCCTCTTTCGAGTAGTATTATCTGTTTTTTTCACATTCTTGTGATTTTCATTCTTCTTTGTTTTCCTCTATGTCATAATCTATTTCAATTTCCAATAAAGAGCTAAATCGATTTTCCACAGTCGTAATATTATGTATGTTTTTGAAGAGTTCTTTTTCATCTTGTATTTTTTTGTGAAGAGTTCTTTCATCTTGTATTTTTGTGGTGGTATTTTCGTTATTTTTCTATTAATTATTCATTTGTCTCAGTTCTGGTATTGCTTGACTTTGAGGTGTCTGCATACCTAAATTTCTTAGCTGGGTCATTTAATCCTCTCACTTTCAGTTCTCACTTTGCTTCTCTTATCGTCATTCCAGTTCGTTCTTGTAGTAATTTAAGTTCTGTATTGTAGATATAGAACGCACACAATTTAGATCTGGCATGATTCTTAACTAATCCACAATTGACGCATTTGGGTTGGCCACAGTCCCAGCGTGTTTTATGGTCCTGCGAGCTGCAAAAGGCACATCTATAAATATTCCTGCACTTAATTGCTGTATGACCATATTTGCAACAGTTCTTGCATTGCATATGTTTAGGAACATAAGGTCTTAGTTCCCTATTTAATCCCAGCATTTTAATTTTCAAGGGTAAGATTTGGCCACTGAACTTTATCTTGGCTATTTGATAGTTTGACTTTTGTCTTTCCTGCTTGGGACCTCATATATTTTGCAGTCCTCAACATTATTGTACCTTTTCTTTAGTGAATCAAAAAGTATTAATTTATCTAATGTTTCATCCTCAAGATTTGGTACTACTACTGTGCCTTGCACACTGTTCATTGTATCATGCCTTGTAACCTTTATATTTATGTTATCTATATTTTTTATGCATTGATAATTTTCCGATTGGTTTTTTGGTTGTTGTTTCAACCAACCATTCCTTTTTTTAATTTGTCTTATGTTCATCTCTTGCGATGGGCACCGATTCAATAGGTAATTTTCTAATTTTAATAAAAATATATCTTTGTCAGCTTCTAAGTTCAAAAACCTTGACCAGTTTGACTTCCCAAAGAGAGAATCAAAGTGAATCAAGGTTGGGGGTCCTGGCGACTATCTATTTCTTTGGGTTTATTGTATGGTAATAATGTCTTAATAACCACTCTGATTTTTCATTATTTGAGTTATCCTGAGAACAGTCCATTGCCATGCCATAAGTCGTTGTGAGGTTAATTTTTTTCTCCATATATAGTATTAAAATAAATTCATCCAGGATGAGGCCCTCTCAACCAAGGGAGGCCCAACCGGGGAGGGGCAATGCCGTTACACACACTGGTAACTGCCCTGGGTCCCTCACCTGGATATACGCCATACCCACAGTGCCTTAAGGGTCGTCAGTCCCATGAGATCGGACCCAGCACTGTGGGCATGGCTTGACTTAAAAATTTCCCCTCGCTCAACCACGTCAGGTACTCTAGTTTTACGGGTGGAGAGGCATGCCATCCAACTCCACCCTCCATCAAGTTAAGAGAGCTGTCAATTCAATAGTCCAAAACCATGCCAGGGTCGTCAACGAAAGAAGAAGAAGGGAAAGGGGAAAATTTATAAGGAGGAGGAGTAAAGGATTTAAAGGTCCCAATGTTCAGTTGGATCCACAGCAGAGAGAGTAGGTGTAAAGGGGCATACTCTCTCTGCAGTGGATCCCTAAGCCCCCCACCTTGTCAAGGAGTGGATCAGGGGGTAGGGGCCTTGAGACCAGGGGATTGGACGCTTATTTCCACGTCCCGATCCATCCCCAATCAAGGAAGTTCCTGAGGTTCGTCTTAAAAGGGCAGGTCTTCCAGTTCAGGGCTCTGTGCTTCGGTCTGAGTACGGCGCCGATGGTTTTTACTTTCCTCATGCAGAATGTGGCGAAATGGCTTCACCTATCGAAAATAAGAGTCTCGCTCTACCTGGACGACTGGCTAATCAAGTCGCCTTCGAAGTCAAGATGCCTGGAGGACCTTCAGACGACATTACAGCTGACGAAGGCCCTGGGCCTTATAGTAAATTACTACGAGAAGTCCCATCTGATCCCCGCCCACGCATCCATCGTGTATCTGGGGATTCAGATGGATTCAGCGGCTTTTCAAGCTTTTCCATCAAAGGAACGTCAGCAGAGATGCTTAGAGAAAGTGTTAGCCTTCTTAGGGAAAGAAACATGCTCGGCGAAGGAATGGATGAGTCTGCTGGGAACCATTTCTTCGCTGGAGAAGTTTGTTTCCCTGGGGAGGTTGCACCTCAGGCCACTCCAGTTTTTTATGGCAGAAAACTGGAAAGACAAGAATCTAGACTCGACTTTGATTATCTCAAAAACGGTCAAGGATCATCTGAAGTGGTGGCAAGATCCGACCAAACTCTCGGAAGGGATGTCCCTCAAGCTTTTGAGCCCCGACCTAGTGTTGTTCTCAGACGCCTCCATGGTGGGCTGGGGAGCAACACTAGGAAAGGAGGAAGTGTCAGGCCTCTGGAGAGGGGAACAGAGGTCCTGGCACATAAACTTAAAAGAATTGGAGGCTATTCGGTTGGGCTCTTCAGTTCTTCGAAGAAACGATTGGTGGGCCGAGTTGTCCAGATCAACTCGGACAACACTACGGCTCTCGCTTACATAAAAAAGCAGGGGGGGACACACTCTCGATCACTGTTCGTGATAGTGAGAGACATCCTTCTATGGGCGAAAGCTCGAAACATAGTGATCCTGACAAGGTCATTTCAGGAATTCAAATGTTCGAGCGGATCTTTTAAGCCGTCGACATCAGATGCTTCCCACAGAATGGACCCTACATCTAGAAGTTTGTCAAGAGCTATGGAAGTTGTGGGGACGGCCGCTAGTCGACCTCTTCGCAACCTCGAAAACGAAGAGGCTTCCGATTTATTGCTCCCCAGTTCTCGACCCGGAAGCATAGCGGTAGATGCCATCCTATGGGACTGGACGGGGTAATGGATTGTGTACGCCTTTCCCCCGTTTCAAACTCTTAGGAGAGGTAACAAGGAAGTTTGCGGCGTCGCCTAGGAG
Source organism: Macrobrachium nipponense (assembly GCF_015104395.2). Lineage (NCBI taxonomy): Eukaryota > Metazoa > Arthropoda > Malacostraca > Decapoda > Palaemonidae > Macrobrachium > Macrobrachium nipponense. The sequence goes on along the minus strand of NC_061100.1, from coordinate 86,879,814 downwards.
CGAGAATGACTCTGATCGCCCCCTTTTGGCCCTCAAGCGATTGGTTCACGGAGGTCATGTCTCTTCTGGTAGACTTCCCGAGAACCCTGCCAGAGAGAGTCGATCTTCTCAAACAGCCCCACTTCGAGAGGTACCACGGAAACCTCTCCGCTCTGAGTCTGACTGCGTTCAGACTATCAAGAAGTTGGCCAGAGCGAGAGGTTTTTCAAGATCAGTGGCAGAGGCTATTGCCAATGCGAGAAGAGCTTCCTCTCGAGCAGTTTATCAGTCGAAGTGGCTGTCCTTCAGGAGATGGTGTAGGAAGAAAGGTATTTCCTCCTCCACGACCTCTGTGAACCAAATCGCTGAGTTTCTCCTGCATTTGAGAAACGTGGACAAACTAGCAGTGCCCACAATAAAAGGATACAAGAGTATGCTGTCAGCTGTCTTCCGCCACAGAGGATTAGATCTGACAAATGATAAAGATCTTCACGATCTTTTGAGATCGTTTGAGACAACCAAAGTACTACAACCGAAGATTCCATCATGGAACCTTGATGTAGTTCTAAGATTCTTGATGTCGGCTCCCTTTGAACCTCTGCATGCTGCCTCATTGAGAGACACTACTAGAAAGGCGATTTTCTAACTGCTCTTGCCACGGCAAAGAGGGTTAGTGAAATTCAGGCAATTAGTAAAGATGTGGGTTTCAGAGGACACAGTGCAGTGTGCTCCTTGGATCCTAATTTCTTAGCGAAGAATGAGAACCCATCTAACCCCTGGCCAAAAACCTTTGAAATCAAGGGGTTAACAGAGTTCATCGGACAAGAGCCAGAGAGAGTCCTGTGCCCTGTCAGGGCTCTCAAATTTTACATGCAAAAGACCAAAGATTGTCGGGGTCCTTCTGAGAACTTATGGTGTTCTGTTAAGAGACCCGACTTTCCTATGTCGAAGAATGCACTGGCATTCTTTTTACGGAGCACCATCAGGGAGGCCCGTGCGTCCTGCTCGGATGGTGATATGAAGCTTTGGAAGATAAAAGCCCATGAAGTGAGAGCTGTTGCGACTTCAATGGCATTTCGAAAGAATATGGCACTTAATGATATCATTAGCGCTACTTTTTGGCGAAGCAACTCTGTGTTTGCTTCACATTACCTGCGGGATGTGAAGACGGCATATGAGAACTGCGAGTCGCTTGGACCATACATATCCGCAGAAATGGTGTTGGGGGCAGGGAGCAGCACAAATACTATCCTATAGAAAAGGGGTAGGTGTGCTTTTTAATTTTGGTGTTGGTTTATGGTTGAAGGGTTGGTTGCTTGAGGCGCTTTCCCTTTCTTTAGCCTAGAAGTTATGGGACTAACTTCGATAGGTTAGGTCAGGTGGTGGTTTTTAGCTTCGTTGCCCTCACAGTATGGTCAAAAGCAGACTTCGGTGACAGTAATCAAGAAGTCAGCTATGCTAACAGGTAAGGAATCAAGATGTCAATCATCTGCACTTGAGGTGTTTCCTAAATCTTTCTATTCTGTCCCTTCCCACCTCCAATGGTGGGATTCAGCTATATATATATCTGACAGGTGAGTTTCATGAACAAAATGTTATTGTTATGATACAATAAAGTTTGTTCATACTTACCTGGCAGATATATATAATTAAAGTACCCACCCACCTCACCCCTCAGGGGACAGTTGGTATGAACAAAAATCTGAAATAGAAAATGGGAATGATTTCCTGGATATCCGCCTCCCAGCGGCGGGAATGGGTACTAATCACCTGGCCGCCCACTGCGTGTGCCGGGAGTTTTTTGAAATTCTGTCGGACGTCGGAGAATACAGCTATATATATATCTGCCAGGTAAGTATGAACAAACTTTATTGTATCATAACAATAACATTTTTCTTTATGTCCGCGCAGTAACTCTTCCGAAAAAATCATACGTGCGATTGTGATAATGTTTGCACCATTTTAAATTAGCCATTACATAAAGTTTTATATATGAAAATGTGCGCAATTCCATGTAGAATACAACCAAAAATAATTGAAGGTTGCATATAAATCACGATAAATAGAAAAAAAACCACGTTCGGTCAACTTTGACTCTACTGAAATAGTCGAAAAACGCAATTGTAAGCTAAAACTCTTACAGTCTAGTAATATTCAGTCATTTATCTTCATCTTGAAACAAATTCGAAGTCTCTAGCACAATATTTAGATTTATGGTGTTAACAAAAAAAAAAAAACTTTCCTCCCTAGCGCGCGGATTCTCCGCCACAAATCTCCGAAATGCGTACGTCCCATTCTCGGAATATTTGCTCCATTTCATATTAGGCATTTCATAGAGTTTTATATATGAAAATGTGCGCAATTTCATGTAGAATAAAACGAAAAATATTTGAAGGTTGTAGCTTTTCTAATTTTTGAAATAAATGCATATAAAAAAATATATATATATAAAAAATTCGACATTTGGTCAACTTTAACTTGTCAGATATGGTCGAAAACTGCAATTGTAAGCTAATACTCTTACACTATAGTAATATTCAATCATTTGTCTTCATTTTGAAAGAAATTGGAAGTCTCTAGGACAATATTTAGATTTATGGTGAATTTTTGAAAAAATATTTGTTTACGTCCGCGCGTTACGAATTCATGCATTATTTTGTGATAATATTTTCTCTGTGTTGCTTTTATTGTTTTACAATGTGTTATATACCAAAATGATCGCAATTTAGTGTACATTACAACGAAAAAAAAGTAACTTGTTACCTTTAACCGTTTTGCGCACAGCGCGATTTGAATACAATTATATATGAAATTTCGTTTTTGTGCTATCATATATCGCCAATGACAAAAAAAGGAGCCAAAAATGAACTCTTAATCTTGAAAACTAAGCGCGCTGTGATTTTTTGAAAAAAATATTTTTTCCGCTTCCACACTCACTCCGAAACACCTCCGGCACACGGGAGACAATTTTTATTTTACCGCTTCGGCGTTTAAGGGTTAATATTACTATTTTCTGGGTTCGACCTGTGTCGGCCGGTGAAATGTTCCTATAGCACTCATTTCTAGGTATAAATAACTGCTAAATATACCAGAGAAAAAAGCCATATGGAATGCTGGAGTTTCTACCCCCAGCTCGCTCACCCTCATAGGGTGTCGGTATAGCACAGGGGTGAGTGGAAGCCACTACCACTGATACTTTGCCAATTAGAAGTCTCCTCTCTCAAAATCCCTCTCTAGAGAGGTGCCGTTACAACGTCTGCCTTCCGCTCGCTACTACTACCTCTGCCAGAAACCCTCATTCCTGTAATAGCACTCACCGTGTCTGCACACGCCGTTTTCACTGTTCCCAGGAAGTGTTTTTTGTGAAGCATCATGTCTTCTCTCGAGCAACAAGCTTCTTCATCTAAGTTGAGTATTCCATTTATCTTTTTTGAACACGTTGGGGCAACGATGCATCCAATTTTGGCCCTTATTTTAAGTCTCTTACTCTTGGGAGCCGGGTATGACACTCTTACGATCCGCCATTTTGGGTGCATGGTTGGTGGCGTGCGCGATTATTTCAGTTTTTATCTCAAGGTGTATTTTATCCACTGTTTAGCTCTTCACTGTATAGGCTACTGTTTTCGTGTTCTTTTTCATCATTCTCACTCCTGACGTATACTGAGGCTTTGTTTTTTTACGGTTTGTCTTACGTTGTTAGCCTATTATAGGGCCTTTTTTGTTATCATCAGTCCCTCAGGAGCGCGTTGGTTCCCTTTCGTGCGTAAGGTGATTTGCTTCATAACGTTATGCGCGAGTATTGTGTTTTTGGCATCCTAGGCTAGCCTAGCGGTATGCCAGTTTATTTTTAGAGGTGAAGATTCCTCATTCATTCGCGGTACTCATGCATGTATATTTCTAGTTTAGTTTTCGATTATAGTCTTGTATTACTATTTAATGAGGTTGGAAGTTCTTCACGATGTCCTACCCTGGCCTATCCGACCAGACCTAGGCTAGGTTTTGGAGGGTAGGCTAGGCGGTCTGTGTATATCCCACCACCCTTAGTGGCTCCTTATACTGCCACCCCGACCAGGCAGATATGTTTGCTTGGAGGGTGGTCCAGCACTAAAGAGTCTCTCTCTTGTTATGTTTGTAAGGCCTAGGCCTGTCTTACCTGACCAGATCGGTAGATTCGATTTTGGAGGGTTGAGTTAGGTTCTAGGCGTCCTCTTCGTGACGTCCTTATAGGAGCCATCCTAGCCTACCTGACTGGATCTGTACCGATTTCGGAGGGTTGGGCTGGGATCTTTGCTGGGTGCGGTTTTCTCCCCCGCCCCCCTTTTTTCGTCAGTACTTCCAGTAATTCCTCATCAATTATTTTCTGAATTGTCTTTGTTGGGTGTAGCCATTGCCCCCTTTAGGGTGTCAGTTGGCCTACCGTCTTCTGCCCCCTTTAGTGGTAGGCTAGTTAACGGCTTCTCGAGAAGTGGTTTTCACTGATCGGTTGCTGTGGCCAGGCGATCACGACTCGTCCACTCTCCTCCAGGCACTCCCCCCCAACCCCCGTCCCGGACTCGTTCCGGCGCTGCTTTGTTAGCTCGCTGCCCAAGTAATCCTACCGATGAACGACAGCTAGAGCGTAGAGCTCGGTCCTGGGGATTAGTCGGAGGAGATTGGGGGATTAGTAGATTATGTAATCTCTGTTGGTATGTCTCCGGGCCTGTGTGTTTTCTGGCGAGGTGTGGTCTACCATCACACACGCCAGGAGGCTATATGCTGTTTACGTACAACTGTTCCACCGCTCAGTTTTCCGTACTTCTCTAGTTATCGCTGCTTCACCACTCCAGTGGGGGCGGAACTAGGCTTAGAGCTGCGTTTCTAATTGACTTGGAACTGCTACTCTTCTCCGGTGCGATCAGACTCAGGCTTAGGTTTTACCTATTTTCCCTGTTCTTCTCGTATCAGGCCAACCCCGCCGGTTTTAGCTATTGTGATAACGAGATTATGAATTCCGGAGTAGGCGGAGACATTCAGAGCTTAGTATTAAGAAAATTTATTATGTAGCTTCTGTTGGTATGTCTCCGGGCCTGTTTATTCCGGCGAAGTGTGGTCTACCATCACATGCACCAGGATGTATACACCGGAGTTCTACGTACCGTTGTTCCCGCCGCTCTGTTTTACGTCTTCCATGTTATCGCTGCTGCCCATTCTGGTGGGGGCGGAACTGGGCTCAGAGAATGCGCCTCAAATTGGTTAGGTATTGCAACTCTACTCTGGTGCAATCAGAGTCAGGCTTAGGTTTTGCCTTGTTTCCCTGTTCTGCTCGTATCAGGCCCTCTCCGCCGATTATAGCTTTGGCGATACCCAAAGTATGGATTCCGGAGCAGGCGGAAACATCCAGAGCTTTATTTATAAGAAGTAAGTTGAAGATTATACTCGATATTACCTTTAGCTGGTTAAGTAACTAGTGTACTCATACCACCGGAATTAACTCCGGCGGCATTATTTGACGATACTCATATATCTTTCCAACTTACAGATGGTTCGATGTCAGGAGGTGGGATACCCAGCCGTCCTGTACAAACCGTATGTGCATGAAGTCTGCCGGTCTCATGCCAGCTGCGCCATCCACCTGGAGGGACGCCCGATCTGGCACCCGGAAGCCTGCACGGTGTGTTACGACCTTGTTAGGAACGTAACAGATGAGTCGGTAGGTAGCATACTTGCCTCACTGTTATTCTGAATTCTATGTTACACATATCGGTTGGAAAAGTCCCCGACACCGGGGAACCTGATTTGATTATCTCTTACAGGTTGATCTGACGCTCAAGACCTCCTCGATGTCGACCCTTAAGGCCTGGGTAGGGGGGTTTGGAAGGAACGTGGGAGCCGGCCAACCCTACGTGCTGTTGGAGGAGATGTGTGCCCTCCTCTACCCGAATGCCAAGGTTTTGGCAGCAGTACCTGCGGAAGTAGCGGCTCCCATCATAGAGCAAATCCGCCAAGAGACCCAAGCCCCCCTGGAGGACCAAGAGGGCTTGTGCGATGTCATGACAGAGGAGGTGGTGACCATCAGCCTGCACCGGGAGCCTTTGGCCATCGAGGAACAGGAGGAAGGTAGGGAGGTAAGTGAGGCAGGTAGTCGTGGGGCTTACGTTCTCTCCTTTAGCCCAACCCCTTCTTCTTCTTCTTCTTTTCAGGGCTTCCCTGGGAAGTCCACAACCTTTTGGAATAGGTCGGGCTCGGTAATCCCCAAGGTGTAAACCTTGAAGATGAAGTCTATGCCGAAGGCGGGTAGACCAGCCAAGCCTTCCCCAGCAGACTCTGCCAGGTCGTCATTGGCCCCCAAGCCTTTGACTTCCTCGGCCAAAACTACTCCCCCACCCAAGGGGTTGAGAGCTAAATCTTGTAAAGCCAGACCGGCAGAGTCTGGCTTCGACCATGAGGCTTTCGCCACTCTTCTCATGCAGAAGATGAGCGAAGTAGTGGACTCGAGACTTCAATCGATGTCCACTCAACTCGCCTCGGGTCTAGAGACATCCGGACAGTCCATCATGTCTCTGACCCAGAGATTACAAGCCCAGGAGGAAACGGTGACCGGATTTCTCCAGTCCAGACACACACTGCAGTCCTTTGCGGTGCCGGACGCATCCAAGCTTCCGCCTTTCGAGAATAGCAACCCATGGCGGTTGGCTCTACATGCTCCGTTTTCAGAGGGCAAGCTTACAATTGAAAGTTGCGGAACCCGACCCGTGGAAGACTATGAGTTCTTCCCGCCGGGCCTACAATTCCCCTTCCCAGGTTACGCTAGACTAGGCGAGGAAGCGTTGGTCAGGGTAGACAAGGTCCCGAAAGAGACAGTTATCTACCCTAGGGATCAGGCTCAGTCGGCATGGGTCCGCACCCTTACGGAATGGGAGTGTGTCAACACCAAGTTGACGCCCCACAAAGGTTGCTATACCATGTTTGTAGCACCCGATTGTGGCGGGATGCACTAAAGCAACCCCCACGCCCTTGATTCCCCTTACAGACAGTAGTCTCCTAACAACACAACTTTTTACTTATGTTATCTGTAACCAGACTCTTAGATAGAAGGATATTTAAACTACTCAAATACCTTAATACTATATTTCCTAACATACAACACTTAACAATCAATAACAAAAATAACCCACAACCTAACATGAACGACCCGACTAAGATTATATAATATATGTGTGGCCTTATAGGTCAATAGTGCCTCCAGCACTCAACTATGGCACTTAAGCCACAGTACCGTGGCCAACGGTACTTCCACGTCAATCGTTTGATCAGCTGTCAATCTCAAAATCCAAATTCGTTCCAGTCGTCAACTTCAGGAATATCAATCCTCCAAGAACGATTCCACTATCAATTCCAAGGTCCAGCCATAGTCATTGTCATCAATATCAATCTTATATCCTTGCCACAATCTAATCAAGGTTCGTTCCGAGTCGTCAACATCAATATCAATCTTCCAAGAACAATCCAATCAGTTATCCACTTCCACACAATAGTCCGTAATCCAGTACTATATACCGGGAGACAAGGGGACAATAACTCCTTACCCACAGCTTAGGTGATGAGCACTGTATTATGAAGGAAGGTTAAGAAGGAACTGCACTTGTCAAAATTAAGACAGATAATCCAAAAAAATATAAATAGTCCAGGCAGCCGAAAACACATTCACCTCTTCTGCAGCCAGAATCAAAAAAAGCACTCACTCGAAACACTCGCTATCGTACTAAACTACAAAAACAAACAAAAAATAAACAACTACCTCAATTACACTCACAGTTGTTTCTATCACAAACTACCATTCTACCAACCACCGCTCTCTCTCTCTCTCTCTCTCTCTCTCTCTCTCTCTCTCTCTCTCTCTCTCTCTCTCTCTCTCTCTCTCTCTCTCTCTCTGAAGGATTTGGCAATATAGAAAATTCAATCCTCCACAATCTTCCCCCTTTAATTTGCCAAATACTTCAAAGAAAAACACCAACTTACGACCACTTACCTGGCCTTTTTCATCATCCAGTCGTATTCAGGAACAGAACCTCTGCTTCGAGTAATGGGGCCTTCATATATTTTCGGAACTATCTCCTCCACATCACCATCAACTACTGCACTACCACAGCTAACATCCATGCTCACGTCATTCAAATGGTCATACACCACCTCTTCTACCCCGTTATCATCCTGCCCCAAAATTGCAGTTATGTCTGCAAGCAAATCATCCATCTCATTCAATCCACCCTCTACTCTAACGAAAGAATCATTCATACTACTTACTATTTTTCTATCCTTTAGCCTCGCCGTCTCCATATTCTCACTTACCTCCTCCAACGAGAACCCACAGATACTATAAGTATCACTACTATTCAACCAACTTTCATCCGTATTCACACTTATCATCCACACTCACTTGCACGCTCACCCCCTTGTCAAGCCTACCAGGCTTTTTCACATGCTTTTTCTTCCTTCCACACTCAACTAACACCAACTGCTTATCTTCAAATCCCAGCTTCTCACATTCATTTTCAACCACTTATACACCCCATTCTCTCGAACACAGTCTCATACCAGAGGACCCACCCAACTGAATTCCCTTGACACCTAGTTTCCCGAACACCCTGGCTTACTTAATTCCCTTTTCCTACACACCCTTGCTACATGTCCATCTACACCACATTCAGTACATTTGGCAAGTTGCTCGCTACAAACCCTAGCATAATGCCCATCCTTACCACAATTCCCACAAATCACATTTGCACGACTTCCTCGACATCCACAGGCTACATGCCCAGTCATACCAAACCGATAACACTTAATCCCCTTTCCTTTCTTACACTCATTTACAAGATGTCCTATTTCACCACACCCAAAGCATGCACCTAACACCCACCTACATTCATTTTTCTTATGCCCCACCTTTCCACACCTCAAACACTTCTCACGACTACCACTAGCCGATCTACCTCGTTGCGCACTACTGCTCTGATCCCTCCAAAACTGCTTTTCCTGGCCAGATCCTCCATTCGCCCTCACTGCCATTCCCACATTACTCGCTCTGACACTCCTATCTACCACACTATCGACCATCCTCATTGGCCCCCTCAAAATTGCGTCCCTAAAACTTCCAAACTCTGGCACCCTTTCATCCACTCCAGTTCTTATACTTACACTTCTACTCTCTTTCGTAACCCTATCCAACTCATAATCCTCAACTATTTCTAACATGTCATTCCACGTCAATCTCTCACTCGTCCACCTCATTTTTTCCTTCCTTTTCAAATTCACAAACTCGTACACATTCTTTGGGACCGTAGCCAAAAACTTCTTCATTAACTCCTTATTCTCATTTATCCCTTCATCCCCATATTTCTTCCTTGCTAATGTTTCCAAACGACATACATACATAGATACAGACTCCCCACATTCATTACTGCTTCATCAAACTCATTTTTCTGCCGATATCTAACACTTCCTTTCATACGCTTAGCCTGTTCAATTATTCTACCTTTCACATTTTCATACTCGACATACCCCATACTCATAATCACCCCATACATACTTAACAAAAATCCTGTCAAATATTCCCCCAACTCTCTAGCCCACACTCTCTTACTATCCCCATACTTAGCCTGACAATAAGTCTCATATTCTCTGAAAAAGTCACATATATCCCTCCTACCATACTCATCATATTTTTCACACCGGGGTCACTCTCTCATATACACTGTCTTATACACTTGCTCAATTCCTCTCTCACTATCATCTTCACTACTTAATCCCATCTTAGCTACCTCTTCCTCATTAGACTACAAAGAATCTATTTCTACGCTTATATTCTTATCCTTGATCAAACTCTTCTTATTTTTTTTCTTACTCACTTTCACCCACTCTTGATCACTCTCATTCTCATCCTGAACCTTTGTGTTTTCACTCTTTACATCACTTTTACTCTTCCTTTCACCTTTACATTCCTCCTTACCACGACTACCACCTTTACCACTACTACCAACTTCAAAATCACCACTTAACTTGGTCTTTTCTTTCACTGCGACCCCTTTACTCGAAGCAGAAGGACCTCCTCCAACAGCACCTTCATCTACACACACCTTCATCACTTCTCTTACCTGTTCCATCATAACCTCCATTCGCTTACCCATTCACTCTTCCATTCGCTCTTCCATTCGCTCCTCCATTCGCTCTTCATTCTCTCTCATTTTCAACTCAACATTCTCTCTACTTTCTCCACAACTCCCTTTAACTCCCTCCACTCCTTTCGCATCTCCTCATTCTCACTTTTCAACTTTTCATTCTCTCTCACTAACTGCACTTCCCGTTCCCGGTAGAACCGCAATTCCTCCTCATATCTCTGCAACTGTTCCTACATTTCCCCCTTATCTCAAACCTAATCCTAACTTCTAATCTACCACTGCCTTCTGTCCAAGAGTCCGGTTCCCTGTCCCACTTTGACTGTCCCTGTTCGGGCGCCAAAATAATGTGGCGGGATGCACTAAAGCAACCCCCACGCCCTTGATTCCCCTTACAGACAATAGTCTCCTAACAACACAACTTTCTACTTACGTTATCTGTAACCAGACTCTTAGATAGAAGGATATTTAAACTACTCAAATACCTTAATACTATATTTCCTAACATACAACACTTAACAATCAATAACAAAAATGACCCACAACCTAACATGAACGACCCGACTAAGATTATATAATATATGTGTGGCCTTATAGGTCAATAGTGCCTCCAGCACTCAACTATGGCACTTAAGCCACAGTACCGTGGCCAACGGTACTTCCACGTCAATCATACGATCAGCTGTCAATCTCAAAATCCAAATTCGTTCCAGTCGTCAACTTCAGGAATATCAATCCTCCAAGAACGATTCCACTATCAATTCCAAGGTCCAGCCATAGTCGTCGTCATCAATATCAATCTTATATCCTTGCCACAATCTAATCAAGGTTTGTTCCGAATCGTCAACATCAATATCAATCTTACAAGAACAATCCAATCCGTTATCCACTTCCACGCAATAGTCCGTAATCCAGTACTATAAACCGGGAGACAAGGGGACAATAACTCCTTACCCACAGCTTAGGTGACGAACACTGTATTTTGAAGGAAGGTTAAGGAGGAACTGCACTTGTCAAAATTAAGACAGATAATCCAAAAAAATATAAATAGTCCAGGCAGCCGAAAACACATTCACCTCTTCTGCAGCCAGAATCAAAAAAAGCACTCACTTGAAACACTCGCTATCGTACTAAACTACAAAAACAAACAAAAAATAAACAACTACCTCAATTACAATCACAGTTGTTTCTATCACAAACTACCGTTCCACCAACCACCGCTTTCTCTCTCTCTCTCTCTCTCTCTCTCTCTCTCTCTCTCACTGAAGAATTTGATTTGACAATATAGAAAATTCAATCCTCCACAGGATGACGTCCCAACTCCTTGCACGTCAAAGATTGCAGAATTGACACTGCAAGCCGGAATGGAAGACAAACCCATGACTCAGCTAAAAGAGACAGAGGCTACCTCTTTGCTCTTTCCCGGAGATCTAGAGTGTTGGGCTGGCACTCCGGCAACGTTCACGGTGGGCAAACTCGACCCGGAGTGTGCCTCCACACAATTCAGTGAACGTTTGCCTAGAATTCCGGACTCCAAGATTAAGGCGGAATTCGAAGCAAGATGCAGGCTGAGCAGGTCAATTAACTCAGTCACCACTGCAGAGTTGACGGCTGCTGTCTTTGCAGATGAGCCTCTATTCTGGGTCCTGACGAAGTTGCTACCTCAGGCTTTTCAATCGGACCTGTATGATTTTATAGTGGCTAGACAAGTCTGCAGGAAGCATGTCTTTGCTAATGCCTCCATCAGGCATGAGCCTAACAAGCTCATAAAGGCGTCGATCTGGGGTGCCAACCTCTTTCTTGAGGACATGGTTAACAGCGTCCTCAGCAAGGGGGCTAGAGCTAACCAGAACCTTTGTGTCCGCTGGGGACTTCCCTTCAAAAGGAAGTTCGAGACCCCCAGACCACAATCCAAAGGTTGGAAGAGACCTAGGAAATATCAGCCTTTCCAGACCTCTCAGTCTCAGGCAGTAGTACAGGCAGTTCCTGTCTCCCAGATCAGCAAGCCTTCAACATCTAGCACAGCCACAACAGCAGTTTGTTCTGCTGCAGAGTCAACTGACTCAACAACCTTCGAGTTCGGCTGCCCTTGTAACTTCCCCAGCTTTCAACGCCTACTTTGAAACACAAGGGGCGTTTCGAGGCTTTAATAGACATGCAAGGGGTAGCAGAGCCAGAGGTGCTTTCTGGGAGAGAGTTGGCTCTAGAGGCAGAGGCTTCAGAGGAGGCAGAGGAAGTAAGACCTCAACCAGTCAATGAGTCTCTGCAAGTGGGCGGGATATTGTACCTCTCCCGGGACCATTGGACCTTCAGTACGTGGGCCCACAGTATTGTATCGAAAGGTCTAAGGTGGAAATGGAAGAAAGGGCCTCCTCCACCAGTCAGTTTTCATCAGATTCCAATGACAGACCTTCTAGACTATGCCAAAGACCTTCTTCAAAAGAAGGCAATAAAGTCAGTCACCTGAAATTTCAAGGACCTTTGTTCAGTGTACTGAAGAAGGACTCGGACAAACGAAGAGTGATTTTGGACTTGTCCTGTCTCAACTCATACATTCAATGCGACAAGTTCCGCATGCTAACCATCTCGCAGGTGCGAACCTTACTTCCCCGTGGGGTCGTCACCACCTCTATCGATCTTACAGACACTTACTATCATGTACCGATAGCAAGAAATTTCTCTCCATACCTTGGCTTCAAACTAGGAAATCAAGCTTACTCGTTCAGAGTCATGCCATTCGGGCTCAACATAGCTCCCAGAATATTCACCAAACTAGGAGAGACGGTAGTTCAAGAACTAAGAACTCAGGGGGTAATGTTAGTAGCTTACCTAGACAACTGGCTCATTTGGGCAACCAACAACGAGGAATGTCGCAAGGCAACAGCCAAAGTAATAAAATACCCAGAATACCCGGGTTTCCAGATAAACAAGGAAAAGTCCTGTCTCATTCCGGCGTCTCGCTTTCAATGGTTGGGAATTCAATGGGACCTAACCACACACAAACTATCTCTTCCGCCAAAGAAGTGCAGAGAGATAGCGAAAGCTACGAGACAATTTCTCAAGAACAAACGGGCTTCTCGTCGTACCCAAGAGAGAATCTTAGGTTCACTTCAGTTTGCTTCAATAACAGATGTTCTGTTGAAAGCCAGACTAAAGGATATCAATCGAGTTTGGCGGAAAAGAGCCAACAACAAGTTCAGAGACAAAATCTCCTTGATTCCGCCAATATTAAAGAAAAGACTGCACCCATGGACGGAAGTCCAGAGTCTTTCCAAATCAGTGCCACTACAATTTCCCCCGCCATCTCTGATAGTCCACACAGACGCCTCTCTGAGCGGAGGGGGTGGGCTACTCCCATTACAAGAAGGTTCAAGGAACGTGATCGAAAACATTCCGCCAGTTCCACATCAACGTACTAGAGGCAATGGCCATTTTTCTGACCTTGACACGACTAGCTCCGGCCAGAAACATTCATATCAGACTAGTCTCGGACAGCGCAGTGATAGTTCATTGCATAAACAGAGGGGGCTCCAAGTCAAGCCAAATAAATCATGTGATGATTGCAATATTTTCGTTGACTGAAACATCATTGACACCTATCAGCTACTCACCTGGCAGGAGTACGGAATGTCATTGCAGACTCACTATCCAGAACAACTCCGCTGGAGTCGGAGTGGTCCTTGGACACAAAATCATTCCTTTGGATTTGCAGACAAATCCCGGGCCTTCAGGTAGACCTGTTCGCCACGGAGTCCAATCACAAACTTCCGTGTAATGTGGCTCCCAATCTGGATCCTCTGGCTCACGCCACAGATGCGATGTCCATAGCTGGAACAATTGGCAGAAGATTTACCTATTTCCGCCAATAAACCTATTGCTGAAAGTTCTACACAAACTCAGATCTTTCAGAGGACAGGTAGCATTGGTAGCACCCAACTGGCCAAAGAGCAATTGGTTCCCTCTTCTACTAAAGTTGAATCTCCGTCCCAGACGGATTCCCAACCTAAAACTGACTCAAATAGTACAAACTCGGATTGTGTCAGCTTCCTCAAGAATTCTGAATGCCCTAACTTTATGGGCTTCATGAAGTTTGCGGCACAGAAGGATGCTAGTATTGACCCACTAAACATCATGTTCGTGGAGTCAGACAAAAGAGAATCAACACTCAGGCAGTATGATTCAGCAGTAAGGAAGCTAGCCATCTTTTTAAAAGAATCAGATGTCCAGAAGATGACTACGAATCTGGCAATTTAATTTTTTAGAACTCTGTTCGAAAAAGGTCTAGCTGCTAGTACCATTACTACGACTAAATCTGCCTTGAGGAAAATGTTTCAGTTTGTCTTTAATATTGATTTAACAGATTCGTACTTCTTGTCTATCTCCCAAGCATGTGCTCGTCTGAGACCGGTGGACCGTCCTCACACGGTCTCCTGGTTTTTAAATGACGTACTCAGGTTGGCTTCAGATACTGATAACGAATCATGCTCATATATAACCCTTCTCAGGAAAACATTATTTTTAATGAGTCTGGCCTCAGGCGCCAGAATATCTGAACTGTTGGCTTTCTCTAGAGAACCAAATCATATTGATTTCCTCCCGTCAGGAGAAGTTCTGCTCTCTCCAGATTGGAAATTCTTAGCAAAGAATGAAGACCCACAAAACAGGTGGTCTCCATGGAAGATTGTCTCTCTCCTACAGGACCCATCATTATGTCCAATTGTTACATTAAAATCTCATCTGGGCAGAACTTCTAAAAAGTCTTCAGGTCCTCGTTTTATTAGAGAGAAAGGTGGAACCATTTCCTTGAAGGCAATCAGACAACAAATTCTTTATTTTATTAAACAAGCCAATCCGGATTCAGTCCCTCATGTCCATGATATCCGGGCAGTGGCTACCTCAGTTAATTATTTTCATAATATGAACTTCGAGGATCTTAAAAAGAATACAGGTTGGAAATCCCCGACAGTATTTAAACGCCACTATCTGAAAAATCTAGAGCCCCTTATATATTTGGCAGTGGCTGCAGGGAGCATTGTCTCCCCTGATACGGCCTAGTTATGTAACTCTATATCTGTATTCTATTATTTTGCAATTATTTATATTTTGGTACTCACTCTCACCTACCTGCCTCGCTTGTAATCCCTGCCTTTCTGCCTTATGTTCCGGACTCGATTGCTCATCAACCCAATCCTGTATACATGTACATAGTTCATTATTATATTTGGTTTTATGTTCATTACCTGTTGTTTTTTCCCAGGATAGTATGGATTTGGTCATATTAGGTGCTTTTTTACCATTTGTAATTTGCTATTCTTACCTTGGTTATTAAAACAATAATTTTAAGAAAATTTTCATTTTCCTTTCATAAAAAATTTTTGGTTTACCAAGCTTGTATGGCCAATTCTCTGCTACTATTTCACCGGCCGACACAGGTCGAACCCAGAAAAGGGATTTTGACAAAGGAAAAATCTATTTCTGGGGGAAGATCTGTGTTGCCCGGTGAACCCCTCCCTCTCTTTTCCTTTTTTCCCCACCCTTTAGCTGGCCCAAGCTTGGGTGCGTATTTCAGGAATGAGGGTTTCTGGCAGAGGTAGTAGTAGTAGCGAGTGGAAGGTAGACGTTGTAACGGCACCTCTCTAGAGAGGGATTTTGAGAGAAGACTTATAATTGGCAAAGTATCTGTGGAAGTGGCTTCCACTCGCCCCTGTGCTATACCGACACCCTATGAGGGTGAGCGAGCTGGGGGTAGTAACTCCAGCATTCCATATGGCTTTTTTCTCTGGTATATTTAGCCTTTATTTATACAGTGGTACCTCGAGATACGACATTAATCCGTTCCGAGGCAAGAATATGCCAATAAAATGTGTAAATAATCAGTTTGTACTCATTTCAAATAATTATCAATTAATCATTAACTATAATACACAAATAAACAAAAAACAAACCTTCCTATCGATTGTTTACATTCAGCTCTTACCCGTCTTATAAGTATCGAACGAGCGCCAAGCAATCATTTTTCCTAGCACACAGTAAGCCATAAATTGTCATTAGTATCTCTCTTCAACTAATGAAACTACCAAACAGTATAATAACCATTCATTTCTATTCTTTATTCTATCTTTACTAATGGAGATACCGAGTTACTGACAGCTATAATGAAACATACGTTTACGTAACGTAATAATAAAACAGAAGAAGAATTCTAAAAAATACGTATTTGTTGGCAGTCTGATTTATTTTATAGTTTATGATATCTAATTCACAATTTTTTTATTAAATGTATTGCATGTACTCATTTCAAATAATTATTAAGTAACCATTAACTATAATAAACAAACAAAAAAAAAAGCTTCCAAACGTCTGTTTACATCCAGCACTTACGAGTATCGAACGATCGACAAGCAATCACTTTACACAGTAAGCCATAAATTTTCATTATCTCTCTTTAACTACTGAAACTACCAAACAGTATAATAACCATTCATTTCTATTCTTTATTCTATCTTTACCTAATGTTTTTTTTTTTTATTAAATGTATTGCATGAATAAGTTTTTCAATTTACAGCATCCTTTTACCAATAGAATACTTAAAGTACAAGGGGTAGATGCTGACCAATAGGAGAGCAGGACCTTATGGGGTGACTAGCATCAGGAACCAATGGGAGAGCGGGAGGATGGTGGCGAGTTTACTCAGTTGGTGGCGCAGGAGTTTTAAAATTGTTCTTGGTGGTCCAGGCGAATCTCGGGACTTTACAGCAACAACCTTTCGTATCTTGAAAACTTTTCGTATGTAGAGCAGTAAAATTTTTCGCATTGGCTTTCGTATCTCGAGTTTTTCGTAAGTAGAGCCTTTCGTATCTCGAGGTACTACTGTACCTAGAAATGAGTGCTATAGGAACATTTCACCAGGCGACACAGGTCTTCCCCCAGAAATAGATTTTTCCTTTGTCAAAATCCCTTATATAGATATATATATATATATATATATATATATTATATATAGATATATATTATATATATATATATATATATATATATATATAATACAGTTTTACAAATAAAAGGCTTCATCATGAGTTCTGAATTAAAACTTTGAATATACTTCTTGTTATTGCTTACTCCTGGCTGAGATATTTGGACTTCCAGTAATGGACCACCTCCTCTTTTAATGGCAACTTTTTCATAAAGAGACAATGCCAAAAACCTCACCTCTTCAAGTACTAATTGTCTCTTTTTTCTTGGGCCATGACTGATTACTCATGGAGGATTGCCCTAATCAAGTTTGAAACTGTAAATAAAACTGAAAAAGTATCAACATATATAAAAACACTAAAATTCAAATCAGTAGCTTTTGGCAGCGGAGAGACTGACAGACAGACTGACAGAAAATTATGAGAATATATGAGGTTATATAAAAATATTAAGTTTATGTAAACTAAGCGTAGCATAATAAAAATCATTAAACCATTAAAAGGAATAAAAACTCGAAAACAAAAATATTAAGATACAAAACTCAGTATGACAGTAAAATAACAAAGGCCAATATAAAACAAAAGGACTAAGGAACACCCAGTTAAAACACAGATACACATACACTCTCTCTCTCTCTCTCTCTCTCTCTCTCTCTCTCTCTCTCTCTCTCTCTCTCTCTCTCTCCACCGCCCCATTGAGGAAGGCATCAGAACCGCTGCAGAAAGCTACTATTTTGAATTTTAGTATCATTGACATTAATGTGGTTATTATGCTTTCCCATTTACTGCAACTTGCCACTGAGTTGAGTATTCTACATTACAATACATATCATCAGTATTGTCACTAATTTTATCAATATCACTAATATAACATATACATTAAACTTTGACGAATTTCAAAACACACCTTCGCCCCCTCCAACAGCTAGACTAACATTGCTCAAGGGGGCAGTGCTCCCCTCACCTTTACACGTGGGCTGGCTACCACATTATCACCCTGCTAGCAAATTCAGAACTGCTGAGCACCAGCAGTTCCACATATTGTTTCAATTCATTTGGTTTTTTTATTTACAAAAACAAAGGAATGGTAATTTTTAAAGGATTATTGATTATCTATACTTAATTTCTCATATTCATGTGTAGGTATATTCATAATTTTGTGCATATATATGAAATCTATAGGGGAGATCCAGTTCTACAGTGCCTACTGACGAGACGCCACTGATTAGCGTAAAGTTTTTTATGATGAAGTATATTGTACAATATTATTTAAAATATTTGCTGATTATTTTTATTTTATTTTCCAGTCTGCTTTTATTGGAAAATAAAATGAAGATAAGTAGTAAATATTCTTAAATATTGTACAGTAAGTATGCTTTATCATCAAAAATCTTTACAGCAATATAATTTCAAATACATCTTACATTACCCGTAGAGAGAGAGAGAGAGAGAGAGAGAGAGAGAGAGAGAGAGAGAGAGAGAGAGAGAGAGAGAGAGAGAGAGAGAGAGAGAGAATCATATACCTTTTTTGCTCAGTATGGGACCGAACCTGGAATGAGCTTAATAGGTGCATAACTGCATTATAAGTATGCTGTAAATAATTTTTATCATAAATATTATTTAGTCACATACACAATATGAAAAAATACAGTAATTACAGAATAGTGTTGCTCTACAAAGAAAAAGCAAATTTGTAATAATTTTAGAAATATGGTTCATAAAAAAATCCGCAAATTAGTGAAAGTTCCCCATGGAAAAGTGAATACATAATGTGTTCCACAAAAATCTGAGACAAAGTGAACCGCAGAAACGTAAAATGCGTAAAACCAGGGAAGCACTGTAATTACATAGCAATAGGTTTTCAACGACGGTAGCCTAAAAATTCTATATTTGCAGTAGCACTTCAAATTGGTTTAGTACAGGTGACAAACTCCACCCACTTTGTGCCCAGATGTCCATACAAGGGGAGGAGGGAGGGTTCAGATTGCGTAATTACTTAGCAAGTATATATGAAACTTAATTTTATCATCCAAAAAATATTTTCATATAAGTAACTTACCTAGTAATTACATAGCTGAATCCACATTGACAATAAGTGGGATACATAAACATTTTCTACTCCAAAATATTAAGAAAAGTACAGGCATCCCCAGTTATCAGTGGGGGTTCTGTTTCTTTCAGTGTGACTATAACCGAAAATTGCCAAGGATCGGCACATATCGGCACCAAATACTCAATTATTGTCGTCACTAGACAAGAGCCATAAAGCCGGATCACTAATAACAAAGGACTGCCTCTAATATCTTTGAAATAGAAAAGTTGCTGGCATTGATACAATGATTGTTGTTTTCTTACCTGGTAAGAGAGCTGCTGCAGGTGGATAATGCCTCTGGTTGATGCTCTCTTCACCTGTAGTGGCGTGGCAGTACAGCCATGGGCACCCCCTACTTCAAGTTGGAACTTTACAGCGAAGAAAGGTTTCCGATGGCTGGCAAAGTTTTAAAAACTGCCCATTCCATGGGCATAGAGCCAGAATAAAAACCAGACTATGCTGTCACCTACGCTGCAATAAGAAAAACCACACCCAAACCACTAAAAATCTGGTGGGTACTCCAGGGTACAATGTACCCTTAGGTTCCCCCTAGACTCGTTACCCTGAATCAAGGCAAGGAGATACTTCCTCTCCATATACCATGGCAACCAAGGATAAAGGTCCTAACACAGTTTTCACTTATTTAAGTAATGAGTTGCAAAACCTGACTTGCACTATCAGTAAGTAGACAGCAAAATAGACGAGAGGGACATTACAATCGACCCCCAGGATTCGTGAGGGATATATACCACAACCACCTGTGAATAGCTGAAATCTGCAAATACTTAAAACTCCCCTCTCAAAACACTTACATACATATAACTACCTATCTAGAAAGTTCAAACTCCAATGTATGTAAAATAATACACCGATCTTACGCGAGGTTAAATTCCAGACCCCCTCGTGCAGGGGGAATTTTCGCGTAAGTTTGGCACGGTCTCTAAAAATGCTAATAAATGCTTACTTTTAGTTTGAACCTAAATATACTCTAATCATGCTCTCTAAATATTAAGCTAACTTTTAAATGATATTAAAGTTACTGTAATTTCATTTTAAAGTTAGCTTAATAAATTACCCTTTAAGTCTTCTCAACCATTTTTATGAAATTTTGTATTCTCTCTCTTTTTGTTCTCAAATTACTTTTCATGAATAAACTGCTTTTTATTTGGACTAATAGAACTCTTACTTATGAGTCTATATTTTACAACAGCACATTTACAGTTCTAAACAGTAAAGGTAAATTTAGATAAATTAAAAATTATCTGCTTTGAGAGAGAGAGAGAGAGAGAGAGAGAGAGAGAGAGAGAGAAGAGAAATAAATGACTGGAAAAATATAGGAGTGTGAAGATTACATATGTACACAGAGAGAGAGAGAGAGAGAGAGAGAGACAGAATCATGTAAAAATCATAGACCTCTAATGGCAACACTCCCCACTCCTGTCACATTACTTGACATATTTGACAGCTCTGGACTTGAGCTTCTGATAGAGTTAAAAATAATTGTGAAGGGAAAGAATTTTTACATGCATGATTTTGTAATTATAAAATGATACATATAAGGGATTTTGACGAAGGAAAAATCTATTTCTGGGCAAAGGCCCGTGTCGCCCAGTGAAATGTCCCTTTAGCACACATTTCTAAGGTATAATATTGCTAAAATACCAGAGAAAAAAGCTAATATGGAATTGCCAGAATATTCTGGCTCACTCACTTTATTTAAAGATGTCGGTATGGTTTCTGGGGCGAGTGAAACCACTACCAGAGGTCCTTTGCCATTTAGATTCATCCTTCTTCAAAATCCCTCAACTATAGAGGAGCCGACCTAAGGCCCACTCCTCGCTACCGTTACGGCTAGCGCCTCTGACGTCATTCCTGAATATAGCACCCAAGCTTGGGCCAAGGGGGGGGGATATAACAGAAGGGTGGGATTTCACTGGGCGACACGGGCCTTTGCCCAGAAATAGATTTTTCCTTCGTCAAAATAGACCTTTTCTGGGCTCAGCCCGTGTCGCTACGTGAAATAGTACCAGAGAAATGGCCACATAAGCTTGGAATAAGGAAGTACCTAAGAAAGATGTAGGATAATCAAAAACAATTAAGGTTAATTTCTATAATCTAAGGATAAGGTTACAAGTTGAGTAACAAAGGGCAATTGAAACCTTAACAGTAATGATAATACAAAATGGTTAATGCTTAACAGTAAACAAGAATGTTAACTTAAACTGTGACTAATCCTCAGAACAAAACACAAGGAAATATCATAATATATACAACATGTGGCAACCAAGGTACAATAAGGCTACATGGTGGCTGAGCCACGGCAAGAATTTCAGTGAGGCAGGTAGAAAGGAGAGATCTAGGTTAAACTACTTACTACTACTCAAGCAGTGTCAGGAGAAACTGTGTTTCCCACTGCCACTGCTGGAAATTTAAGGGCTTCTAAGGACTTAAGATAATGGCGTGTACATCCTGGCAGTCTGGTTTCAGCTTGCCCACTGAAAAGGTGGCCGGAAGATCTACCCAGAGATCGTTCGTTCCGGGGAGAAGGAGGGATGTTGGTTCCGTCTCCCGGAGTTGTGGCATTGGTTCGTCCTTCATCGCGGCATGCAGGGTGAGCTCCGCTACCTTCGATGTGAACGGGATGGGAGTCTCCGCGTCCACAGTGAAGATCGTGAAGGCACTCTTGAAGGCTTGAACCCTGGTGTTGACACATTGCCACTCCTCTAGGTTCCGTAGCCATTCACGCTGTGCGTGATCCCAAGAGAGAATTACAGTCTCCTTCGGGACCTTGTCTTCCCTTTTCATAGCTGCTTCTGTAAGGCGGGTATAGCTAATGAAGGGGGGCTGCAATCCTTGCGGATGAAACTCGAAGTCCTCAATCCTTCGAGTTCCACAGCCCTCAATCGTTAGCATGCCATCTATGAAGGGAGAGTGGGAAGCAATCCTCAAGGGGATGCTTGCCGTAAATGTGGGAAGGGTAGACGAGTCCGGCATGGCTTGAGCTACCATGCCAGACTGTGGAAGTCCTGCCGCTAAGTTCTTTCGGAGCCTTGCGATAAGGTTCTCCTGAGTAACCAGTCTATCAGGGATAGCTCGGATAGACTGACCTCACTCCTCTAAAGATGAAATCTGTGTAAACATCTCTTGGAACTTATTTTGCACTAAGTTCCCGACCAAACTGCCCATCTGCTGCATAATATTGGCAGAGATATTAGCAGAGAAGGTGTCTGGGTCAAAAAGGGAAGGTTTTACCTTTTCTTTAGGAGTCCTAGGTCTGGTTCCCTTATAAGTCAAAGGCTCAGGGTCAGAGGAGAAGAGCTGAGCCTTGTCCTTAGAAGACTTGGACTTGGAACCCTTTAAGTAAGAAGCCATTTTAGCCTTGTCCGCTCCGGGATGGTGAGCCGAAGACTTATGGGCAAGGCTAGAACCTGACTTCTTCGACAGTGACTTCTGGAGCGATTTAAAGTCACGCTTACCTTTGACCTTAGGGATCACCAGGGTGGACTTCGGCCTGACCGACTGAACATCCATGGTGAATCCCTGGAAAGAAGTAGATGTAGTAAGGGAAGAAGCTCTAGATGGGCTCAAGGAAAGCCCTTGAGCCCCTAACAAACCTGCCTCACTTACATCCTTACCTGTGCCATCCACAGTCATGGGCTCGAGGTCTAAGTTCAGTCCGGCTACTTCTTGTAGGACATCCTGAGTCGTAGGTTCCTCCGAGGTTAGCGCCACTTGCTCCTGGATGGTGGTAATCAAGGGAGCCGCCACCTCCGGGTCCACGTAAGAGGCGCTCTTCCCGCCGGGGAAGATGAGGGTGGCCATCTCTTTCGATAAAATGTAGGGTTGGCCCTTAGTCACATTATGACCAAACCCACCAACCCAGGCCTTCAGGGTAGAAAGGGCGGAATCCCAGATCACTTGGGCACCCTGAAAGAGAGGGTTAGTATTAATACTTAAGGTTACTTAAGATTAATTTATAACGTAAGATGGTTGATATATCACAGATCATATTGGTCACTGAAATCATTGTATTAAAGTGTAGTATTCGGAGCATTACTCACCCCGGAGGAGACCTGATCCATGAACTCATAACAGATCGTGCAGCTCTCATGGTGCCAAACCAACGACTCGTTGTACCGGATTGCACAGGTGGCGTGGGTCCGGCAGATCTCGTGCCCACAGGGGTCCTGCAGCACGACATTACAGCCCGACTCCATACAATGGGTGACCTGTAAATGAAATGACACATGAGTAATATCACTAACATCCTGGACTAAGTCCATGATGTGATATATCATAATACCGGAATGTTCTGGAATTAAAAGATAACAAGGGTCAGTCTCTACCTGCTCTTCAGCCGTGTAATGTGGTGAGTCATCCGACAGGATCGGTAGAACAGCCTCAATCAGTGTGTTTCCGGCATTGCCGGAGGGCAAAATTTCACTGAAACAGGGAGACCACCTAATCCCTACGCCAGAGCGAGGAGTACTTGGAACGGCAGGTGAGGAGCAGGAGGGGACCAATAAAATGTGGCGGGGTTGACAACCCCGCCGTCAAAACTTAAATTTAGAATAAGAAGGTGGGGAATCCCGGGTAGGTAGCGGGGTCTCCGCCAACTTAAACTAAGATAATGGATGTTAAATATAAACGTAAACATGCAAGAAAAGCGTATCATTGTAATGAGGCCGGAGCCCACCTGGTGTCACTGGTCCCTGGGACCTGGCTGTGCCGGGGTCCTGATCCGCCGGAGCGGAAAGGTGGTGACTCTGGGTAGGAGAGCGCGGCCCGAGAGCCGAGGAGAGCCGAGCACAGCCGAGTCTGGTGGCCAACCGAGACTCGGCCAAGCAGGGGTCCCCCTGGTACTCTACTGGGGAGAGAGGCATGGAGCCGAGCCGACATCGAGCGTCCTCTAGCTAACTCCTGTATCCCCCCGCGTGGGGGGGGAGAGGGAAGGGAGGGTGCTCGGATCGGTTGTCTGAGACAAAGTGAGCGAGCATATCTCCCCTCAAGGAGGGGGAAGAGAGCATAGAGGACCGACGCTGGGTGGCTCATAGCGGTCGCCTGGAACCTTTCTCGGCCGTGAGATGAACCATGCGGTGAGAAAGGCCACGCGATACGAGGTGGCCTAGGCCAGCCAGAACCGTCTCGATAAGCATGAATACAAATAACATCCTAACAAAACACGGGGGATAAGGAAGAAAATATGATGGAGGAGAGAAAGAGATGTCCTGGAGGAGCTGGATCAGACCAACCGAGAAGGAAGGGCGAACCTGGCAACTCCGAGCAGCTAGCCTATGCCGAGACGTGGAACGCAGGGCGGTGACCAGGGTGGCTCTAGGACATGAGAGAAAGGACTCGAGTCCTTCGAAAGTGCCTAACTCATAGTAACTTGACAACTAAAAAGAACATGCATGCATGAACTCTAAGCTGAAGGAAACGGCGTAGGCTACGAGCTTAGGATGAGCTCAGAAAACAACCCCCGTGTAGAGATAAATTTACGTAAATAAGACGTCAATAATGCACCACCGAAAGAATAATAATGTACTGCTAAAGAATTCGAGCACAAACGGTATAGAGGACCGAATGGGGCACGAAACAATGGAACACGTGGGAGCGAGCCGCCATGCACAAAGCCGCATGGGACGCCATCCATAAAAACCCTAAATAATTTGGTTAAACGGGCCCAGGGCAGTCCGTAAATGTTGTAAAATGATTGTTATTTTACAATAAAGTTTTGTACATACTTACCTGGCAGATATGTACTTAGCTTACTGACGTCATGACAGAATTCAAAACTCGTGGCAAACGCGACAGGTAGGTCAGGTGATCTATCTTACCCGCCGCTGGGTGGCGGGTGTATGAGCCAATCCCACTTTCTTGTCAGATTTTCTCTTCCACCTGTCTCCTGAAGGGAGGCTGGGCGGGCCATCAATTGTATATATCTGCCAGGTAAGTATGTACAAAACTTTATTGTAAAATAACAATATAATTTTTGTACATGAACTTTCCTGTCAGATATATACTTAGCTGATTGGCACCCTTGGAGGAGGGAGAGACAGATAACTAACATAGAAAAGGGAAACAACACCTGTTGTAGGGTATAAAAACCTTGGTTCTTACCTGATTAGGCTGAAGACTTCATAGGTACTGTCTATTAGTCTGCATAGCCTGAAGAGCTACAGCGAGGGCGTGACCTACAGCTGAAAAGACTCTTTGGGTCTACCAGGGGATTTGATATCAGGGAGCAGTAAAGGTCTATCCTCACATCAACCTCTTTGCTGTCGCGAAGAGGTTGATGTGAGGTCTGCCCCACATTCTCCACAGGTCCTGGCAAACATCTGAGTGAAGGGTCCACTCCGAAGGAAGGACTTGATTCTTCCTGCTCAGGAGGTCGGCCCTGACGTTCCTTTCTCCCTGTACGAATCTGGTGAGGAGTCTGATCTTCCTTGCCTGAGACCATAGCAGAAGGTCCTTTGCTGTTTCGTACAGGCAGAAGGAGTGCATCCCCCCCTGCTTCCTTATGTACGCCAAGGCTGTGGTGTTGTCCGAGTTGACCTGAACTATAGCATTTTGGACGTGGGGCTCGAAAGCTTTTAGTGCCATCCACACTGCCATCAACTCTTTCTTGTTGATGTGCCAGGACACCTATTCACCCTCCCAGGTGCCTGACACTTCTCTTGACCCGAGCGTCGCTCCCCAACCTGTTTCCGACGCGTCGGAAAACAACACTTGGTTGGGGTTCGGCATGTGCAGAGACAGACCTTCTGCAAATCGGAGAGGGTCCGCCCACCACAAAAGGTCCTTCTTGATTCCCCTTGTGATCTTGAAGGAGAACTCCAGATCTTGAGAGAGACGCCTCCAATTCTGGTATAGAAAGAACTGGAGAGGTCTGAGAAGCAACCTTCCTGGAGAAACGAATTGCTCCAGCGAGGAGAGTGTCCCCAACAGACTCATCCACTCCCTCGCTGTGCAAGCATCTTTCTCTAGGAAGGTCGTTAGTTTCTCGCAGCAACGAGCTATCCTCTCTGGCAACGGATACGTCTGAAAATCCGGAGAAACCATCCGAATCCCCAGATAAATCCGCTCTTGACTGGGGATTAACTGTGACTTCTGGAAGTTCCCCAGAGAACTTGCCAAAGTAAGGGTCTTCTGTAGGTCCTCCAGACATCTTTCTTGTGACTTTGCTCTGATCAGCTAGTCGTCGAGATAGAGAGACACCCTCACCCCCTCCAAATGTAGCCACTGTGCCACGTTCTTCATTAACCCCGTGAAAACTTGAGGGGCTGTCGAGAGGCCGAAGCACAAGGCCCTGAATTGGAAGATCCTTCCTCCCATCATGAATCTCAGAAACTTCCGTGAAGAAGGATGGATAGGCACATGGAAGTAAGCGTCCTGAAGATCTAGGGACACCATCCAGTCCCCTGGACGAAGAGCAGCCAACACTGAAGAAGTCGTCTCCATGGCGAACTTCCTCTTTTTCACAAAGACGTTCAGGGCGCTTACATCCAGAACCGGTCTCCATCCTCCTGAGTTTTTTGGGACTAGGAAAAGTCGGTTGTAAAAACCCGCAGAAAGAGGATCTTTCACTAGTTCTATAGCCTCTTTCTCTAGCATAAGATCTACTGCTAGAGAAAGGGCTTGATTCATGATGGGGTCCTTGTACTTGGCCACCAACTCCCTCGGAGTCGTCGTCAACGGTGGCCTTGATGTTAAGGGAATGAGGTAGCCTTTGCGGACAATCGAGAGGGACCAGTTGTCCGCCCCTTTCTGGGCCCAGACGTCGGCAAATTTCAGCAGTCTGGCACCCACTGATGTCTGGAGTACTTGTATACTATTTCTTCCCTCTGTTGGATCTAGAGACGGTCTTCCCTCTCTTAAAGGGTCTAGATCCTCTAGAGGAAGAAGCTCTGGCAGGAGGGCCTCCTCGAAAGGGCTCCTGCCTCAAGGGAGTCTCTTTCTTGGTCTTGGCCTGGAAAGAAGTTCGAGGCTTCCTGGCCGACTGAGCCAGCATGTCTTGTGTAGCCTTAGCCGAGAGGGCACTCGAGACATCTTGTATAATCTTCTTGGGGAAGAGGAGAGGTGAGAGTTGTGCGTATAGAAGGGAGGCTCTCTGCGCATGCAATACTGACTTCGTCAGGAACGAACAGTATACCGATCTCTTCTTAATCACTCCCGCTCCGAAAAGGGAAGCGACTTCACTTGAGCCATCTCTCACTGCCTTGTCCATACAAGTGAGGACACTGTTATGATCCTCAGGTGAAAGGGAATCCGGGGTCTGCGTCTTTTTGGCCAAAACTCCTAATGACCAGTCTAGGAAGTTGAATACTTCCAGGACTCGGAACATTCCCTTCAACAGGTGGTCAAGCTCATTCATCCCCCACGTAGTCTTAGCAGACAGGAGGGCAGAGCGTCGAGAGGAATCCACCAGCGAAGAGAAGTCCGAGTCCGCAGAGGAGGGAAGAACGAGGCCCAAGGGTTCTCCCGATTCGTACCAGAACCCTAACTTCCCTGTCAGCTTGGAAGGAGGGAAAGAAAACACTGTCTTCCCTTCCTCTTCCTTAGCGAGGAGCCATTCCCCAAAAACTCTTAGAGCCTTCTTCATGGAGATGGTAGGTTTCATCCTGACACAAGATGAAACCTTCAAAGTTTTGGAGGTTGAAAATAACGAGAGGCGAAGGAGGAGCGACAGGAGAAAGTGCATCCCCAAATTCTTGGAGCAGCAGGTCTGTTAACCTCTTATAAGAGGAAACAGCGGAATCCTTAGGGACTTCTTCTTCCAAAGGCTCCTGTTCTTCCTCAACTGAAGAACCATCAAGATCCTTATGAGGATAGGTGATCTTGTCTGAAGAAGTACGTCCATCCTTGGAGGTCCATCTGGAAGAAGTCTGACGTCTGACAGGGGAAGTCAAAACTTCCGGAGAGCGCCTGCCCGAAAAGTCCTTCTTGTCAAGAGGAGGGCGTTCTCCAGGCTCTTGACGCCTAACGAGAGCAGGGCGGTTCTCTGGGGAAGAGCGCCTGCTTGGAGAAAAGCGTCTATCAGGCTCTTGGCGCCTGTCCAAAGGAGAGCGGCTGCCTGGCGAAGAGCGCCTGCTATGTGAGAAGCGCCTACCAGGCTCTTGGCGCCTGACCCGAGGAGAGCGGCTCTCTGGCGACGAGCGCCTACTTGGGGAGAGGCGTCTGCCAGGCTCCCGGCGCCTGACTCGAGGAGAGTGATAATCAGGTGAAGAGCGCCTACCAGAAGAAACGCGCCTATCAGGCTCTTGGCGCCTGCCAAGCGAAGAGCGGCTGACTGGTGAAGAGCGTCTGCTAGGAGAACAGCGCCTGTCCGTCTTAGGGCGCCTGTCAACAGGAGAGCAGAAGCCTGACGAGGAGCGGCTACATGGAGAATAGCGCCTACTAGGCTCTTGGTGCCTGACGAGGGGAGAGATCCTGTCTCGAGAAGAGCGCCTGCTGGGAGAGGCTCGCCTACGAGAAGCCTGTTCCTTGTCTGAAGGAGAAACGAAGTCAACAGGAGAGCGCCTGCCAGGCGACTGGTGCCTTGACGAAGAAGGGAGTTTGTCCGATGAAGAGCGCCTCATGCTAAAATCCAAACGTCCAGGAGAGAGGGCAGCTTCCGACGAATAGCGAAAAGCGGGAGAAGGGCGCCTGGACTTCTTAACCGGAAGCGAGACGTCCTTCTTACGACGAGAAGTCACAGTCAAGGAGTCAGCCAGAGCTGAAATCTGCGCCTGCAGACTCGCCAAAATACGAGCGGGAGACTTCACAAAATCCTTAACGGGAGACGAGGCTCGATCCCTACTAGGAGAACAATACTCCAGAGATCTCCTAGGTTTCTTCACTTCCGCATCAGGCTCTTCCGAAAAAACTTCAGGGCTGGAGGGAAGGGCGCAAGGAGCCTCCCAGGCTCTCTTCGACGGGCGTGAGGCTTCTGAGGAGCTCCATCCGCGCTTAGGAGAAGGAGAAGGCGAAGACGAGAAACACTGGCGTAAAACTTCTCTCTTGGCGCGATCTAAGGAAGCCTGGGAACATACATCAGGCGCTACCGAGGGGACGCCTGACCGGTGGGGGTTCTCCCTAACCTTCCTGCGGCTGTCGACTTTCCTCCTCCACTGGGACTGGGAGTCTGGAAGAGGTCTAGGCCTGGAAGCATTAGGGAGCCGATCAGACGCACCCTCCACTGCACTGGGATCACTGCACAAGTCACTGGCACTATCACTCTTACCTTCTAAAGATTTAATCTTCATCTCCATGCTGCGAATAGTGGCTCTCATGGTGGCCACTTCCGAAGGTGCATCTTCTGGTTCAATGCAGGGAGCAAGTGCTGAAACGGGTAAAGGTGCTACTTCTAAAACAGGGTTATCTACTTCCAACTCGCTAATACGAGATCTACTAGAGCTCCTTGAAGAAGCTTTCCTAACCTTGTCTTTTTCGAGCTTCCTCAAGTAAGAAGACAGAGACTTCCATTCATCCTCATTCAGCTTTTCACATTCTTTACAAGGGTTAATAAAAGAGCAGTCATTCCCCCTACACTTCATACATACTGTGTGAGGGTCTACTGCTGCTTTCGGTAGCCTCACCTTACAATCACTCACTGAACAAACTCTGAACATAGCCGATTTCTTAACATCAACATCAGACATAATGAAATCCAAAGAAAAATCCAAAGAATAATCAAAAACGGTCCACAAAGCACGAATGCCAAGCCAAAAGATCAGGTACTTCACCAAAAGTCCGTTGAAACAATCCAGGGCAATAACGAGAAAAGAATCCAACTATCGAGAGGTACCGACAACAGGTGTAGTCGACACCGGCGACAGAGAAAATCTGACAAGAAAGTGGGATTGGTTCATACACCCGCGACCCAGCGGCGGGTAAGGTAGATCACCTGACCTACCTGTCGCGTTTGCCGCAAGTTTTGAATTCTGTCGTGACGTCAGAGACGTAAGCTAAGTATATATCTGACAGGAAAGTTCATGTACAAAACATTAATAGCAGTACTTAACTTGAATGCAGAAGAATCTTGACGTTGCATGATGAATAAGTGAGAATTCCAAAACGAACACAACACAGAGCAGAAAAATACGTGCGGTGTGGATCGTGCTAACGAAAGGAATGACGTCAGAGGTGCTAGCCGTAACGGAAGTGAGGAGTGGGCCTTATGTCGGCTCCTCTATAGTTGAGGGATTTTGAAGAAGGATGAATCTAAATGGCAAAGGACTTCTGGTAGTGGTTTCACTCGCCCCAGAAACCATACCGACACCTTTAAATAAGGTGAGCGAGCCAGAATATCCTGGCAATTCCATATTAGTTTTTTTCTCTGGTATTTTAGCAATATTATACCTTAGAAATGTGTGTTAAAGGGACATTTCACGTAGCGACACAGGCTGAGCCCAGAAAAAAGTACTGCCTAACTTGAGGGATGAAGCTCTGAATGAACCAGTTAGATGTAAGGACTCTGGTGATCCAGGCCTTGGAGTAGTGCATCCAAAACACAGGCAGCAACCCCTTGTTCTTATTCTTGAGGGCCTTAGGGTTTGCAGCCTTGTAAATGAGGCTTGGTTTCAGCATGAAGCATTCCTACACATTTTAAGGGAAACCCTATCCTGGAATCCAGAGGCTTTGGCTTTGTCCTTCATGAGGTATGTCTGGGACAGCATCTTCATCTAGATTAGGCCAGTCTCATCCATACTGAACACCTGTCCTGGATTGTAGCCCTTCTCCTGGATGATTTTATTGATGGTCTCCGGATATTTTGCACCCGCTTTCATATCAGCAAATGCTGCTTCCCCATGCAGAGAAACATTCTTCAGCTTGAACTTTCTCTGAAACTGGTGGAACCACCCCTTGCTAGCCTCAAAACCTTGAGGAGCTGATGATGGTCCTGCTTGTGGCTATTCCTTCTCGTCGTCTTCTTCTAACACGGGTTTGCCAAAGCCTAAGAATACTAATTCCCCAACATCATTGCCTTCCTGTGCCTGTACGTCGTCGCAACTGCTGGTACACTTGTTGCTCTTTTTCGCAAATGATGTTGGAGTCGAGAGGCACGTTCTTCTTACAGCAGTTCTTTATCCAAACCGCCAGTGAAACATCCATCTTGACGATTGTCAGAAGATGCTACTACTATATAGTGAACTGGCCGAGATGCACCACAAATGAATGGCGCTCCTGGATTAGCTGCTTTGCTGATGACAGCCAACAGAGTGTCAAGCATCATTGTGTCTGAGTATACGGCATCCAAGCTCGCATTTTCCTTGTCTGCGGACCACTGACTTAGGTAAAACA
Source organism: Macrobrachium nipponense (assembly GCF_015104395.2). Lineage (NCBI taxonomy): Eukaryota > Metazoa > Arthropoda > Malacostraca > Decapoda > Palaemonidae > Macrobrachium > Macrobrachium nipponense. The sequence continues at coordinate 86,848,339 of NC_061100.1, read as the reverse complement.
CTTTTTTTAGAAAAAAAATTTATGTTATTAAAGTATTGCTGTGTCTACATTATTATAATTTAGTACTGTAATAGTATTTGAAAATTAGTATCTTTTTTCATCATAAACAATGTATTTGCAGTTGTCATGAAAATATACTTAGTACATATATTAACATGAACATACACTCTGCAAATGTAAACATTCCCTGCTAGTCCCGTCGTTCTGCAAACTACGTAGTATTTTAGATATGCTCTACGTACTATGTATCATCCTAAAACACTTTAATATTTCACAATCATCTTACAACACACAAAATACCTATAAAATTTACAAGATACATTCCAGGCAGTCCCCGGTTATCGGGGACTCAGTTAATGGTGATCCGGTTTTATGGTGCTTGTCTTGCACCATAAAATTGGCAATTTATAACACCATAATGCGCCAAGTTCTGGTTATCGGCGCCATAAGGTGCCGATAATAGAGTTATGGCACCATAATATACCTAAAGGAGATGCCATTAACTGGTTATCAGCACCATTAACCATAAATCACCAAGTTTCAGGTAATAGTGGTTTTCGCTTATAAGCACCCTGCTGAGATTGAAACCACCACCAATAACTGGGGACTGCCTGAACCATGTACAAGCAGTCTCCAGTTATCGGCGGGGGTTCTGTTCACAGGGGGGTGTTGATAAGCAAAACCCACCATTAACCAAAACTCAGGGGTTTATGGCGCCGATAACCAGTTAATGGCACAACTGTTAGGTATGTTATGGCACTATAACTCTATTATTAGCACTTTATGGTGCTAGTAACTGAAACTTGACCCGTTATGGCCCCATAAATTGCAGATATTATGGTGCTAGGCCAGAGCCATAAAACTGGGTTGCCATTAACCAATCCGCCGATAACCTGGGACTGCCTGTATACCTATGTATGTATATGTATACATGTATGTGTACACTACTGATATAGGCAAATGACCCAAGATCTCTACCCCTACACATATCTGTGTACAGTACTATGGACTATGCATATTTTTTGGAATCATGCCCCAAGATGGCTCCTAAATGCCCTGCTTCTTCTAAGGCTTCTGGCAAAGAGCCTAAGCACCAAAGGAAGATAATGACACTCAAGGAGAAGGTAGACATTACTGCAATGTTGACAGAAGGCATAAGTCAGAAAGAAGTAGCAGCCCATTATGGCGTGACAGAAAGTGCCATCTTCTTCACGGAGAAGGAATACGAAGAGTAGAGACCTTGCGATGGCCCTTGGTGGAGAAGAACTCTCTGCCCTTGTTCATGCACTCTCTATCCCCCTGACAAAGCAGGATTTTGATGAATTTCAAGACCTGCACAAAATTCTAAGGAAAGCCGCCAAGGTGCTGCAGATGATGTTAGAGCCATGGGATCATTCAGAGAAAAGCTAAACTAATTTTTCAAATAGCCTTAATGATCTCATGACACCCTCTCATAACACCTATGTGAAAATGTGCAAATACTACCTCAAAAATGACGCAGCCTCCCGAATCCCCTGATGAAGTGCCTCCTGAAGAAGGGGAAGAGGTGCCCTTAGAGGATATGTAACCCTTCTATTATGCTGTGCAGTTGTATCTTTATATCTTCATCGTCATTCATTGGACTGCACAGCTAATTCATCATCACCATCTGTAATCAACATTCATCACTGCTGAGTACCCATATGATTTAATCTTATTATTATTATCATTATTATTATTATTACAGGTACCCAGTGTATTATGTATTAATGTTTAACCTTATTTAATATTGCTATACTACGTACTGTTATTTAATCTTAATACTAATTACGTACTGTACTATGTTCTGTTATTTAATCTTATTACTAATACGTATATGTACTAGTATTACATATTAGTACAGTATTACTGTACAATATTATTTAATGTTATTATGTGCAGTAAATATAAAAATACAAAATATTGCTCTATGAATAAGCAATAAAAACTATGAATAGGAGAGTTCCCACAAATAATTTATAGATATGTTCCACAGAAAAATCCGTAAATAATTTATGGATAGGTTCCAAAGAAAAATTCTGTGAATAGACGAGTCCGTGAATAGCAGGGGTCGACTGTATTGCTAAAAGGAAGAGAGGTAGCAACAACCCAGGCCTCATGAGCTCTCACATTAAAAGTAGGCAGGATGTCCCCTTGGATCCAAGAGTAAGCCCCAGAAACCAAGTATCTCAGAAAATATGACAAAGCATTCTGATCTCGGACATGAGGGGTTCCTAACTGAGCAACAGAGATGACCAGGTCCTCTCATTGTTTCGGTCCTTTGCAGGTAATATCCAAGGGATCTTACTGAACAAAGAAGCCTTTCTTCTTCCTCTGGTCCAAGGATGTCCATTAGGTTTTTAATGGTGAATGAACAGGGACAGGATTTGGAAGGGCCCTCTCTTGGCAAGGAACCCGAGAGAGAATGAGCAGACTACATCTCCTTGTGCAAATCCAATTCTCTTGTCATGAAGCTTGCCAATACATTTGGCAGTGGCCAAAGCAACAAGGAACAGTCTTCTTAGTAAGATCCCTTAGTGAAATGGAGGGAAGAGGTTCAAAAGCGGGACCTGAAAGCCACTTTGAAACTATGTCGAGATTCCAAGAGACATTTTCACACTTCCTTTGCTTAGAAGTATCAAAGGATTTGATGAGGTCATTAAGGTCCTGGTTAGAGGAAAGGTCTAGTCCTCTGAGGTCAAGCACTGTTGTCTGACTGGTTCCTCATAAAGAAGGTAGAAGCTTGAAAAACCAGGGCAGTATGCATGAAAAAGTCAGGAAAGGTGGCCAGAAGATATCTGAAAAAGGAAGCATAAGCCAAAGGAGGAGCGGGTGCTTGATAAAAACCCTCTTCATCTGAAGAAATGGCCGACAAAGATATATGCTGGGAGGCCCTGGGAGCCGCAGGGGCTTTCTGCAAAAGACCCATAATAGCTGCCAGCTGACGCTTAATAGATTTAACAAAGGATCTTTCTGAACTGAAGTGTGTGCTTGAGAAGGCAAAGGTGGCACCGAGCAAACGAGAGCTGGCACCACAAGCTCGAAGCAGGTGTCTGATGCTCGAAATTGGGTGCCAAGCGCTCTGGTGGTGAAGGGTGCCTATAGGCAGAGGTGCTTAGAGTAAGATGACTGTCATTTGAGTGCCTGAGGACCAAAAATGGGTGCTCAACATGCAGTGAAAATGACTCTAGGCTGTCCCAAGCTGGTACAGGAGCTTGAGCTGAAGTAGAGGCAGAAGGAGGCTCAGCTATGCCTTTTGACTGGAAGCGGGGAGTGGTCTGGGTCATCAGAATACCTCTTGAAAGGGCGAGAGGTTGTCGAGGCTGCAACCTTCCAAATACAACAAGAGGTGATGAGCACTCATTCTGATGCCTTTCCAACGGCTGTCTGTCAAAGCCTGGGATTGGGCAACAGACTACTGAGGAGATGACTACCTATGGGGAAACCCCACTGGCTTCCCTTGGACATCCAGTATGTCTTCTCCCAGGTTCAGGGGAGTAGGACAAGGACCTTCGTCTAGCCACAAACTCCACTTGCACAATACTATCACTATGTACACTAGAAGACACTTTGTCTGAAAGCACCTTTAGGGACACCCATACAGGCGGTCCCCGGGTTACGACGGGGGTTCCGTTCTTAAGACGCGTCATAACCCAAAAATCGTAGTAAGCCGGAACGACGTTCTTGAAAACATGTCCACAGGGAAAATTTCACTACTAATTTGCAATTTTTCTTAGGGCCGTATCTCTAAAATTATCACTAATTTACTTTTTTTCATATGCAACACTGTGTATTCACAAATTACTGTATATTTTCATTAAAATACAAGAGAGAGAGAGAGAGAGAGAGAGAGAGAGAGAGAGAGAGAGAGAGAGAGAGAGAGAGAGAGAGAGAGAGAGAGAGAAATAACTCCTTTGCTTTGGTTTCAATAGATTGAAATGAACGTCTGTAGGCAACTTTTTCCCCCTCCCATAAATACATATATTTCTCCAGAGAAGAGAGAAAGAGAGGACTGTGCAATTATGTTTGTCTGCCTATCAATTCTTTTGCTGAGAGCAAAAGAGATAAAAGGAAGAAATAGAAACACCAAATGTATGACAAGTATCTTGTGGAGAGAGAGAGAGAGAGAGAGAGAGAGAGAGAGAGAGAGAGAGAGAGAGAGAGAGAGAGAGAGAGAGAGAGAGAGAGAGTTGTCCTTACAGTATTTAAAAGAGAGAAATGGAATGATTATTGTATTTAAAATACTCAGATATGAAATTTGTACTTATAGTATTATTATTGGAAAATATTAATGATAAACTTATTACATACACGTCCATGAAAATGATCTCATCTCAGTAAGAGAGAGAGAGAGAGAGAGAGAGAGAGAGAGAGAGAGAGAGAGAGAGAGAGAGAGAGAGAGAGAGAGAGAGAGAGATTTAGAGAGAGAGAGAGATTACTACCCTAAAACCATTAAATTCGTTGACCATTGTATGGCATTGTTAAGCTTGAGTGTCACTGGAGTTGAGGTGGGGAAATTGATACAGAAAAAGACAAAGGGAAGAATTTTCTTTTGAAATTAGTTATCGTATTATTACTACTTCTATTATTATTATTATTATTATTATTATTATTATTATTATTATTATTATTATTATTTGATTTAAAATATAATAAACACATGCATCTACCATAAAAATTCTCTCATCTCAGTAAGAAAGAGGAATTATCCTTACAAGTGAAATGGAAAGGTCATTTTCATCTCTTTAAAATACGACCATTATGAATTTTGTAATTAAAGTTTTATTATTATTATTATTATTATTATTATTATTATTATTATTATTATTATTATTATTATTATTATTAAATCACTGAAATTATCAATAAAGGGATTTTGACGTAAGGAAAAATCTATTTCTGGGCGATTGGCTCGTGTCGCCAGCGAAATATCCTTTAATCTATTATTTCTAGGGTAAATGTACTAACACATACCAGAGAATAAATAAATAAAGAAAAAGGTCAGTATAACTGACTCGCTCACTCTCCCAGAGAGTGTCGGTATGAACACTATGGCGAGTGAGACCACTACCACGAGCCAAATGCCAATAGAATTCTCCCACTACAAAATCCCCCAAGAGGAGAGCCGACCCACAGAGTGGGCAGCACCTACCACTACCACTCCATCCCATGCTGCCGACTGCTGCGCCTCTGGTGGCCATCCTTTTCAGTTAGCGCACACGAGACACACGTGCCATTTTCTTCTCTGTGTTTTTGTGCCCTTTCCTTTGGATTTTATTACCATGGAGCGTGCAGCCATCGCAGCAGCTAAGTTAAGTACTCAATGTTTATTGCTAATTGGTTTTTTCCGGCCCTGAGTACGTATTTGCCGTTTTTTAGGTATAAATACGGTCTCTAGGTCGGAAGCATGGCAGCATGGTTCTGCCTCGTGGTGGGTCCGTTCTGGGTCGCCCATACCCAGAACTTCCCCTGGCTTTTGTACGCTCTATTTTTATTATCCGTTTTGTTTAGGGTAAGGTCTACACGGTTTTGTCATGCATGCATGTCTTTTACCTTATGTAGGCTCTTCCATCCAACCCTAGCCACGGCTCTTATATCGGCCTCGGCTAGCTTTGAGTGGTAGACTTGCCTTCGGGTTAGTCGTACACTCCTGGATTTTTTCTCCTACTATTTTGTTTTCTTTCTTTCATTTTGTTATTCATTTTGTATATTTATGTGATATTGTTAGGTTAGTTAGGCGTCTGGCTCGCTTAGCCTAGGTCATGGCCCATTGGGCCTCTATGTTACCGCTTTTCAGCTCGGTTGCTTCCCGATAGCATCTCTCTGATCAGTTGGTTGTGGTCTATGCTTAGTTGTTGTTCTTATCGCCCCGTGGTCACTATGTGATCACTAGGCAGCCAGACGCCTGCCCAGTCACCTTGCCCCCCTCCCGCTCTTCCATAGGGTCGGGGGGGGTGGTTAGGCCTGCCCATGGCTTTACGCGTTCTCTCCGGCATTGACCCGAGGGCCTTGCCATCCCCTTTCCCTTCCTCTCCCCCCAGGCGGAGGGGGTAGAGGGATGGGACAGACCCAGACTGGACTCGACCTCTCCGGCTTCTCGGTCCGGTCGGATGGTAAGCTGGGGGGGACTGGCCTTTCCCCCCCCTCCGTTACTACTCCGTCGCTCCGTTACTAGCCAGAGTCTGTATGCCCCTTGCTCTTTCCCACCTTACTAGGGCTCCTTTACCACCGGAGACCTGGCATCCAGCGGAAAGGTGCTAGTCTACCCCACGGGGTGGACCGGTACATACAGTCGGTCCCTTCTAACCTCTCCGTTTCACTGAGCTATACACTCCGCCACGCACTGGACTTAGTCCGGTACGTTCGAGCTTTTAGGTTTAAGTTCTATTATGTTAAACTATTAAGTTTATCTTAAGTACCTTAAACCACCCCCTTCCCCCTCCCTTCATGTTTCACCGGATACCTCCGGGGTTTATAGCCTATTCAGGCGATTAAGGGAGGGGCTATGCCCAAATTTTTTCCGAGCTCCGGCATGCAACGGAGTTCTTCTGTCCTTTAGCCTGTAAGTGATGTTCTTTAAGATACTCATGTGTCTTTCCACTTACAGACCACCAACTGTGAGCATCCGGGATGCGCCGCCACACTTCAGGACCCATGTGGACACGAAGTTTGCGGTCCCATGCTCCATGCGCGACTCCGCACGGGACATCCAGGTCTGGTACCATGAGACGTGTACCATATGTTACGATCTGGTGAGCCAGCTTTTAGACGGGGTAAGTATACCATCTCCGGTAGCTGGTCCTCATCTGTTTTAGTGCTTAAGTGTTACATCAATCACTCTAACTTAAGGTAAATTCAAGGGGCTTTATAGCCCCTATAATTTTAAGTTATGCTTTAAGTTAGTTTAGTTTTAAGTTATTCTTAAATCTAATCAATACCCTCTCTTCCAGGCGCCGGCCGTGAGGGATACCGCACTGGCAACCCTGCGGGCCTGGGTCGGCGGTTTCGGGAAAAACGCCGCCAAGGGTATGCCCTACATCCTGGAGAAAAGGTTGGCGGTACTAATCTTCCCCGGAGGCAAGGCGACAGGATACGTCGATCCAGTAGAGGCTGCCCCGACTATCGCCTTTATCCCCACAACAGCTGGCTGCCTCATTGACTGACCAAGGCCAGGACATCTCCTCGGAAGTCGCGACGTTGGATATCAATGTAGAACCTATGGTAGGTGTAGACGACCTGTTGGTCGAGGTAGGTAAGGTGGACACCCAAGGGATACCCTTGGGTGCAACTGTTTCTTCTACTCCTGCAACCTCTCCAATCCTTCCAAGGAAGGCTTTACGGGTGACTAATTATATACTCCTCCTGACGCTTCAGTTAGACCCAAGGTCAAGGGTCAAGCAGTGAAATCCTTGACAAAGACGTCGTCGTCGTCTAAGAAGACGGCTTCGTCGTCATCTTCCTCTCGTAAGTCTCCGGCTAGGAATCCCGGAGCAGAGAAGTCTAAGGCTTCTGGGTCCGGCTCTAAGTCCTCGAGGAGTAAATCCTCCAGAGAGAGATCTCACACTCCGGCAGAGTCGTCAGTTCCGCTACCTTTGGTTCCAATTCAGAGCTACCCCTCCACCTCCGCAGCAGCTCCGGCTTTGGACTCCAATGCTGGTCTGTTACAACAGGTGGGCGACCTGGTTGGGTCTCTGAAAAGTAGCATGGAACAAATGATCTCTCGTTTGTCGGATAGGATTACTTCCCAAGACAGCATTATAGCCGGACTGAGCCAAGCTCCTCTAGCCTCTCCTCCACCTTTCAATTCAGGTGGAGCCCAGCTTCCCCCGTATGACTCTCTACCTCCGTTCTCAATGAACAACCCTTGGAGAGTAGCGTCATACGCCCCCTTCCAAGACGGACTCATTTCTATCCCGGAATGTGGAACTCGAAGGATCGAGGACTTCGAGTTCTACCCGGAAGACCTTCAGCCTCCGTTCATCGGCTACGCAAGGCTCACCGCCTCAGCCATGACTCGGGATGATAAAGTTCCAAAGGAGACAGTCCTCTATTCACGTGACCAGGCTCAGAGAGAATGGCTCAGGTGTCTAGAGGAATTCTTTCATCTCGGTAAAGGAGAGAGAGAGAGAGAGAGAGAGAGAGAGAGAGAGGAGAGAGAGAGAGAGAGAGAGAGAGTGTTTATCTCTCTCTGTTTATAACGCTTCCAGCGAAAGAGAGGGAGGGAGTTACCACTATGTATGACACATTATTATCTTGTGTGGCAAAAGAGAGAGAGAGAGAGAGAGAGAGAGAGAGAGAGAGAGTTAACCTTAATTAAAAGTGACATGGATAGATTAGTACGTATTGTATTTCTTTAAAATACTATCACATATGAATTTTGTAATTACAGTTATTATTATTATTATTATTATTATTTGAAAGTATTAAGAACAAATAGTACAAGTACATAAAAAATCTTGAGTCTCAGTAAATGAGAGAGAGAGAGAGAGAGAGAGAGAGAGAGAGAGAGAGAGAGAGAGAGAGAGAGAGAGAGAGAGAGGGGGGGGGGAAATGTCAGGACCACGTGATTGCAACACTGCAGCTCTCCCCCAGCTCTTCCCCCTCTTGGCTGTCACAGAACTTGATATATAGCTGACAGTTTTAGTACCTGGATCTCGAAAAAGGTTACTGGAAGTTACTTCAAGAAGACTGGGATTTCCTTCATTCTTCCATAATTTTTTAAGTATAAGCTAAAATCTTACTAATTCACTATGGTATTTTCTTTAATGAATTGATATTATTGCTGTATAAATTAATATTAATATTTGAAAATAGTAAATCATTTATTTATCATACTAAAAAACATACATCTTTGTAGTATAGAGAGAGAGAGAGAGAGAGAGAGAGAGAGAGAGAGAGAGAGAGAGAGAGAGAGAGAGAGAGAGAGAGAGAGAGAGAAACTGTGCTAAACTATAAAGGATTCTTATCTTATCATAGTATGTGTTTTTTAAAAGCGTCGTAAACTCGGAGCGTCGGAAGCGTCAGCGTCGTAACCTCGGAACAAGCGTCGTAACCCAGGGCGGATTTTTCAATGAATATTTAAGAAAAAGCGTCGTAACCTCGGAACGTCGTAAGCCGGACCCGTCATAACCCGGGGACCGCCTGTACTTCAACCACTGCACTAACCACTAAATTCAGTTTCTGATCAAACCTAACTTCAAGACTGGCAATGGGATTGGGTTTGGAAGCATGGAAACCAGGCAAAGAAGTATGTGGTAAATTAGTAGGAGGGCTAGGGACAGGAGAAATAGCAGGAACCAGTGATGAAGGGATAGTATTAACATCTACTAGCCTAGTCAAAAGAGCAGACTTTAAATTAGCCCTATTTTTTACTCTAAAGGCCACCTTTCCCTTTTCCTCCTTCTCAAGCTTGTCTAAGGGAGATTTTAACACTCCATTTCTTATCATCCCACTCCTGACATTCAATGCAAGTATTTTCCTTATTACACTCTTGCCCCCTACATTTAACACACTTAGAATGAGTTGTATGACGACTTAGTTAACCTAGTCTTACATTCCCCACGGCAAACAAAAAAAATGCAAGAAGAAATAGAGTTCAACATTACAATCTAGAAAAAGCTGGAATAATGTCAACTAAAGATTGAAGGCCACAACAAAATTCAAATACTTCACCAATTTCCTGAAAATATTCCCATAAAATGATGAAGAAAGTCTGCAGAGAACACCCAATGTTTGTAAGGAGCCAGCAAAAAACAAATTGAGTGCTTTGCTAAGTTCCTCTTCTTCCCTGAAAGTGGGCGGGGTTTGTCACAATTGAAGTGCTACAGAGAATTTTAAATTTTTAAGCTGCCATGGTTGAAAACCTACAGCTATGTAATTACATATATGAAATTGAACAGATACCTATAATTTGCACTATTGTCCATGTAAATAGTTATAAATGATTCTCCATGTCAATGTAGCCAGTCATAAATATTTCTCCATATCAGTGGGATTCTGAATGTACACAAGAGAATAAAACAACTGCAGTGCATTACAGTGTATATAAATGCAATCTAGAAGGAGTATTTCAAATCCATAATTTTGATATACATGGTACACATGATCATGGCATGGTTGAAAGCATAACATGGCAACTCATAATTTAACTACAATACTTGAGAAAACAACAAAGCTGCCTTGTCTTCCAAATCTACAAAAATCTTAAATTCGAGTATGAAAGTTATAATCATTACATATAACTGTATATCTTTTTTATTTTTCCTGTAGATATTATCTTTTTAAATTTCAACTGTATATCTTTTCTTTATTTTTCCTGTAGATCTTAGCTTTTTAAATTTCTGAAGTCTACGGTATATTATTATGGCATCATCTGTATTGTACGCACGTGGTATTCGTTCGTTCTAACGATTTTGTTTATTAACGTATTTTCGATAGTGATTTCGTTGTAGTATACTTTATCGTGTTGTGTGAGAACTTTACTCCATATGTATACTACGTACTACATAACATAATTACGTACAGTATATACATAGTCATGGGTTCCAAGAAACTTGAAATTCACGAAAAGAAGAGGATGCTCTCTTTGGAGACGAAGATGGAGATTATCAAGAAGTATGAAGCTGGTATGCGATTGAGTGTGATCACCAAGGAATACGGCCGAAATCCGTCGACAATAGGCACCATCCTTAAGGGGGCCGGCTGGCTAATGCCATTTTTTAAGGACAGGACTTTGATATTCATACCACTTAAGAAGGTGACTTGGGACATCTCCAAACCGCATATGATTTTCGCCTCTGACCTTCGGTTTTGTGACGCCAGGGCGATTTATCCCGAAAATAACCATTTTTCAAATTCTATCTCCTCCCTTGATATTTAATACTATTAAGACCTGGGATTACTACCATATATAGACCTGATGTAGACCTCCAATCGAATGGAGAGTTTTTTTTCTAAAAGTCATTTTTTTGCTAGATATGAATTTTTCAATATGGTAAAAAAATAAACCCTATAAATCAGGAGAAAACATTTATAAAAAAAAGGCGAAACAAAAATTGGAAAAAAGTGCTCTATTTGATTGTTTTATAACGTCTTTCTGAGTTATATACCAAATTCCAATGTTATAGCTTTAAAACTAAGTGAGAAGATAGATTTTGAAGGTCAATAAGTATAGTTTTGAGATACGGGCGTTCAAAGTTTTCCTTCATATTTCTATATAGACAATGTTAATAAATAATGATTATTATGAATGTATATTTCTTTTTTTTGTATTAATAAACCAAAACTATTTTATTTATCATAATTTAATAAAAAATGATGATCCCTTTGCTCATATATTGCAGCCTGGGGCACTGCTTGAGGCAAGATGGGGCACTCCTTCCAACACAATTCTCTCTCACCCCTTCACTAACTCTGCTTATTACTGCGAATTTTCTTCTTCTGTATGTTAGCGAGATGTTTTCCTTGTATTTTCCTCTTTGGCATGAAGAAATTCTTGCCCGAAACAAAGATAAACAAACGTAAATGCAAGAGAATGTTAGAGGTGAAACTCGAAGGTGTACTCTTTTATTACAAAGACAATTTAATAAATCATGATTATTATGAATTTCATATTCCATTTTGGGTATTAAAAAACTAAAACTTTGTTATTTATCATAAATGAAGATCTCTTTGCTCAAAGATCGTAGACTTGGGCACAGTGTGACGTGTACTGTCAGGCAAGAAGGGGGCGTTACTAAGCAACCCTACCCTCTCTCTTCCCTAACTACGAGTATATTATGATATTCTGTAATAATACTAGAGCGATTTTTCTTCGTCTGTATGTTAGCGAGATGTTTTCCTTGTCCTTTCCTCATTGGCATGATGAAATTCTTGCCGAAACATACATAAACATACGTCAAAGGCAAGCGAATGTCAAGAGGTGAAATGGAACGTGTAAACTACTTGATGTCTGTGATCGCACTAATTCATGACTGGACTTGGTAGCTGAGCCTGAAGTCTCCTTCCTCGACTCGTGGATGTCTACAATGCCATTTCTCTCCCAATTTCTTTAACAATAATTATAAAAATTTACAATAATAGAAGAAATATTGCATTTTCTTGTACGGATCAGTGTTTTAGGCTTATTGAGTTATGTTAACTAATTTCCCTGTAACTACGAAAGTAAGAGGAATTTTGACGAAATATTTCGTATACGTATTCTCAATTGCCATATGAAGCTCCATGATTTTTTTCATGACTTTGCATTTTTCGCCCTATACCACCATATATAGGGGTTCCGGCCGGCCCCCTTAAGCAGAAGGATGCCATCAAACCAGCTACACCTTCCAAGGGCGTCACTATTTTGTCCAGCAAGAGGACCCACGCGCACGATGAAATGGAAAGGCTTCTTCTTGTCTGGATAAAAGACAAAGAAATCGCTGGCGATACGAGAATGGAGACAGCAATCTGCCACAAGGCCAGCGCTATTTTCGGCGATTTGATTGCCCAGGCTGAAGACGACAGAGGAGAACGGACATCAACAACAACCCTCTGGCATCCATTTGGTGGTGCAGCATGGGGAGGCGCCCAGCTCGGACACGAAAGCGACCGAAGCCTTTAAAAAGACGTTCGACGAGATGATGATCAAGGAAGGCTACAGTTTCTAAGCAGTCCTCCACTGTGATGAGACTGGCCTTTTTTGGAAAAAAATGCCTCGTCGGACGTACATCACGCAGGAAGAGAAGAAGCTACCCGGGCATAAGCCTATGAAAGACAGGCTTACGCTCTCACTTTGTTCCAATGCCAGTGGGGATTGCAAGGTAAAGCCCCTACTTGTGTATCATTCAGGGACTCCTCGAGCCTTCAAGGCCCACAAAGTACTTAAGGAGAAGCTTCCAGAGATGTGGAGGGCTAATGCGAAAGCCTGGGTAACGAGGCTTTTGTTCACCGAGTGGGTAAATCTGTGTTTCGGCCTGACAGTGAAGAAATTCTTGGAAGAAAGAAAGCGCCTCCCTCTGAAATGTGCTGCTGGTGTTGGACAATGGCCCTGCTCACCCTCCTGGCCTCGAGGAAGATATCCTAGCGGAGTATTCCTTCATCAAGGTTCTTTATCTTCCGCCTAACACCACCCCTCTCCTCCAGCCCATGGACCAGCAAGTGATATCGAACTTCAAGAAGCTGTATACGAAACATCTTTTCAAAGGAGAATGTTTGCGACATCAACCGATACCCACAAACCTCAACCTTGCGTGAATTTTGGAAGGAGCATTTCGATGTTGTGATATGCATCCGACTCATCGACCAAGCTTGGCAGGAGGTTTCGAGGCGAACCTTGAATTCCTCGTGGAGGAAACTCTGGCCTGATGCCGTATCCGCCCGAGACTTCGAGGGATTCGACGTGGGCGAAGCTGGTGCTGCAGATTCAGAAACAGTTGACGATCCTGAAACTGTTTTGCAACCAGGTCTTGACGAGATCGTTGCACTCGGCAAGTCCATGCGGCGGGTCATTGACGAGGACGACATCAACGACCTCCTCGAGGAGCACCAAGAGGAGCTTACGATGGATGACCTGAAGGAGTTGGAGGCCATGCAACATAACGTCATTCAAGAGGAGTTCTCTAGCAGCAGCGAGGAGGAGGATGACCCTATGACAATGGCAGAAATTAAGGATGCTCTAGCTGATTTTCATAAGGTACAATCATTCGTAGAAAAGAGACACCCTGAAAAGGCTTACACACGTCGTATGCTTGCACAGTTCGATGACGTTTACCTGAGTCGTTTCAGGAACATTGTCAAAAGTAGGCAGAAGCAACTTTCCTTGGATAGTTATTTTCTTAAAGAGGCCTTTAGTAGGAGTAGTAAGCAAAAAGGAAGAACCAGGTAATACTAAAAAACAGAAAGTTGAAAGTGGTGAAGAAGTTGAAATTTTGTAAAAAGAAAAATAAATAAATAAATAAATAAATTTAAAAAAAAGGTAAAATATAAAAAAGTAAAAAAAATGTAAAAATAAAAAAAAGACAAAATTTTTTTTATTTTAGTTTTTTGTAAAGTTAAGTGTTACAGTTTTGTTAATGTGTTACGTAAAGTTTAGTTTATGTATGTTTTCCTAACATTTTTTTAAACATTTTTATGAGTTTCGTAAAGTTAAGTGTACGTACGTATCTGCCGTTTGTCCTCCTCCTCTGTCGCCACTTTTGGAGATAGCCTCACTCAAAAGGTAAGCTTCCACATTTTACTACATACGTACGTATGTACGTACAGTATTTCTTGTATACCATGTACACTAATACACTTTATTTACAGGTATATTAGCAGTACGTATTAAGTTAGGTATTGAATGGTCCAAATTGTTGTAGTATTTCATTGTTTATATTTTGTATCTCGAGGTACCACTGTATATGCTTTTAGACAATTTTATTTACTGCTCTCTGTAACTATATTTTTTTATAATATAAAGTTAAGTTTGGTCTCGTGAAGATAAAAAGTTTTATTTTTTGTGCGGATTCACAGTCCCTTACCAGAACCCTTTAAAATATTTTCTGTATCATGATTGAAACTTACCTTGTCCATTTCCTAAAACCACTTAAATTATAAGAATTCCATTTACCCGTACACAATATGAAACTTTAGACCTAGCTTGGCCAGTTTCTGAAACTCCCAATTTGTGAGAAGTATCTTTCATATGAGAAAACTGAAATTTAACAGGAAAATTTTAAGTAATTTCAAGACCTCTGAATATGAAATTACTTTTAAAACACAGTTGTTCCGACACGGCATACAAACCTTCGGTCCTTTTACAATAGGAAGGTACTAGCGGCAGCTGGATAGGTCGTAAGCTTTCGAACAAGGGGTTCGGTAGTTAACTGCTTGTCCGACAGGCGCGCGCGCGCGACTGGGAGGTAAACAAATCACTTTTGCTTTCGGCCTGCTGGCGTGTGGGACGTGTATCATCGCTCTCTGCCCGCTTCATCGCGTTTGCTTTCGCATGATTGTGTTTTTCTTTTTCGATGTATCTAGTGAAAACTGAATTGTAAGTACAATCATTTCATTGATTTCAATTGTGAATAAAGGATCTTGCTGCACAACGCTCTCCGATTACCCGAGTGCCGGGACTGAAGGGCGTAATTGCGGGAATTCATTTTCCCAGAATGATCCTCGTATTGTGTATGCTCGGTGCCGAGGGCGGGAGCGCTCGCTCCGAGGCGTATATTGGTTGAAATGTGTAGATGAATGTAATAAAGTAAGTACTTCTTTTTTTCAATTTATATTTTTTTTGACCTGTGTGGCCCGTTGCGAACGAATACTATCGGCACCGGAAACTTATTCAGTATGAAAGTGGAATCGCAAGTACAGTATTCTTTTCATTTTCATAGATTATTTTTATTGTAGCAATACTCATTTTGGATCAGTTTCCGAGCTTGCCCGGAGATTGATCCTTTCCCCTTTTTATTTTGAATGAAGTGAAATCGCAAGTACAGTTCTTTTTCATTTTCATTTTGTTATTGAGATTGCATTGTTGACTGGGATCAATGTTCCGTTATTCACGGGAATTGATCCTTCTCTTTTTGATTGTATGAAGTGAAATCGCAAGCGCAGTAGTCTTTTCATTTTCATATATCTGTTGATTGCATCAATTCGTTATGGATCAAGGTTTCCAGAAACCTTGATTCATAAGGTAAGGAATGAAACCTTTCACCCTTACGCTCGGTACCGAGGGCGCAAATGCGCTCGATCCGAGCCCTTTTTCATTGTGAAGTGAATCGTTTTGCAAGATGCATTTTCATTTTGTTCCTTATTATGATTGCATCAATATTATTGGTTCAAGTTCCGCTCAGTCAGGGAATTGATCCGTATGCCTTGTATTCGTGCCGATGGCACGATTGCTAGAGCTCTTATTTTGTTGTTGGGTACATGGGTACTGTGCGGGGGAGGGGAACGAGAACCCCCCCCGCTCAGTTCCCACTGATGACTCTTCCCCTTGGGGGGGGGGGGGGGAGGTTATCGGCGTTCTTCTCCTCGCCCGATCCGTCGAGCGCGGGGGAGGGCGCTCGGTGCCCGATGTACAATTGTATTAGGGGTCTTCCACTCGTTCGGGAGGGATCAAACCCCCGCACGAGGGGATTTCCCCACAATTAATCGCTACTACTTTTATTTCCCCAGGTGATACTGCCACGAGGGTGGACCTTGGTGAGGTATGGGCGTCCTTCCAATTGCAGAGCGTGCTGGTGTCCAGGGGCGGCGGTTCTATGTCTGGGCATATTGCGGTCACCCATGGAGTGGTGACCACGCAACCAGGTGACGACGTCCCTCCTCACCTGGTGTACTCGCCTCGCGTGGGTAACAGTCTTGCCTACAGCCGCTGTGAAGTGCCGTTCACCGTACCGAGAAGGGGGCGCGTGCCGCGCCGCTCGTGGTTGCCGCGCTGCAGCGACCACACACTTCCGCTGCCCTAGAACTCGCCCCTGGACCTGCCGCCGGTAACAGGATGTTGCTGCCTGCTGCTCCACTTCCTGTGTTTCCGGTGCTGCCTGCCGTACCTGCCGATTCTGGGCTGACTGTCCATGCAGTTGCTGCGCTGGCTGTCCCTGCCGTTGCTGCGCTGGCTGTTCCTGCCGTTGCTGCGCTGGCGATCCCTGCGTTGCTGCGTGGCTGTTCCTGCCGTTGCTGCGCTGGCGGTCCCTACGAGGATGTGCTGCCGTGCCTGCTGTTCCTGAGATGCCCATAACCTGCTGATGTCGCCTCCCTGTCGTGGTGGTACTACCCCAGACTGTGGTCTGTCTGTACAGGTGCGTCCGGGGCCCTGTGGCTTCGGCTACAGCAGCCCCGGCTCCGCCCTGGATAGCAGATCTTACGTCTGTCCTGAGGAAGCTGACGAAGAAGAGGAGGAAGGTGTCGTGGTCGTCGTCAATTCATCTTCTTCATGGTCGTCAGCCGCCGCCTTCCTTCTTCCCCTTCGACTTCTAAGGCCTTTACAGCCCGAGGAAGAAGAAGGTTGCCTCCTCCCTCCTAAGAAGCTTCCTCGGGAGCTTCTCGGGGAACCCGTCTCACCTCGGTGGGACGGGAGGGTTTGCTTCCGCTGGTCCTCCTGCTCCTTCGGGAGCGGGGCCCGTCTCTTCTTCCGCAAGGAAGAAGACTACGGGACCAGATGGGTACCGGCTAACACCGGTATCTTCCTCGCCTGGCGTCAGTGGTTCTGCCACTGCATCAGGGTCCGTCTCGGCCTCTCGCTCGCGGATGGGAGGGTACCGAGTGTACGGTCGCCTAACAGCGACCGTGCAGCCAGGAACCAGACCTCTGAGTCCGCTCAGCGTCAGGTTCACGGCACGGGGCGGAAGACTGGTGACAGCCGCTCAGGCGACTCTCACCAGACCAGCTCTCACTCTCGCGGTGAACAGCTGGCTACCCGGGGACGTGACGGTCCACGACCGACACGGGCTGAGGCTGGGAAGAGGTCCTCCCGTTCGCCGGTGCCAGCCACGGCTGGAACCAGCGACGTGACGTGCCGTGAGGACAAGCACCGGTCTCACTGCGACAGTGGAGCCTGCAGGTCGCCTGACCGTCGCTCTCACAGAGAGCGATCGGGTACTGGCAACCAGCACCAGCTCTTCTGACACTCGAGATCATGCCGCTGTGCTCAGTCCAGCCGTTCTCCACAGCGAGACGGTTCGACCAGGCCTGCAGCTCGATCGTCACCGCGGGTTTGACGATCGCCTTCAGCCCTCCAAGCCTGCTGGTCCTGCCACGAGCGACGAGGGAGCGTCAGGTCTGCCTCTCCCGTACCTTCAACCTCCTCGGGTTACACCGGGGAGGAGCGAGGTATTGAGGAGTGATCGTGAAGGGGAGGGGCGCCCCTCATGATCCCACCACGACGCCCTACGTGCCAGGCAACGGTTCTTGGACCGGCCAGGACGTATGCCGCAAGTGGATGGGGAAGACCGAGAGGGCTGTCGCTGTTCCCCCTTCTTAGGAGGAAGGTTCTCGGAATATGCTCTTGTTCGAAGGGCTTAACGGTACCCACTCTGCAAGATGCCGTGACTTCCGAGATCCAGAGGAACTTTTGCCGAGGTTACGGCGCGATTCGTCAGCACAATGACCTCGGGGAAGGATCGCCGCTCCCACCAGCAGAGCCACGTCTCGGCTCGAGTCGGTTTGGGGCCCGAGAGGGAACCCAAATCGACGGTGGGGCGGCCGCGATCGGAGCTTGCCGACTGTGTTGAGCCAGGTAGTCTCTCGTCTCCGGACAAGAAGGCCCCCTCGGTTTCTGGACGGTCGAACAAGCTCCTTCGCCTCCTCTACTGCGACAGAGGCGTTTCTACGTGTCTTCGGACATCGCAGTTATTATATCCCTTCAGTCCTCCTGAGGTTTCGACCTCGACGAGGACTGGAATGAGTCGGAGCGGTATCGGCTCTCTCCTGTCAGGTCTCGATCAGCCCCAACGGACGACGTTCACAGTGGAAGGACGGCATTCCCCCCTCACTGCTGCCGGAAGGGGGGGGGTGCCTGGCCACAGCCATGGGGACCCGGTACCATCAGCGGGCGTACGCTCCAGGAGCATCGAAGGACGTAGCATTGAGACAGGAGATCAAGACCATGCTGAGCAAGAGAAACTCTAGAAAATCGGTACGGATCAACCACCGGGCTTTACAGCCGACTCTTCCTGGTGGAAAAGGTCTACGACAGGCTGGCGCCCAGTGATAGATCTCTCCTCACGAACCGGTTGGTTTCGCCAGAACCCGGTTCACGATGGAGACGGCACGCTCAGTGCTCGACTCTATCAGGGAGAACGATTTCATGCTTTCAGTGGACTTGAAGGATGCGTATCTACAATACCCATTCATCGTCCTTCGGAAGTACCTCCGCTTCATCCTCGACGGGACGGTGTACCAGCTCAGGCCACGTTGCTTCGGTCTCTCAACCGCACACTGTTCACGCAAGTGTTCACTCTGGTGTCTGCTTGTGGCCATTCGCACGGGATAGTCTGATGGGTATCTCGACGATTGGTTAGTCCTGGCGAGCTAACGCTCGCAGTTGCTACAGGACAGGGATCGACTGCTCGAGTTCTGTCGCGATCTGGGGATCGCTCTGAACTTCGAAAAGTCCGATCTCGAGCACAAGCAGAGGATGAAGTACCTGGGTATGCTGATCGACACGGTAGCAGATTCAGGGAGGCGGCCAACCAGTTCCTGTCTCGGCAGGAACAGGTAGCTCAGCAATGGCAAGTCGTGATCGGACACACCTGTTCGTCATCGGGAAGCCAGTCCCTAACGGGCGTCTTCACCTGCGGTCTCTTCAGGGAGACCAAGGAGAGTTGGTCACAGGCGACGGACCCCCCTCCCCCAAGCCTCCCTTGGTCACTGACACAGGAGGTGAGGCAGGACCTAGCCAGGTGACTGGACGACAGGAACCCCTCAAGAGGAGTGCTCCGCGCACTCTCCCCCCGGACATGCAGCTGCTCTCAGACGCATCGACCGAGGGATGGGGCGCACACCTGGAAGAGTTGCGGACTTCAGGAGTGTGGTACGAGAACGACAAGCACCTTCACATCAATGTACTGGAAACTAAAGGCAGCGTTCCTTGCTCTCCAAGAGTTCCAGGACCGCTTGATGAGACACCAGTGGTGTTGATGTACGACAACACCACGGTGGTGGCTTACGTCAACAAACAGGGGGGGCCTAGTGTCTCTCCCGTTGTATCAGTTGACTCGGCAGGTGCACGAGTGGGCCGAGGCACACTCAATAGAGCTGTCGGCACGCTACATTCCAGGGAAGGAATGTAGTAGCAGACACGCTCAGCCGTCGGGATCAGGTGATAAGGACCGAACGGTCTCTACACCAGGACGTGGCGGAAAAGGGGCTCTTCGACCTGTAGGGGGGCGACCATTCGAGGATCTGTTCGCCATCCGGACAACAGGAAGCTCCAGGTGTTCTTCTCGGCCGTGCCGGATCCATGGGCAGCTGCAGAGGACGCTCTTCAACACCCGTGGAGACAACCTCTTCGCCTATGCCTTTCCCCCGTTCAGCCTGATTCGCAAGGTGATCAGTCGAGCACTGGTCATCCCGAATCTCAGGTATCCGGACCTGCAGGCTCTTCTCGTAAGAGAACCGAGAGAGATTCCCCATTGGCACAACCTTCTCGCCCAGCCACACGTCGAGAGGTACCACCGAGCAGTCCAGTTTCTACGTCTTCACGGCTGGCTGTTATCCACCTTCTCTTGCGAACGAGAAGCTTTTTCGTTGCGCAAAAACAGAGATGGCTGGAAACGTCCGTCAGTCCTCTGCAGCTGTGTACCAGGGGAAGTCGGCCGTCTTCGGTGGTTGGTGTCGTAGACGGGGCCCATCTCCTCTCAGAGCCAATCTTCAGCAGGTAGCGGATTTCCTCGTTTTTCTTCGCCGAGGAAGCTCCTCTAAGTTCCCACAGTCAAGGATACAGAGCCGCCTTGTCGCTCCTCCTGAAACTGACGGGATTGGACATCTCGAACTCGTTCGAGATCTCCTTGCTTAGTAGCAGCTTCCAAAGGTCTTGCCAAACCAGGGAACTCGAATGAACCTCGTCTTGCTGGACCTGGCATCGGCGAAGAGAGTACGGGAACGTCATGCAGATAATGATGTGGATGAGATGCTGCTTTGTCCTGGGAGGACGCTACGGCGCTATCTGAAGAGAACTCGACACCTCGGGCCTGAGGGTCGACGCCTCTTCGTTAGCAACGGGGTCAACAAGAAAGAAGTATCAAGAACACTCTTTCGTCCTGGCTGCGTGAGGTCTTCAGGAGGGCGTATGAGGCTGATGGTAGTGACGACATCCGTTACGTCCCGTCCGGATCAACTCACGAAGTTAGAAGTATTGGCCCTCGTCGGCGTTTCGTAAGAACTTCTCCGTGGCGCAGGTATGGTAAGGCAGTGGTCTGGTACAACCAGACCACCGGCAACTTCCTATACCTATTGGATATTGCCCATAGGTCCTTGGATCGGTTTCCTTAGGACCCGTGGTGGTTCTGCTCAACACGTCGTCTAGCGAACCCAGACCACCCTAGCAGGCTGAACAGCATCGAGTCCTGGTGTGACTGTATGAATAGATAGTGATGAGGAAGTGACTGGTTCTTCTCTTTCTATCTTTTCTTCCTCTCTACCTGTGGGTAGAGGGATACGGTCATCACCCTGCGGAGAAGGACGAGATGCCGGTGAGCTATACGACAGAGCCCCATCCTATCCCTTGCACGAGGGATGGGAGCAGAATATCCACCACTTCCTTCTACAAGGGGGGGAAGTGGATGCCTACAAGAGTCAAAACCATGACTTTAACTTTGCTCCTGTACAGGAACAAGTTCTTACATTGCTGGTACGAAGAGATGCGCATGACCCCTCTCTTAGTACTCGAGGTCCAGAGGTCTGACCATTGATCCTGCTGGTGCACACCCCGATCAATCGGACAGAGGCTTGGATCCCTCCCCTCTTTACGACCAGGGAGGCTTCCAAGGTTGGGCGAACACCAGTCTGTTCACAAAAGACTCAGATTCCACCCACCAAGAAGTGAGTCTTCCTATTGTAAAAGGACCGAAGGTTTGTATGCCGTGTCGGAAACAAATGACAATTTGTCCAAAATTGCATTTTTCCTAACTATACAAACCTGAGGTCCTTTTACAAATAGCCCCACCTCATGCCACCCCTCACTCTGCAGTTTTTTGCTTGGGCCAAAAGCAAAAAGTGATTTGTTTACCTCCCAGTCGCGCGCGCGCGCCTGTCGACAAGCAGTTAACTACGAACCCCTTGTTCGAAAGCTTACGACCTATCCAGCTGCCGCTAGTACCTTCCTATTGTAAAAGGACCTCAGGTTTGTATAGTTAGGAAAAATGCAATTTTGGACAAATTGTCATATTTTATGGTATTATGGTGATAAAAAAAGTTTATTAAAAAACTAAGAGGTTCAATTTCTATATAAAATACAAACTTTTATTGTACACTTACTTTAACAGAAAACATTGTAAGTGATGATATCAACCAGAAGGGGAAAAAAAGTGCAGAGAAGAACAATACAATCTGCAGTGGAAGGCTGGATACAACCTCATTTCCTGCGGAATCAGAAAAAAAATTAATTACATACTGAAAATTTTTAATTATGCCTGTATATGAATGTACTACAGGTACTCCTCGTTTAACGAAAGGGTTCTGTTCCAGCGACCATGTTGTTTAAACAAATTTGTTGCTAAAAATGTTATTCTCTTTATTTTGACTAATAGCATTAATTTTCAGACGTACATTATACACAGAACTAGTTTCCAACATAGCCTACTACTTGGCAAAGTTCTGACAATGCTTTTTATCATTTTATTACTCATATATTTTAACTTCATCATTTTATAACTTCACAATGTATATTTTTCTTTAAAACACTGTACTTTATTTAACACATTTAGCTTACATTCCCAAGTTGGCCTACTAGTAAGTCAATACAATACGTACTAAGTCAATACAGTACTAAACTTTTCTCAGAATCTGCACATTATTTGGCAGTGACTTTCATATTCTAAATTTGGTATCTCATAATTATTGCTATTAGTTTCTTTGTAATTTATTTTGATTGTAAAGGATGGTGAGATAAAAAAAAAATAATGAATGAATTTCAGTGATCACAGGGCATTTGAATAGTGCCGTCAAAATGTAAACAACGCACAACTGCATCTACATCTATTGAGGAAAGTGACCACTAAACTACAGTAGTACCTCGAGATACGAAAGGCTCAACTTACGAAAAATCCAAGTTACGAAAGCCAATGCGAAAAATTTTACTGCTCTACATACGAAAAGTTTTCAAGATACGAAAGGTTGTTGCTGTAAATTCCCGAGATTCGCCCGGACCACCGAGAACAATTTTAAAACTCCCGCGCCGCCAACTGAGTAAACTTGCTACCATCCTCCCGCTCTCCCATTGGTTCCTGATGCTAGTCACCCCATAAGGTCCTGCTCTCCTATTGGTCAGCCTCTACCCCTTGTGCTTTAAGTATTCTATTGGTAAAAGGTTGCTGTAAATTGAAAAACTTATTCATGCAATACATTTAATAAAAAAAAACATTAGGTAAAGATTTGTGGCGGAGAATCCGCGCGCGGAGGGAAGGAAAGATTTTTTTTTAAATTCACCATAAATCTAAATATTTTGCTAGAGACTTCGAATTTGTTTCAAGATGAAGATAAATGACTGAATATTACTAGACTGTAAGAGTTTTAGCTTACAATTGCGTTTTTGACCATTTCAGTAGAGTCAAAGTTGACCGAACATTGTTTTTTTCTATTTATCGTGATTTATATGCAAATATTTCAAAAATGAGAAAAGCTACAACCTTCAATTATTTTTAGTTGTATTCTACATGAAATTGCACACATTTTCATATATAAAACATCATGTAACGGCTAATTTAAAATGGTGCAAACATTACCACAATCGCACGTATGATTTTTTCGGAAGAGTTACAGCGCGGACGTAAAGAAAATGTTATTTTTTTCATAAATTCACCATAAATCGAAATATTGTGCTAGAGACTTCCAATTTGTTGCAAAATGAAGGTAAATGCTTGAATATTACTAGAATATAAGCGTTTTAGCTTACAATTGCATTTTTCGACCATTTCGGTAGAGTCAAAGTTGACTGAAGGTTGAAATTTTGGCAATTATCGTTATTTATATGAAAATATCTCAAAACTGATAAATAACGATGATATTTTGTATTGAAAATGAATGTTGCGTACATTTTAAAAAGGCGAGGTAGTGAATTGTTAATCTCAGCTCTTTCCGGTTGACAGGTCGCTTAGAGACAAGCCCTGGATTCCTCAAAGAATGCTGAAATGCAAAACAGCCAGGAAAGATGATCAATGCAATTTGAGGTCAGTGACGCCTCGGAAATCACACGCTTTGGACATGCGGCACCCCTGGTTGCTGGGTGCCACACAGGGCGTGTCTGCATGTGTGTTCCTAGCAAACGATATATGGCTTTGGTGATGAGAAATAAGAATAAGAGAGGACACTCTTTGATTACTTGTGACAGGGTGCGGAACACCCCTGGAAGAGGTGTTGAGAGGTATTGAGAAGTGTTGCAGACCCATCGAATAAGGTAACGTAAGACAGAACTTTGAAAAAGTTAACCTTTGCAGTGATAATAAATACATAAGTGGGAGAAAGAGAAGTGTGGTGCGGTACACATTCTTTTTGATTAACTCTCATGGGTAAAGTGGTGTAATAATTGTGGTCTCTTTATTTCAGATGGGTTCAATGTCAACATATAGAAAAATGGATTCTCTAAGACTTGATTGACTTGTTAAAATGTTGTGGTTGGTTGGACATAATAAAAATAAGAGGGGGTACTTACTTAAACATGTTTGGGAGAGGACAACGATAGTTTAATGTTTTTGGGGGGTCAGAGTTAATTCATTTTAGTCCATTTTCATTAATTGATTTTGTTCCATTTTAATGTTAGCTAATTTGGGAAATAAAAAGTATATTTTTGTATCTACAGGAATTCATTTCGGCCTAGCCTGCATTTCAGCTAACGCCCAGAGAGTTTCTGTCACACGAGGGTGGGTAGTTGCCTGTCAGTAGTTTGTTTAATTCTTTGTTTAAACGAGTGCCATTTGGTCCAAAAACTTGTTTAATAGGTGGTGGCAGCGGTAAACAGGTTTCATTAGGCCATGGTAGCGCCTCCGAAGAGACTATATATAGAGTAGGCATATTTTTGGGGGAATGTTTGTAACTAAGTATCGGGAAACTTGCATTATTGCTTACTTAACGGCTGTGTGCAGGCAGTCTTTCTAGCAGCGGTTTAGCGTGAAGACATGTTTCTATGTTCAAAGGGGGGTATTACAGTGTATTTATAGCGTATTGGAGGGTATTTGTGGCATAACAGGAATGAATTACGCACGTTTGCAATGTGTAGACAGGTACCGATGTTTGTTTCTATGAAGACGTGAATGTTAATTTTATATTTCCTTCCTTTCCTTTCTTTTTTTTTCCTCTTTTTGTTGGTGTTAATTTACTCTAAAGTGTGTTTTGTTTTGATGTCCCTCGAGATTCGGTGGACATTAGTGGTTTTGTGGTAAAAAAAAATACGGGGGAAAAGTGGTATTGTGGGTTACGCTCTTATGAGAGAGAGAGAGAGAGAGAGAGAGAGAGAGAGAGAGAGAGAGAGAGAGAGAGACTAAGGCAGTGGCAGGCGTGTGAACGGATGCTGAGTTAAGCGGTTTACTTTTTTTTCTTCTTCCTGTTTTTTTTTTTTGTTTCACAGCTGATTACCTGAGCAGGGACGAGTTTATATGGCAGTTTGTTGGGCGCGGTGCATGTTTATTTTATCTTTTATTGGTGTATGATTATTATTAATTTTCTGGGCTGGGGTTTGTGTGTGCATAAATATATTAATGTTACTGAGGTCGGGGAAGAAGTTGAAGTTCGTATAAGGGTTTTCATAAAGAGAACAAAATGGCTGACGCAAGTGGTAACCAGACTCTGATTCACAGGATTACAAGTGTAGATGCATGTGTCAGCCTGTTCTGTGGGGTTGTAGACGGAGTTCTTTCACAACCAGTGCAAATTTTTATTGAGGGGGTGAATAACTATTTGAACACCAAGGGGATTACAGATGATATAGAGGCGTTCATGGAGGCAAAAGCCTAGTTAGATTTCAATAAAGGTGAACTTTCCTACCGGTGTAGGAGCTTTTTGTATGCTAAGTGTCGGTCATGGACCGATTTACAGGCATTTCTGGGCCCAGCCTGTGTCGCTACGTGAAATGTCCCTTTAGCACACATTTCTAAGGTATAAATATTGCTATAATACCAGAGAAAAAAGCTAATATGGAAATGCCAGAGTATTCTGGCTCGCTCACCTTATTTAAGGTGTCGGTATGGTTTCTGGGGCGAGTGAAACCACTACCAGAGGTCCTTTGCCATTTAGATTCATCCTTCTTCAACATCCCTCATCTACAGAGGAGCTGATCTAAGGCCCACTACTCGCTACCGTAACGGCGAGCGCCTCTGACATCATTCCTTTCGATAGCACGATCCACACCGCACGTGTTTTTCTGCGCTCTGTGTTGTGTTCTCTGTGGAATTCTTTCTTATTCGTCATGGAATGTCAAGCTTCTGCTGCATCCAAGTTAAGTACTGCTATTAACCCTCTTGCGCCAAAGCGGTAAATAAAAAATTGTCTCCCGTGTGCCGGAGGTGTTTCAGAGTGAGCGCGGAAGCGGAAAAAATATTTTTTTCAAAAAATCACAGCGCGCTTAGTTGTCAAGATTAAGAGTTCATTTTTGGCTCCTTTTTTTTGTCATTGGCTGAAGTTTAGTATGCAACCATCAGAAATGAAAAAAATTATCATTATCATATATAAATAATGCGATATATGATAGCACAAAAACGAAATTTCATATATAATTTTATTCAAATCGCGCTGTGCGCAAAACGGTTAAAGGTAACAAGTTACTTATTTTTTCGTTGTAATTTACACTAAATTGCGATCATTTTGGTATATAACACATTGTAAAACGATAAAAGTAACACAGAGAAAATATTATCACAAAATAATGCATGAATTTGTAACGCGCGGACGTAAACAAATATTTTTTTCAAAAATTCACCATAAATCTAAATATTGTCCTAGAGACTTCCAATTTCTTTCAAAATGAAGACAAATGATTGAATATTACTATACTGTAAGAGTATTAGCTTACAATTGCAGTTTTAGACCATATCTGACGAGTTAAAGTTGACCGAATGTCGAATTTTTTTATATATATATTTTTTATATGCAATTATTTCAAAAATAAGAAAAGCTACAACCTTCAAATATTTTTCGTTTTATTCTACATGAAATTGCGCAAATTTTCATATATAAAACTCTATGAAATGCCTAATATGAAACGGAGCAAATATTCCGAGAATGGTACATACGCATTTCGGAGATTTGTGGCGGAGAATCCGCGCGCGGAGGGAAGGAAAGATTTTTTTTTAAATTCACCATAAATCTAAATATTTTGCTAGAGACTTCGAATTTGTTTCAAGATGAAGATAAATGACTGAAATATTACTAGACTGTAAGAGTTTTAGGCTTACAATCTTGCGTTTTTTCGAAAGACCAATTTCGGTAGGAGTCAAAGTTGACCGGATAACGTTGTTTTTTTTCTAGTTTAATTTCCGTGATTTATATGCAAATATTTCAAAAATAAGTAAAGCTACAACCTTCAATTATTTTTAGTTGTATTCTACATGAAATTGCGCACATTTTCATATATAAAACTTTATGTAACGGCTAATTTAAAATGGTGCAAACATTACCACAATCGCACGTATGATTTTTTTCGGAAGAGTTACCGCGCGGACGTAAAGAAAATGTTATTTTTTCATAAATTCACCATAAATCGAAATATTGTGCTAGAGACTTCCAATTTGTTGCAAAATGAAGGTAAGTGTTTGAATATTACTAGAATATAAGCGCTTTAGCTTACAATTGCGTTTTTCGACCATTTCGGTAGAGTCAAAGTTGACCGAAGGTTGAAATTTTGGCAATTATCGTTATTTATATGAAAATATCTCAAAAACTGATAAAAAGCTTACAACCATTGGTTGTTTAGTTGTATTGTGCATGAAATTGATTGCGACATTTCCATATATAAAACTTTATATAACGGCTAATTTTAAAATGGTGCAAACATTACCACAATCGCATGTATGATTTTTTTCGGAAGAGTTACCGCGCGGACATAAGGAAAAAGTTTTTTCATAAATTCACCATAAATCGAAATTAGTTGCAAAATTAAGGTAAATGATTGAATATTACTAAAATATAAGAGTTTTTAGCTTACAATTGCATTTTTCGACCATTTCGGTAGAGTCAAAGTTGACCAAAGGTTGAAATATTGGCAATTATCGTTATTTATATGAAAATATCTCAAAACTGATAAAAGCTACAATAATGAGTATTTTATTGTTGTATTTTACATAAAAATGCGCACATTTTCATATATAATACTTCATGTAATGGCTAATTTACAATGGTACAAAAATTATGTCAAAGTGACAAAATAATTTCCGAGATGTGTCACATTTACTTTTTAGTGCGGTAAGAAAGAAATTTGCGCTTTCGCGCCAGCGTAACGATTGTAAACAAAACAACACCTTGATCCGTGAACTCCCAGCATCCCCCAAGGCTCGTGATTCAAAAGTTTTAGGCTGGTAGGCCTATAAGTATTTTTCCGCGAATTTAAAAAAAAACTTTTGTAAGTCGACGTAAAATACGTCCAGTCGGCACACAGGAGACAAAAAATGTTGACGTAAAATACGTCCAGTCGGCGTAAGACGGTTAATGTTTAACACCATTTAGGGACTGCCCTGGGCACGTTTAACCGATTTATTTAGGTTGTTATGGACGGCGTCCCATGCGGCACCGTCCTCACGCCGCCATTCGCGCTCGCTCCCGCGTGTTACTTTGTTTCGTGCCCCATTCGGTCCCCTTTACCGTTTGGGCTCGATTCTTCTTTAGCAGTACATTCTTATGATTTCAGTGATGCATTTATTGATGATTTGTTCTTTATCCACATGGGGGATGTTATCCGAGCTCACACTCAGCTCGTAGCCTGCGTCGTTTCCTTTCAGCTTAGAATTTCATGCATGCATGTTTATTTTAGTTGTCAGGTTACTTCTTCGTTAGGCACCCATACGAAGGACTCTGGTTCTTTTCCCTTGTCCTCGATCCACCCTGGCCGCATGCCCCGCGTTTTTTTGTCACGGCATATAGGCTAGCTGCTCGGAGTCGCCAGGCTCGTCCATCCTTCTCGGTTAGCTCGATCCAGCTTCTTCAGGACATTTCTCTTTCTCTACCAGCTAAAATTTTCTTCCTTTCCCCCCGTGTTAGGATAGGATGTTTATTTTGTATATCACATGTTCCTTGAGACGGCTTTGGCTGGCCTTTCTCATCGCGTGGTTGACCACCCGGCCGAGAGAGTTCCAAGCGACCACATATGAGCCACCCAGCGTCGGTCCTTCCAGTCCCTCTACCCCCAACTTGGGGGGAGGTACGCTCGCTCACGCTGTCTCAGGCAGCCGATCCGAGCATCCTCCCTTCCCTCCCTCTCTCGAGGGGGACAGGGGAGGTAGCTGGAGTGGAGGGCTCTCAGCGAGCGGGTCGGCTCCCTGCCGCTCTCCCCAGTAGAGTAGGGGGGAGCCCTGCTCGGCCGAGCCTCATTTGGCCACCAGGCTCGGTTGGGCTCGGCTCTCCTCGGCTCTTGGGTCACGTTCTCCTACCGCTAGTCACCATCCCCTCCCGCTCCGGTGGATCAGGACCCCGGAGCAGCCAGGTCCGCTTTAGGTTGGTGATCTGCTAAGGAGGCTCCGGCCTCCCTAAAAGAGTACGCTTATTGCATGCATGGTATTACATATATATATAAAACATCCATTATCTTTAGTTTAAGTTTGGCGGAATCCCCGCTATCCCGCTAAGGATATCCACCAACTTATTCTAGTTTTATGTTCTTTGACGGCGGAGTTATCAAACTCCGTGATTTTGTGTTGGTCCCCTCCTGCTCCTCACCCGGTGTTCGGACTGCTCCTCGCTCCGGCGTATGGATTAGGTGGTCATCCTGATTCAGTGACTACATTGTTCTCCGGCATCGCCAGAGACACACTGTTTCAAGCTGTTCTACCGATCCTGTCGGACGACTCACCACAATACATGGTCAAAGAGCAGGTAGAGATTGAACCTTGTTACTTTTAACACCGGAACACTCCAGCGTTATGACATATCACAATCACGGACTTAGTCGGAACGTTATTGGTGATACTCATGTATCATTTCACTTACAGGTCACCCATTGTATGGAGTCAGGCTGTAATGCTGCTCTGCAAGACCCCTGTGGGCACGAGGTCTGCCGGACCCACGCCACCTGCGCGATCCGCTTCAATGAGTTCCTGGTATGGCACCATGTGCCTGATATGCTACGAGCTCGTAGACCAAGTCTCCTCTGAGGTGGGCGGCGTTTCAAAGTCTACACAGTAATGCAATGAGTACCAATGACAGATATAGTCTTTGATATGTCCATTAAGTTAAGTTACAGTTTAATTTAAGTAATCTTCAGTATTAATACTAACCCTCTCTTTCAGGGCGCCCAAGCGATCCGAGAGACTGCTCTTGCCACCCTGAAGGCCTGGGATGGTGGGTTTGGCCGCAATGTTACCAAAGGGCCAACCCTACATCCTCTCCAAGGAGATGGCCACCCTCATCTTCCCCGGCGGGAAGAGTACCTCCTATGTGGACCCCGAAGTGGCGGCTCCCCTGATTGCTTCCATCCAGGAGGAAGTTTCCCAGCCCTCGGAGGAGGCTGCTACGCAGGAGGTCGCCAAGGAAGTAGCTGCCCTGAAACTGGACCTCAAGCCCATGGCTGTGGAAGGCATGGGCACAGGTAAGAATGTGAGTGAGGCAGGTACTGTAGGGGCTCAAGGGCTTTCCTTGAGCCCATCTAGAGCTCCTCCCCCTTCTACTTCAACCTCTTTCCAGGGATTCACCGGGGGGGCTTCAGTCGGTCAGACCGAAGTCCGCCCTGGCGATCCCTAAAGTCAAAGGCAAGCGAGACTTTAAAACACTGCAAAAGTCCCTGTCAAAGAAGTCAGGTACCAGCCTTGCCCGTAAGTCTCCGGCTCACCATCCCGGAGCTGACAAGGCTAAGCTGACTTCTTACTCTAAAGGGTCGAGGTCTAAGTCTTCTAAGGAGAGGGCTCACCCCTTCCCCTCCGACCCTGAGGCATCAACCTCCAAGGGAGCCAGACCCAGGACTCCTAAGGAGAAGGTAGAACCTTCCCCTTTTGACCCAGACACCTTCTCTGCAAATATTTCGGCCAATATTATGCAGCAGATGGGTAGCATGGTCAGGAACTTGGTACAATCCAAGTTCCAAGAGATCTTTGTGCAACTCTCATCTTCTCTAAAGGAGTCAGGGCAGTCTATCCGGGCTATCTCGGACAGGCTGGTTACCCAGGAGAACCTCATTGCAGGTCTCCGTGAAAACGCTTTGACAGGACTTCCACAGTCCGGCCTGGCAGCTCAGAGATTGCTGATGCCGGACTCATCTACCCTTCCTGCCTTTACCCCCGAACAACCCCTGGAGGGTGGCTTCTTATGCTCCTTATGTGGACGGCATGCTGATGATCGAGGGCTGCGGAACTCGAAGGATTGAGGACTTCGAGTTCCATCCGCAAAGATTACAGCCCCCTTTCATAGGCTATGTCCACCTTACAGAAGCAGCTATGAGAAGGGAAGACAAGGTCCTGAAAGAGACGGTAATTCTTTCCTGGGATCAAGCGCAGCAGGCATGGCTGCGTAACCTGGAGGAGTGGCAGTGTACCAACACCAAGGTTACTGCATTTAAGAGCCCCTTCTCGATCTTCACCGTGGACGAGGATACACCCATCCTGTTCACATCGAAGGTGGCAGAATTGACCTTGCAAGCTGCGATGAAGGACGAAACCATGCCCCAGCTCCGGAAGACAGAACCGACTTCCCTCCTGCTCCCCGGAACTGATGATCACTGGGTAGATCTTCCGGCCACCTTTTCGGTGGGTAAGCTGAAGCCGGACTGCGCCATCACTCTATTCAGCGAGAGATTGCCCAGGCTGTCAGACAACCTCATCCAGACTGAGTATGACGCCAGGATGAGGCTGTGCAGGTCCCTCAACTCGCTAGTTATGACGGATGTATAGGCTCTAATCTACGGAGAAGAGCCGTTATTCAAGATCATTGCCAAGTCACTTTTGTACTTGATGCAATGTGACTTGTATGATTTCGTCATAGCTAGGCGAAATTGTAGGAAACATGTACTTGCGGAGGCCACGATCCGCCATGAGCCTAACAAGCTTTTAGCCTCATCCATTTGGGGCTCTGACCTTTTCCCGGCCTCTGTAGTGAACGAAGTTCACTGCGAGGCAGTCAGATTCAATCAGAGTCTAAGGGTTTGCTGGGAACTGGTCACCACACACAAACCGGAGTCCGCTGGATCAAATCCCAAGTCGAAAAAGAAGCCTAGGAAATTCCAGCCTTTCCAGGCTCCTCAACAGCAGACTCTAGCACAAGCGGTTCCGGTATCACAAGTACCGCAACCTTCAACTTCTAAGTCGCTGCCACAACAGCAGTTTGTGCTGCTGACACAATCACCGCAACAGGCACAGGCTTCGACCTCCTACACTGTCTCCCCTGCCTACAACCCAGTGTTTGAACGCCAGTCCTTTCAGACCTTCAACAGGTTTGGCAGGGGTAGCAGAGCTAGAGGCGCCTTCCGTCAACGGGGCGGCGGAAGAGCCTCCAACCGAGGCAAGGGTTCCCAAGGAGGACGTGGTGCACGCCCTTCCTCAAACCAGTGAGGATCCCCAGGTAGGAGGGAGGCTGTTCCTCTTTCGTCACCGTTGGAGGTTCAGCAAATGGGCCCAAAGCATTGTGTCCAAAGGTCTAGGATGGAGTTGGCTGAAAGGTCCCCCTCCATCCAACACCTTTTATCAGCAACCAACAGCGGAATTGGTAGAGTACTCTCAGGAACTCCTTCAAAAAGGAGTAGTGTCAAGAGTCAAGCATTTAAAATTTTAAGGTCGCTTGTCCAGCGTGCCAAAGAAAGGCTCAAACAAGCGAAGAATAATTTTAGACTTGTCCCGTCTGAACTTATTCACTCGTTGCAACAAGTTCCGGATGCTGACCGTTTCACAGGTGCGGGCCTTACAGATGCCTACTATCATGTTCCAGTAGCAAGACACTTCCGCCCGTTTTTAGGCTTCAGACAAGGAAAGCAGGCCTTCTCTTTCAAAGTAATGCCGTTCGGGCTCAATGTAGCCCCCAGGATATTTACAAAACTGGCGGAGACAGTTGTTCAAGAACTAAGGTCTCAAGGAATAATGCTAGTAGCTTATCTGGATGATTGGCTCGTGTGGGCCACAAGCATCGAAGCATGCCGCAAAGCAACGGTCAAACTAATCCAGTTTCTGGAACACCTAGGCTTCCAGATAAACAAAACCAAGTCCCGGCTAACACCGGAGTCCCGCTTCCAGTGGTTAGGTATTCAATGGGACTTAAACTCCCACACTCTATCAATTCCACCGTTGAAGAGGAGAGAAATAGCCAAAGCAACCAGACAATTTCTCAAGTGCAAGCAGACGTCCCGGAGGAACCAAGAAAGAATCTTAGGTTCTCTCCAATTTGCTTTCAGTAACGGACGTTTTCTGAAAGCCAAACTAAAGGACATAAACCGGGTTTGGCGTTCAAGAGCAAACAACAGATCCCGGGACAAACTAGCCCCTATCCCAGCAATCTTACGAAAGAGACTCTGCCCGTGGACGGAGATCAAGAATTTGTCAAAGACAATTCCGCTCAAATTCCCTCCGCCGGCCTTAGTGATCCACACAGATGCATCACTAAGTGGCTGGGGAGGCTACTCAAAGTACAAAAAGGTACAGGGAACCTGGTCCCTACCATTCCACCAGCTTCATATCAATGTACTCGAAGCTATGGCAGTGTTCCTCACCCTGGAAAAGCTTCATCCAGCCAAGAAATCTCATATCAGACTGGTGCTGGACAGTGCAGTAGTAGTACACTGCATCAACAGGGGAGGCTCCAAGTCGAGCCACGTGAACCATGTCATGATAGCCATATTTTCACTAGCAGACAAGAACAAATGGCACCTGTCCGCCACTCATCTAGCGGGCATAAAGAACGTAGTAGCGGACGCGCTATCACGCTCAGTTCCGCTGGAGTCAGAGTGGTCCCTGGACAAGCTGTCATTCAGTTGAGTCTGTCAACTAGTACCAGGGCTTCAGGTAGATCTCTTTGCCACCGAGTCGAACTACAAACTCACTTGTTATGTGGCCCCCAACCTGGACCCTCTGGCTTATGCCACGGACGCCATGGCTATAGACTGGAATGTGTGGAAGAAGATTTAACTCTTTCCTCCAGTGAAACTTCTCTTGAAAGTCCTGAACAAACTCAGGACGTTCAAAGGCCACATTGCTCTAATAGCCCCCAATTGGCCCAAGAGCAATTGGTTCCCACTTCTACTGGAACTGGGACTCCGACCTCAACGGATTCCCAATCCCAAACTATCACAACTAGTGCAAACGCAGACTGTGTTCGCTTCCTCAGGAATTCAGAAAGCCCTAACTTTATGGACTTCATGAAGTTTGCGGCACAATGAGATGCTAATATCGATCCCCAGAACTGACAGTTTACTTGTGAACCTAAGTTCTGGAGAGAAGAGGCGAGGCCTTTCAGACCCACTGGTTTTGCTATGGCACACCCCCCTGGCTCCTCCCCCTGATAGTCGTAAAAGAGCACAAACCACGCCCATCGGGGCGGAGCAACCAGAGAAGTGCGAGTTGACAGGAATCAAACCGCCATATTTGAAGTTGCAAGTTGCTATGAAGTATATCTGTACTTACCATTCCATTTTCCTGTTGTGAGATTTATTTGAGATTGCAAATTACTACAAGTAGTAACTTAAGTTCCAATTTGTGAATTTTAACATTTTCCATTCCTCTTTATATTCTAAGATAATATACGTAATGTGACAGTAGTTCACCTCCCCTTTCCAAGATATTCCTATCTTGTTACCTAAAAGTTGCATTACCTCTAAATGCAAGGAAACGAGTCTAAGTATACCTTAAAGAAATTTATGAATAATTGAAAAATATTATGGTTGGCCTTCAGAAACATGTAAGCTGTTGACTTTTGTAGTAGTTACTTTACAAATTCTTTATTTCCTCCAGAATGGTCTCACCTTTTCGGTTTCGGGGTAGGGTCGGAGGGTGAATTAGACCCTGGGTCTGAAAGGCCTCGCCTCTTCTCTCCAGAACTTAGGTTCACAAGTAAACTGTCAGTTCTAGAGAGAGAGGCTTCAGCCTTTCAGACCCACTGGTTTTGCTCACCCGATACTTCAGGGGGCATGAAGATGAAGTCCTGCAACGACTGCATCGAAAGCTCCCTGTAGACCGAGGAGAGCATAAAATGACCCAAATACAGAGTTGCTTTTCCAATTCATTCTAGTCATTATCTCTTGCAGCGTAACTCCCTTATACATCATCCTTGAAGCTGCTTGACCTCTGATAGAGTGGAAATTGGTGGAGTGTTTTCTGGCATTGGGATCAGCTCTGAAAATACAGTCCCTGAATAGCTGCCTCATCTTTGGAAGGGACATGATCTTGAAGTTTTCATCCAGCCAAATATGGTCTTCCCTATCTATGTTCCTTTCTGCACAGATTTTATTTGTGTACTTCAGATAAAAGTTTAATTGTCTAACTGGACAAATTTTTGGCTTTGTAGGGTGACACCTAAAGCTGAATTCAATAGGAGTGTAATTGTTTCTCTGATTCTTGGCCATGAAGGAAGGGTGGTTCCTTAACACAATGGTTTCTGGTGTGAAAGTGCTCCTGGAGATACATAGATGATTAAATGGTTAGCTCTCAATGGGCAAGCCAAAGCTACGAGGAATAAGGTCTTCTGAATCATGAGCAGCATAGAATCATCTCTTGTAGTGTTGAGGAAGGAAACTACTTTATCAAGATCCCAGCCTGGAAATTGATGAGAATTGCTGGGTCTTCTTCTATTTACTCCATCAAGCATAGCTTTAATATACTTGTCTTCTGCTAGACAATAATTGGGAAAGTATCCCTTCAAAACTGGTCCAAGAGCAGCTCGATATCCTTTTAGTGTGTTGTACGCTAGGCCCTTGTCTATTAATTCGTTAAAATAGAGTAGCAGTGATAAAAGAGGGAACTTGTTGTTACTTCCATATTTATTGTGTATGAACTCTTTAAAGCTACTGAAGAGATTTTGGTACTTGGCCAAGGAGCTGTCTCGTAAATTGGAAGTAATTTTGTTGCATATCTCTGGAGGAAATATGGAAGGTAGTTGATCTTTTATATTCTGAAGGCGATCAAATTTAAGTGGTGTTGTGCTAAGGGTAAGGTACAGTCCATATGAAGTATCTGGCAGCCTTCTGCTTTGACTTTGTACTTCCGGTATTCCTTGGAGACTGTTTCGACTAGAGGAAACCATGGTTCCGTTTCCTGGGAAATAGTGCAGAAGAGCATGTTGTTATTACATTCGTTATATATCTTAAAAGCAACTTTATGCAGTAAGAAGCCTGGGAGAAAAGCATAAAGAGGAGAAGAAACCTTCCCAGCTAATGTGAAGAGCATTATTACCAATTGCTTTTGTGTTGGGTACGGAAGAACAAAATCTTTTACATTTAGAATTAAAGCCATTGGTGAAAAGGTCTATTTCAGGAAAGAAATTCATATCTGTGCAAATTAAATTGAATAGATTATCGTCAAGAGTGGCTTCTGGATGTATGGAACCAAAGTCTCTCGATAGGGAATCAGCCATCACATTGCTTTTCCCTTTAATCCATTTAGTTTGAATGTCTATGTTGTATTTTCCTTTGATGTCTAGTAACACTTTGATGGCCTCCTGGGCCGATTTGTTCCTAATGCTACCATGTTTTTTGACCCAACAGTTTGTTACTTGTGAATCTATGTGAATTAGTACTACTTTGTTTCTTAGTTTGTCTCTGAAGTGTTTTATACAGTAAATGCATGCAAGTAGTTCTCTAATGTTAATGTGCAGAGTATTCTCATTTTGTAGCCATGTATTATTAGTTGAGAGTATGCTATGTTCTCCTACTAATGCTCCACCCCAGCCAAAGTTGGATGCATCTGTGAATAGTTCTAGATCTACTTGATTATTTAGGAATGTTTATATCACTATACATATTAGTCTGTTTCCATTCTTCTAGAAAGGATTTGAAAGAAGGAGGAATGATTCTATATCCTTTAGCAAAATATCTATGAAACCTGTGAAGGAATTTAAGATGGTATCTACCATAAAAGGTGTAGTAGGAACAGAAGTTAAGTGATCCTATCAATCTTTGATATAATTTGAGGTCAGACCTGTTCAAGCTGGGTACTGTATTGGCAAGCCTGATACATTTATCAATGTTTTTCTGCATTGGTCTCATTGTTTTGTTCTCCAAGTTATAATGAACTCCCAGGAACTCTATCTTTTGCACTGGATGAATAACAGACTTTTTAATAGATATTTGCCAACCCAGCTCCGTGAGCACTTCAATGACTATTTGGATGTGAGCCTCGCATTTGTGAAAGTCATCTGCCAATAAAGATGAGTATATTATATTTCTTCCTAATGTATTTAACTACTGTGTACATTAGTTTGGAAAAGATGTAGGGAGCTGTCTTTAACCCGAAGGGAACAACCGTCCATTTGAATTTACGTTTCCTAATTTGAACGTTAAGAATCTTTGAGCACTTGAATGAAGAGGGACGTGCCAATAAGCATCCTTTAAATCAAGTCTACATGCCCAGTTGTTTAAATGCAAATAAGGGAATATAGTTTTAG
Source organism: Macrobrachium nipponense (assembly GCF_015104395.2). Lineage (NCBI taxonomy): Eukaryota > Metazoa > Arthropoda > Malacostraca > Decapoda > Palaemonidae > Macrobrachium > Macrobrachium nipponense. The sequence continues at coordinate 86,810,929 of NC_061100.1, read as the reverse complement.
GTTTCAGCATAGAGAAAGAAGGTTTCTTGATCATAATATTAATTTCATATCGAAGATTAGGCGAATGCTCCCATCGGGTTTAAGCTTGTAAAATATGTGGTTAGAGTAATAAAAAGCATTTCTGTTAATTTGTTCTATTACCCCTAGGTCTAGTAATCTGTTACATTCTCTCTCTAGTATTATTCTCTTGCTAGGAGAATAATATCTATCAACCCCTAATCTTTTCAAAGTCTTTTGAGCCTTATTTTTATTGCTAAATGGGAGTCTCACACCCTTACTGATCAAGTTGCATGCAAAAGAAGAATTTGGGAGTTTTTGCCAATTTTTAATTTATTTGTCAACGACCTACCTATCCCACTTACTGGAGGGGCGTGAGAGGTTTCCTTGGAGCTAGAGGCTTCTGTAGGGAAATTTAACTCTTCTAATATCATTGAATTGTTAGTGGGTACCTTTGCCAAATTTTTATTTTTACTGTGTAGCTCCAGGTTATTTTCCTCTTGGTCCCAGCAGGGCTCGATGGTATTAAGAATTAAGCATAATTAGTTTTGTTTCTTATCTTTGACATCTGAATTAATTGCTGTCTGTCCCCCCTGTACTCCTTCCCCCTCTTCGGCCACCTCTCTTGATACCTGCGCCTGTAGGGATTGAACCTATTCCTGAACCCAAAGCTTCCCCTGAATCCTCTGTAAAAATTAAATTTCCCTCTGGGTAGCCCTGATGCTTGCCAAAGTTGAACCTTCCACCTCTAGAGGTAATGTCCCCTCCTCTAGGAAGGGGACCGCCTTGAAAGCACGAAGCAATAGCTTTCCTTTGATCATCTGATAAGACCCATATATAATTAGTTTCAGCTTTAATAATAGCATCTCTCGTATCTAAATTGAGGTTCCTGGGTAAAGATCTACTTCTGAATGATCGGATTAAACTTTTAATTAGATCAATGTGTTTCCTGAAAGGCTCAATTATCACTTTAGTAATGAAATCAATATCGTTAATCTTAGAGGGGTAAGCTAATTGTGCCAGAGCTGCATGTCCTTGAAAAGTAAGATATAGCCATTTTAATGTTTTCAATATCAAAGTGAAATTTTTTTCTTGAAATCTTCATTTAAACAACCTGCCACTTGGCCAAAAGTTCAACTTTGGCAAATTTATCAATTTGAAAAGGTCTGCAAGTTCTTTATTATGATTACAAAATAAAGAATTGATCATGAGAGTTTTTGTCTCCTTCACTTAATGTTAATGCAATTAGGGAGTCATTCAATTGTATTTTCCCATCTATATGAATGGAGGGCACAGCATTAAAATTGTTAGATATATAAGTAGGAATAGGTTTGTTAAAGGTAAGCGGGTTAAATTCTTCATAGTCACTACTATCTTCATTATAAGTTGTAAATAATTCTTCATTTGCATTCTCAGGTAAATCTACTTTACGGCGATGGGCGCTAGGAGGAGGAGTATTGTCATTCCTTTTTGCAGTCGAACCACTTCTGCAATAGGAGTGAAAACCTAGACTTAATTTTGATAATAAAAGTTTAACTGTGTCTATAATATGGCTCATGAATTTACAATCAAGTTGGACAGCAGCAGACCTAGAAGGCTGAAGCCAGGCAATCGGGGGGTTCTAGGCTCAAATGGCCTTCATTCGGTTACTAATTCAGGTCAATCGGCAATCCTCTCACTAATATCCATACTTAAATTTATATAGCCTCTACAGTAATCATCTTATATATTTATATAGCCGACCTGTCAGAAATTCTTAAGACGCAGTTCCTCAATGGTAAGGGGTAAACATTATTATCCAAAGGAAACGAGTGTGATATAAAATTTACCCATTAGCTGAGGTAGGCGCCATTATACCGCCTTTGACAGGAACCCCTCCAGTTTAAATGTCGACGAATAGGGATCTCGGTGGGATAGGCGGAAGTGCGAATACTGGATAATAGTAGCCTAGATTGACGTAGTATGTTAAACTTCAAAGTTAGAAAAGTTAGGCTAGTTAGGCTACTCAGTCGTAAGGCAAAACTAGTTAACACCCACTTTACGTTACAACATTAATTACCTTTGTCATATAAGTATCTAGTCCTTATAATGTTTAGGCTCACTTTACACATAGTTTAGGATTATATGATAATGTACTTCGGTCTCGAAATTTATCTAATCTAACTTTTTACGATTATAACTACCGCACGGTCTGTTCCGGCTCATTGTTTACCTTTTACTGCCATGCTTGTGACGTCATCAGTCTATATCCGCTGCTATCCGAGACGTTTTTATATAAAAACAGAATATTAAACCTTACCTTTCTCCACTAGTTTCAATAATGTTTGATTCTGTAATAATAACAATTGAAGAATTTCACTATTGGAAGGTTCCTGGCTGGTTTCTTCCGTTTTGGGACCTCTCTTCTTTTTGGGTTTGTTGCCGGTGGTAATATTGTCATCATCGCTAGTTTCGCTGAGATTATGCACATCTGCTGATACTACGACTTTTTTGGACATTTTAATTAGTTGATTAAGTCGTTGTCCCTCGTAACAATAATTAAGGGAGGGTTGTAGTAATGGTGAGGTGTAACAGGTGTTGCCTGTGTCCTGTCAACTTCAAATATGGCGGGGTTTGATTCCTGTCAACTCGCCACTTCTCTGGTTGCTCCGCCCCGATGGGCCGTGTTTTTGGTGCTTTTACGACTATCAGGGGGAGGAGCCAGGGGGGTGTGTCATAGCAAAACCAGTGGGTCTGAAAGGCTGAAGCCTCTCTCTCTAGAACATCTTATTCTTAGAATCTGATAAACGGGAATCGACGTTGTGTCAATATGATTCAGCAGTTAAAAAACCAGCTGTATTCCTGAGGGACTCTAATGCACAAACCATGACCACGAATCTGGCCATATCCTTTTCTGGGCTCAGCTCGTGTCGGCCTATGAAAGTATCCTTAATATCATTCTTTCTAGGCAAAATTAATCTAAAATTACCAGAGAAAAACAAAATTAAGAAAATGTCAGTAAAACTGACTCGCTCACATCTATAAAAGAAGTGTCCCGTATGAGAATAGGGGCGGAGTGGGAACACTACCACGAGTCATTCACCATTTAGACCTTCCAATCTAAAATCCCCACCAGAGAGAGCTGATACTAAGGGGTGATGCGGCCGCTACTACTACTACTACCGACGCTACGGACAGCAGCGCCCCTAGCGGTCATCCTTAATCATTAGACGGTACACGTTGTACGCTTTTTTCTTTCGTGCCGTGTTATCTTTGGATTTATCTCCTTATTCACCATGGAACGTGCTGCCATCGCATCGGCTAAGTTAAGTGCCTGTATTTTCCTTCTAATAGGTCATATACGGTTTCCCGGTCGACTCGTGGCGGCGCCATGCCGCCTCATGTTAAGAATTCCCGGTCTTCCATACTGGGACTTCTTATACTTATGGGCTTACTTTATCACGTTCATCGTTTTTTACATCGTTTTTATAGCTAGGACAGCCCTTTTACCATTTCTCTTAGTTTGGTATTTAGGGCTATTCTGTGTTTCTGGCCCAGCATCCCGGCTCTTGCTCTTCATCGGCTATCGCTGGCTCCGAGTAGTCAACTGTTCCTCGAACAGTTTGCCTCCTCCTGGGCTTCTTTTTCTTTTACTAAAAGTGTCTTTCACTTTTACGATGTAATTTTAGTTTTATTTAGGGTGTTAGGCTAGCCTAGGTGCAATGTCCCATGAGTTGGTACAGTCTGGTTCACGTGGCCCTTCCACGGTTGTGTTTGCTATCGCGGCTTAGGCCACTTGCGGTCACGTGTTCCATAGCACCTTACCCACCCTTCCCCTTCCCTCCCTACCAGGTATAGGGAGGGGTATCTGGGGGACTCCTTGGTTACCATGACAACCACAGTAGCCTTCCTCCCTCTTTCTCTGAGGAGGCCAGGAGCTCCCTCCCAGCTGGGGTATAGGGCGACCACTTGTCTTGGGTACCGGGTCACCGAGCGGGTAGTTGTTGGGACGGGGAGGAGTAGGCCACCCCCCCCCTCTCTCTCTCCCGCCGTGTTACGCCGGGAACCCCCCCCCCCCCCCAACCCCCCCCCCCCCCCATTGCTCAGTCCCACCTTTCCCCCTACTGTAACGGACGGAGCCTCCGCTGCAGCCGGGGCCCCCTTTGGTTATAGTTCGTCTGGCTCCGCCAGCGGGCGGGGTGGTCACTACTAGTGGTCTATTGCTTACCTACTATGTCCTGCCTTTTTCCCGCTACAGGAGGAGAGCTTGCTTCTTACCAGGCACTCTTCTAGTAGACGGGGAAAAGATTTATATATATTTTGCTATAAATATAAGGATATACCCTAGTTTTACGGTGAATTCTAGTATTATCTAACTGTGTGTATACCATCTCCGTCGTTGTCCGTCGTGGTTTCATGGGGCTCACCACCACACCTGGTTGGATATTTTCTCTTGTCTCCGGCGTAGCCTTAGACAACTCCAACCGCCTAGTTACCTTACACGTATTATGGCGGGGCTCTGGTTTAATCTAACTGTCACGCTCCGGCATGCAGCGGAGCAATTGTTAGGCTGTAAGTGTTCTCCTGATACTTATGTATCTTTCCACTTACAGGCTACCAACTGTCAGGTCCTGGGGTGTAACGCGACGCTTTACGACCCCTGCGCCCACGATGAGTGCAGGATTCACGCCCCGTGTGCCACGACCCACAACGCCATGATCGTCTGGCACCCAGAAGCCTGCACCATTTGCTATGACCTTGTCAGTCAGCGGTGGCGGGGGTTAAGTCGATTTTAGACTTCTTTATCGTTTTACTAATAACACTTAGTCATAAGCTTGTTAAACCCCGTCCCCGCCACTAGAAGCTTCATTTCGCCTTCTCTTTCAGGCTGCCGCCGTGAAGGAAGTCGCCCTAGCAACCCTGAAGGCTTGGGTGGGCGGCTTCGGGAAGAACGCCGCCAAGGGCCAGCCGTACATCTTGGATAAGAAGCTGGCCGTTCAGATCTTCCCCGGCGGCAAATCAACAGGCTACGATGATCCTATCTCAGCAGCCCCTCTCATCGCTTTCATACAGCAAGAGGTGCAGCAGTCGTTCGGGTCCGTGGCCACGCACGAGCCGGTCCCAGACGTCACAACTTTGGACCTGAACATCGAACCTATGGCGGTAGGGGCGGAGGATTTGTTGGTTGAGGTACGGTGTGTCGGGCGCCCAAGGTCTTTCCTTGGGCGCTCCTGGATCTTCTCCTGTCCCTTCTACTGCTTCTTTTCAAGGCTTTACGGGATCTGAGATCCCTACCCGCTCTCCTGCTCTCTCTGTACCCCCAAAGGTGAAGGGACAGAGAGAACAGAAGACCCTCCACAAGACGACTTCTAAGAAGTCGTCGTCGTCTTCTTCAGTAAAGAAGTCTTCGACTTCCTGTGCTGACGCGGGTTGGTGAAGGCTAAGCCGAGCTCTTCGTACTCCAAGAGCTCTAGAAGCAAGGCTTCTAAGGAGAAGGCTCGCGCTCCAGCTGAGCCAATGCCTTCTCCGGCCTCCACCGCATCCACTCCGGCAACGCCGGTTGGAGTAGCGGGACCGAGCGCCTTTGATCCCACTGCCCTTCTCAGCGGGTGATGCAACAGGTAGGAGAGATGGTAGGCTCGCAGGTCTCCGCCCTCGGAACCAAGTTTGAACAGATGTTTGCGCAGCTGTCAAACACCCTTAGTCAGTCGGGCCAGTCCATCCAAGATCTCTCTAACAGAGTTAGAGAGAATGAGGACCGAGTAGCTGGGCTTTCTCAGGCTCCTCATCCAATCTCCCCAGTAGCAGGTGCTGGCATTCTCCAGCTACCTCCTTATGAGTCGCTACCAGCCTTCTCCATGGATAACCCATGGAGAGTGGCCGCTTACGCTCCATTCAAGGATGGTATGATCTCTGTCCCGGAGTGTGGAACTCGAAGGATTGAGGACTTCGAGTTTTATCCTCCGGGATTGACTCAGCCTTTCATTGGATATGCTAGGCTGACCGTGGCGGCCCTCACTAGGGAGGACAAGATTTCCCGAGAAAACGTGCTATATAGTAGAGAGCACGCACAGCGGGAATGGGTTCACTGCCTGGAGGACTGGGAGTGTACCAACACTAAGCTCCAGGCTTTCAAGAGTCCTTTCACTATTTTTGCGACGGAGGAGGAGGCTTCTCTTCCGTTCGCTACCAAAATAGTGGAAGCGACTCTTCAGGCAGTCCTCAAGGATGAGCCCATGCCACAGCTGAGGGAAGCGGATTCTACTTCTCCGCTTTTTCCAGCCTTTGGAGAATTGTGGGAGAACTTGCCTGCCACATTCACGCTTGGTAAGCTTAAACCAGACTGTGCAATGGACCAGTTTGGCGAAAAGCTTCCAAGGCTGCCTGATACTTTGATCCAGGCAGAGTTCGATGCTCGAACTAGGTTTGGGAGGTCCCTCAACTCCTTAATTATCACCGAAATGGCGGCACTATCGTATGGCACAGAACCGCTATTCAAGATTCTGGCCAAGTCTCAGCTCCAAACAGTTCAGACGGATGCTTTCGACTTCTTCCAAGCTAGGAGGAACTGCCGAAAGCCCGTTCTGCAGGAGTGCACTATTAGGCACGAACCTAATAGACTCCTGGCTTCCAGCATGTGGGGGGCGGACCTCTTCCCAGAGTCCGCTGTGAATGAGGTGCACCATGAGGCTGCTAGGCTCAACCAGAGCCTTAGAGCTAGGTGGGGCATCTCCTCTAAGAGGAAACAAGAATCCGCCCCTGCTGCTGGTTGCTGCTGGTAAGAAACTCAAGAAGTCTGGTAAAAGGTTCCAGCCTTACCAGAAACATCAGCAGCAACAGCAGTTCGTTCAGGCCGTCCCAGTTACCCAACAGGGACAACCATCAACCTCGAAACAGGCCCAACCCATCCTCCTGTTGCCCCTCAGTCGCAACCCTCAACCTCCTATGCAGTCTCGCCGGCCTTCAACCCTATGTATGAAGGTCAGGCTTACCCTCCCTTTAATAGGCTTTCGAGAGGTAGCAGAGCGAGAGGCCACTTTTGCCAGCGTGGCACAGGAAGAGCGGCAAGGGGAAGGCAGTTCAGAGGAGGGCGCGGAGGTCAACCCGCCCAACAACAGTGAGGCTCCCCAGGTAGGAGGGAGGCTGTTCCTCTTCCGTCACAGGTGGAGGTTCAGCAAATGGGCACAGAGCATCGTGTCCAAGGGATTGGGTTGGAGTTGGATCAAAGATCCCCCTCCAATCAAATCATTTTATCAGGAGCCATCAAAGGAATTGACAGATTACGCGAGGGAACTCCTTCAGAAAGGAGCTATTTGCGAGAGTCAAGCATCTAAAATTTCAAGGTCGCTTATTCAGCGTGCCAAAGAAAGGCTCAACAAAAAGAAGGGTAATCTTAGACTTGTCAAGGCTAAACTCTTTCATTCGTTGCGACAAGTTCAAAATGCTTACCATCTCGCAAGTAAGGACCTTACTTCCCTGTGGGGCCGTCACATGCTCCATCGATCTTACAGACGCATACTATCATATCCCTATAGCCAGGCACTTCCGCCCATTCCTAGGCTTCAAACTAGGAAATCAGACGTTCTCATTCAAAGTGATGCCCTTCGGTCTGAATGTAGCCCCCAGGGTATTCACGAAAATAGCAGAATTGGTGGTTCAACAATTGAGAACTCAAGGGATAATGGTAGCAGCATACCTCGACGATTGGTTGATCTGGGCACCAACGGTCGAGGAATGTCTCAAAGCCACGAAAAAGGTAGTTCAATTTCTGGAACATCTGGGGTTCCAGATAAACAAGACGAAATCCAGACTTACTCCAGAGTCTCGTTTTCAGTGGCTAGGAATCCAATGGGATTTGTCTTCCCACAATCTGTCAATTCCGGTGGTCAAACGGAAAGAAATAGCCAAGTCTGTGAAACAATTTCTCAAATGCAAACAAACATCAAGGAGAAACCAGGAAAGAATCCTAGGTTCTCTTCAGTTTGCCTCAGTAACAGACATCCTTTTGAAAGAAACAAGGCTGAAAGATATAAACCGAGTTTGGCGATCGAGAGCAAACGCCAAATCTCGAGACAAGTTGTCAGTAATTTCCACAGATCCTTCGCAATCAGCTCCGCCATGGACAAAGTGAAGAATGGCCAAACTAGTACCCCTTCAATATCCCATTCCAGTGTTAACCATTCACACGGATGCCTCCCTGTCCGGGTGGGGGATATTCTCAATTCAAACAGTTCAGGGGACTGGCGAGTTCAGTTCCGCCAGCTCCACATAAACGTCTTGGAAGCAATGGCAGTATTTCTTACCTGAAGAGACTTTCTTCCCCCGAAAAAGTCTCATCTAAGACTAGTTTTTGGACAGTGCAGTGGTAGTTCATTGCATCAACAGAGGAGGGTCCAAATCCAAAAACATGTGAACCATGTCATGATAGCCATCTTTGCACTAGCACAAACACAAATGGCATTCTGTCTGCCACTCACCTGCGGGGTAAGAAATGTGATAGCAGACGCTTTGTCCCGGTCGGTCCCTCTGGAATCAGAATGGTCCCTGGACGACAGGTCATTCCAGTGGATATGCCGGAGAGTCCCAGGTCTCCAAGTGGATCTCTTCGCTTCACAAACAAACACAAGCTCCCTTGCTATGTGGCCCCCAACCTGGACCCTCTGGCTATGCCACCGGACGGACGCCCTGTCGTTAGATTGGAATCAGTGGAGGAAAATTATGTCTTTCCTCCAGTGAATCTTCTTCTGAAAGTCTTGAGCAAGCTGAGGACTTTCAAGGGACTAGTAGCTCTGATTGCTCCAGACTGGCCCAAGAGCAACTGGTATCTCTGCTTCTGGAATTGGGTCTCCGACCTCAACGGATTCCCAATCCCAAGCTGTCACAATCAGTACAAATGAGGACTGTGTTCGCTTCCTCAGGAATTCTTCAGACCCTAACTTTATGGACTTCATGAAGTTTGCGGCTAACAAAGATGCTAACATTGATCCACAAAACATCCTCTTCCTAGAATCAGATAAGAGAGGTCACTATTAGACAATATGACTCAGCTGTTAAAAAAATTAGCATCCTTCCTGAAAGAATCAAACACTAACAAACCATAACAGTTAACTAGCTATATCCTTTTTCAGATCCCTGTTTGAAAAAGGTTTAGCAGCTAGCACTATTACTACTCATAAATCGGCTTTGAGGAAGATCTTCCAGTTGGGTTTCCAGATAGACCTAACAGAATCTTACTTTACGTCTATTCCTAAAGCTGTGCTAGACTTAGACCTTCTCAAAGGCCTACTGCAGCCTCATGGTTCTTAAATGCTGTCCTCAAACTAGCATCAGATACTGACAACTCGTCTTGTACATTCATAATGCTTCTTAGAAAGACGTTATTCTTATTTAAGCCTAGCTTCAGGAGCTAGAATTTCAGAACTGTCGGCTCTATCCAGAGATGCGGGGTCATGTGGAATTCTCCCCAACCCTCAGGAGAAGTTTCTGCTTGCTCCGGATCGTAAGTGTGGCTAAAAATGAGGATCCTCTTGCAAGGTGGGCTCCTTGGAAAGTCATCCCACTTCTGCAAGATCCTTCTCTCTGCCCAGTAGCAACTTTAAGAGCCTTTCTATCTCGCACATCCTCAAGATCCTCAGGTTCTCTCTTTATGAGAGAAAAAGGTGGTACTTTATCGGTAAAAGGAATTAGACAACAGATCCTTTACTTCATTAAACAAGCCAATCCTGATTCATTTCCTAAAGCACATGACATCAGAGGAGTAGCCACCTCAATTAACTACTTTCAACATATGAACTTTGAGGATCTTAAAAAGTATACTGGATGGAAATCTCCGACAGTCTTTAAACGTCACTACCTAAAGTCCTTGGAATCTTTAAAATTTTCTGCAGTAGCAGCGGGAAACATTGTTTTTCTCCTGATACTGTATAGTAGTCATAGTATAGATCCAGGTCTCCTTTTCTACCTACCTCGTCCAACATGCCTCACCCCATCGCCATGCTACTCGGATACTCTAGCCTTAGCCGCTGAGATCATATTGGTGGGATTGTCCCTTATTTTTTGCTAGGGACATCCACACTATGTACTTATAATGTAACTTCAGTGTCCCTACCCTTATTTTTATGCTAGGGTAGGACACAATGTGTTTGTATATTATGTAAATATCTTACTTAAGTGAATCTGTTGTGTTAATTTACATTGCTTTACTGGATATTACTATGTTTAATATAAGTTAATGTTAAGTGCTTTATATTGTTTGCTTTCTTTA